>NC_136408.1:3120000-3445000 GCF_051521515.1 Lactuca serriola
AGACTTTTCATGTTCCATAACTTGAGGGCAAGTTATGGAAGTCATTAAAAACATTTAGATCAAGTTTAACAAATAAAATTTTCATATAATCTAGGATTGATCTAACAAAACTCATAAAACAATATACTATCAAATCAACAATTTACAAGTAATTTTGTTTATCATAAAAACCAACAATTATCTTAAAATTTTTACAATTATCTTTTGATTGGATGAGTATAATCACTACCATATCAGAAAAAAAACAAATTTTAACAGTCTAAAACAATTTGTGGTAATGATTCTAATCCAAAACTTGGCCAAAAAACTGAAAAAATCGTCCACTGAACAGTCACCACGTCGTGGTAACTTTGACCATGTCGTGGTGATCATGCAGATTCCAAAAAAAACATTTCTTTCTTTGAACAATTAACCAAGCATCAATATAATAGAAAACAACCCATGGCTCTGATACTATTGTTGGGTTTTATGTACTACAACATCCTATGGTGCACATATAACACTAAATGCTTTGGATCTAAGTTTTCTCTAGTTATATATGCAATAAAATATCCAAAGCATGAAGCCTACAACTAGCATATAATTTGATACTTGAATCATAAAAATAGATTAGATGATTACCTCTTTGTTGTAACTTGATGTATTTGGCTTTTAAGAACTTAGCACCCCAAGTGTGATGCCTCATACGGTTTACAACACACCATGAACAAAGGAGAACTTGAGAGAGAGGTTACTAAGCACAAAAATCGGCTATATTGTGACATCCCCATTTTCACGGCCAGAAAAGACCAATTTTGTTTATGCTTTGTTTGAAAATCAGAGTAACATTTTAAATAAAAGTGTTGCGGAATTTGTCCCAAAACAAATATGATAAAGATTTATCAAAAGCATTTCCAAGGAAATGTATTTCATTAAAAGACTTGGGATGTCATGTTCGATACAGATCAAAAGCATAAACAGTACAATATAAGCCTTACTACATTATTTTGTATCTACAGGCCTATATCCGTAATCCCTCATCCAAAACATCACATCTATGCTCATGCGCCACTACCTGTAATACAAGAAACTGGGTGGGTCAGGCTGGGGAGCCTGGTGAGCACATAGGGTTTTCAACCCACAATAAATAAGTTTATTAATTTCATCAATCAACAATAACCCAATTACACATTCCCGTTATCCTCACTTTACGTCCCTAAACACCTATCATAAGGGACCTAGCCTAAGGATCATCATCGGGATGGACACTACTGCTAAGGGGATTCCTCAGCAATAAATGTCCTACAGGAAACCATGTGGGGGATGGAGTACACCGGTGAACACATCGTTCACAAACACCTATAGGTTGCGAGCCTGCTAGTGTTCCACTGGACTGCCTAGAAGAGTCCGTGGTCGTCATCTATACTCCGCTTGATGACATAATCAACAACATCAACATCAATGCCTCTCATCATTTTATCACACATCACCTATTACATCTACCCATGTTTTACCCTAACATTTTCGTAGATATAAAATACATATACAGTTTAAATCATTGAAAACATGTATAACAATGTTCATCCAACATATATAGCAAATATTAAGATAATATGCACACATAGCACGTAATTTATATAAAATACTTCATATCTATGTGTAAGCTGAAAGTAACTATGCACTCACCTGAGTAGGTGGTGACTCAGCGCTTGGACAACAGTTCGTTACTCTTAACACACTTTTCCTTTGGCAAAACCTAGTATCATTGCCACTAGGGTTTAGTCTAATATTCACCGCGACTAATTAATAGTCTAGCTATTATTATTACTATTATATAAGCGTTAAACGATACTTATATAACCCATAATAATAGCCCAAGTACTTATTATAAGTTCCTAATAACGTTACTATATTAAAACATAAGCTATACTAAAGATAGGTTAGGCGTAGTTCACTTACAGCGGGTTTTCTTGAAAATCGGGCTTCGCTGGAGCAGCGTTCCCGAGCCTAAAGGCTCTTTTCTCAGGACTCCGGGAGCCTTGGGGCTTCCTTCGGGTGCTAGGGGGTTTACCTAGGCTTTAGGGGGGGGGGGTTGGGAGGCTTTAGAGAGAGAAACTAGAGAGAGAAAGTAAGGTTTGATGGTGTGAAGAATGAGGGAACCCGGCACCTCTATTTATAGGGGTGCTGACTTACCTACTCACTGAGTAGGAGGACCTACTCGCCGATTTGGTGCATGTGGCAACCTTCTGGTGGTGCCACGTGTCCAATTATGGTGGTGCCACGTCACCCCCTATCGCGTATCAGCCTTCAAACTTAGAAAAATCATAACTCTCGCATACGAGCTCCGTTTTCAACGTTCTTTATATCCACGCGTAGGTAAAATCAAGATCTACAACTTTCATTTAGACTCTGTCGGCTAATTCTCGACCGATCTCAAATTTAACAGTAGGAGGCGTTTAGACTGTTAAATGACCGCGAAGAATTCGTAACTCCTTTCATACGAACTCCGTTTTCGTCCATCTTTTTACCACTGAGTTCCTATTAATGAGATCTTCAACCCTCATTTAGGTCATGTAAGCCAAAAACCGCTCGAACTAAAATTCGAGTTTCGGGCCGTGCACTACTAGGCCGAATCTTAGAAAAATCATAACTTCTTCATACGAAGTCAGATTTGGGCGTTCTTTTTATGGATTTTCTCGGTTTAACATATTCTATGACTTTAATTTAGATCACTAAGGCTAAAAAGTCCCCCATCGTAAATTCACTATTTACGTCTCCCGGTGTCGTGTCGGTTTTGTCGTAATACTTCGGCAGGTCATAACTTCTTCGTTATAACTCGGATTTCGGCATTCTTTATATCCCCGGAATCCTTGTTTCGACCACTACAACTTTATATAAAGATATCGGGATTATCTCACACTTTAATTTTGACGCTTATTTTTTTATTCTTTATTAATTATACATTTATAATTAAATAATAAGCACATAAATACACATAATTCACATAATAATCAAATATTTCATCTTTATTACTTCAAAAAGAGTTACAATAGTTGATCTAGACTATTACATTGTCAAAAATGCTTAGCCCTGAAACCCGGGCATTACAATTCTCTCCCCCTTAGGATGATTCCATCCCGGAATCATGCATCAGCAAACAGATATGGATAGCGACTCATCATATCATCCTCTGTTTCCCAAGTGAGATTTGGCCCATTCGAATGTTTCCTTCGGACTAGCACTAAGTCGACCATCTTGCGTCGTAACTTCTTCGTCTTACGGTCAACAATTGCCTCGGGCTTTTCGATTAGCCTCTTATTCTCATCCAATCTTAACTCCGAGATTGGAATTATGTCGGGAAATTCTCCCGTGAATTTCCTCAGATAACACACATGGAAGGTGTTATGAATACCATTGAGTTCTTCTGGCAATTCCAGCTTGTAAGCTTGGTTCCCAATCTTCTGAAGAACTTTACACGGTCCAATAAACCTTGGAATCAACTTTCGTCGTTTCCCGAATATTATAAGTCCCTTCCACGGTGAGACTTTAAGGAAAACCGAATCCCCAACTTTGAAGGTCATCGGTCGTCTTTTCTTGTCAGCATAGCTCTTCTGACGATCTTGAGCTACTAACATCCTTCCCCTAATCACCTTTAGTTTCTCAACAGTCTCATGGACTATCTCGGGGCCCATAAACTGCTTCTCTCCGGATTTAAGCCAACAAGACGGTGTACGACACTTCTGTCCATACAAAGCTTGGTAGGGTGCCAGCTTGATGCTCGAGTGGAAACTATTGTTGTACGAAAATTCTACCAGAGGTAAGTGCTCATCCCAATTCCTTTGGAACTCGAGGGTACATGCTCTCAGCATATCTTCCAATGTCTGAATCGTTCTTTCGCTCTGACCATCAGTTTGCAGATGGTAAGCAGTACTCAAACATAGCTTTGTACCTAACTCCTCTTGTAGACTCCTCCAAAACCTTGACGTGAAACGACTATCACGATCTGATACAATTGTAAGAGGTACACCGTGAAGTCTTACAATTTCCTTCACGTAAGCATTTGCGAGCTTATCCATAGACCACTTCTCGTTGGCTGCTATGAAGTGTGCACTCTTGGTGAAACGATCCACGACTACCCAAATCATGTCGTGTCCGTTCTTCATCCTGGGTAGTTTAGTCACAAAATCCATGGTGATGTCTTCCCATTTACCCATGGGTACAGGTAAAGGTTCTAAACTCCCATAGAGTTTCTGATGTTGTGCCTTAACTCTTGCACAAGTCACACACTTGGCCACATACTTCGCAACATAGAGCTTCATCGTCGGCCACCAGTAGTAGGGTTTTAGGTCCCTATACATTTTAGTGCTACCGGGATGAATCGAGTACATGGTCTTGTGTGCTTCTTCCATCAGAAGGTCTCTTATTCCTCCCGTATTAGGTACCCAAATCCGATCTTGGAATACCTTCAGTCCTCGATTGTTTGTACCGAACACTAAAGTTTTGCCCAAACGTTCTTCCTTTCGGTCATTTTTCTCTAAAGCTTCTTCTTGGGCTTTCCTGATACTTTCAACAATTGTCGAGACGACTTCGATTCTCAACGTTCTTGGCCTTTTCCTTTCAAGGTTGACTTTTCGACTGAGGGCATCAGCAACAACATTTGCTTTACCGGGGTGGTAAAGTATCTCACAGTCATAGTCCTTGAGTAGCTCTAGCCAGCGTCGTTGCCTCATGTTCAATTCTTTCCGATTAAAGAGATATTGGAGACTCTTATGATCAGTGAACAACTTGCACTTCGTTCCGTAGAGGTAATGCCTCCATATCTTTAGAGCAAAAGCTACTGCGGCCAACTCCAAATCATGAGTGGGGTAGTTCTTTTCGTGCTCTTTCAATTGTCGAGCTATCACCTTTTCTCTTTGGGTCAGAACACAACCCAACCCGACTCCAGATGCGTCATTGTAAACCGCGAAGTCTTCAACTCCATCGGGTAGAGAAAGTATCGGTGCTTCACATAACTTCTTCTTTAGCTTCTCGAATGCCTCTTCGTGTTTCTCACTCCATGTATATGTAGCTCCTTTATGGGTCAAAGCTGTTAATGGAGCAGCTATCGAAGAAAAGCCTTGGATAAATCGTCGGTAATATCCGGCTAATCCTAGAAATCTTCGAATCTCCGTGGGACATTTTGGACGTTCCCACTTCATCACAACCTTGATCTTTGCGGGGTCAACCATTATCCCTTCTTAGTTAACCACGTGACCCAAGAACTGGACTTTTCGTATCCAAAAGTTGCATTTGGAGAACTTAGCGTAAAGCTTCTCCTTCTTTAATACTTCCAACACTTCTCGTAGATGCTTGCCATGCTCCTCCTGGTTTTTCGAGTAGATGAGAATGTCATCGATGAACACTATTACGGATTTATCGAGGAATGGTTTACAAACCCTGTTCATCAAATCCATGAATGCTGCAGGAGCATTGGTTAGTCCAAATGACATAACCAAGAACTCGTAGTGTCCATATCGAGTTCTGAATGCAGTCTTCTCAATATCCTGCTCTCTCACCTTCAGCTGATGATATCCTGACCTAAGATCGATCTTTGAGAAGTAGCTCGAACCTTGCAGTTGATCGAATAGGTCATCAATCGTCGGCAATGGATACTTGTTCTTCACTGTGCCCTATTCAGCTCTCGGTAGTCTATGCACATCCTCATGCTTCCGTCCTTCTTCTTCACGAATAACATCAGAGCTCCCTAGGGTGATGAACTAGGTCAAATGAAACCGTTGTCCAACAGCTCCTGAAGTTGCGTCATGAGCTCCTTAATCTCCGTCGGTGCTAATCGGTATGGTGCTTTTGCTATCGGTGTCGTTCCTGGTAACAAGTCTATACAAAACTCCAGTTGCCTATCAGGTGGTAATCCGGGAAGATCTTCGGGAAAGACTTTCGGATAATCACACACAACTGGTATATTCTGCACCTCTTTGTTCTCCTTCTTAGCATCGATTACGAATGCCAAGTATGATGCACATCCTTTGGAAAAACATTTCCTGGCTTTCATCAGGGAGATGATTCCAGAATTCACTCTGCGTTTGTCCCCGTACACCATAAATGATTCCCTTCCGGGTGGATTTACCCTTACTATCTTCTTTCGGCATTGAATCTCGGCATCTTTGGCGCTAAGCCAATCCATACCCAAAACGATGTCGAAACCGTTTAACTCTATGGGTAATAGCTCCTCATGGAATTCGTTTCCGTTTAGGTCAATGATGATGTTCCTAATACGATTACTAACAGGTATGAATTTGCCACTGGCAACTTCTACAATCAGGGCATTATCAAGTTTTTCTACAGGCAATGCTAATTTCCCACCAAATTTATGCGACACAAAGGAGTAGTTGGCTCCGGAATCAAATAGTATATTTGCAGGCATACCATTTACAAGAAAGGTACCTGAAGCGACGTCTGCTGCCTCCTTCGCAGCCTCGAGCGTCATCTGGAAGGCTCTCGCCTTCGGCTTCGGTGGTATGTTGGGTCTTCCTGCCTCCTTCTTCGGGCAATCCTTTGAAATGTGCCCCTCCTCGTTGCACTCATAATAGACCTTCTTAGTGAACGTGCATTCGTTAGCATAGTGCCCAGGCTTCCCACACTTGAAACAAGTGACTCCTCCATCATATTTTCCCTAGTGCTTCTTCTTGCATTTGTCGCACCATTTTGCTTCGGTTCCTCCTCCTTTCGAACCAGACTTCGAGAATTTACCCTTCTTACCGGACCTCAAGGATCCGTCAAATTTCCATTTCTCTCCCACCTCCGCTCTCTCCAGACCCTTCTCTCGTATCTGGGTCTCCACATTCTTAGCAGCCCAGATGGCGACTTTCAGAGTGGTAGTTTGCTTGACCATTGGACCGAAGTCCGCTGGTAATCCAAGTGCAAACTTGTTAACCTTGGAGAGTTCAGTTGGGACGAGGTGAGGAACAAGCTTCATTTTCTCAGTAAAGCTTGCAGCGTATTCAGTAACGCTCATTCTTCCCTTCTTCAGATTCTGGAATTCGTTGTTGATTTCCAGAAGATCCTGCTCAGAGCAGTATTGCATCTTCAACTGTACCAGAAAATCCTCCCATAACATCTTGCTTGCTTCACCTTTGGGCATTGAATCAGCTAGTAGCTTCCACCAGCTTAGTACTCCAGATTTTAACAGAGGAACCGCGATGGCGGTCTTCTGCCTTTTGCTACACTCGCAACTCTCAAACATCGTCTCCATTTCAGAGATCCAGTTCATGACTTCCACCGGCGTCGGGCTTCCAGATAGACTCGGTGGTTTGGATGCCATGAAATCCTTGTATTTGCATCCACGTCCGTCATTTCCTCCATCCTGGTGGTTTTAGTAACGCCTGTGTTTCTGGGCTTGCCATTTTTAGCAATGTAATAGTCTAGGTTAACCTTTGTAACCCGTTTTGAAAAAATAAGATTGTATTATTTGAGTATTATGTGATTCGTGCTTAATTGCTTAATTATGTGGTTTGATTAATTAAGAAATAAAAATAAGCGTCAAAATTTAAGTGTAAAATAAACTTGATATCTTTGGATAATGTTGTAGTGGTTAAAACGAGGTTTCCGAATATATATAGAACGCCTAAATCTGACTTCGTATGAGGAAGTTATGATTTATCGAAGTTTCGGCTTAGCGGTATGCAGCCTGAAATACTCGATTTGAGATCGAGCGGTTTTTAGCCGAAGCAATCTAAACGAGGATCGAAGGTCTCGTTGTTGGTATCGAAGCGATAAAAAGTTAGGCGAGAACGGACGTCAAACGAAGAAGTTATGAATTTATAACGAAGTTTTTCTGTCCCGACCTATTAAAAATAAATAATAAAAATAAAGTTAAAATTAGCCGACGAAGTCTAAATGAAAGTTGTAGAGCGTAGTCTCACCTTCGCGTGGATATAAAGAACGTCGAAAACGGAGTTCGTATGAAGGAGATATGAATTTCCGAATTTTATTAAATAATTTGTATTTAATTTTAAATGGAAAATCCGGCATTATCCGAAGGAGTCACCCATCTGATCTGAAGTACGCCCCGCGTACTCGTGTACGCCCCGCGTACAACGAAGCATGACGACCCTCGCACTCGATTTCTTCGGATGACGAACGCCATGACGATTTCGGACCTGTACGCCCCGCGTACAGGCGTACGCCCCGCGTACTCCGAGGCTCCAGCCTCCTATAAATAGGATGCGAGGGCAGCCAAGTTCTTTTGCTATTTTCTCTCTTCTCTCTCCCGTTTTGCATCGATTTGCGTGCAAGAAATACCCCGAAGCCCCGGTATTATTCTCGAGCCCCGAAGCAAGTCCCGAGATCCCGAAGATCCCGAGAAGTGCGGTTCCCGAGCCGAAGCTCTGCCCGCGAGAAGTTCGATTTTTGTGAAGATCTTCCAGATCTGCTAAGGATTACTACTTCTGCAAGTCGTAGTGCTGTCCGATCATCTTCTGATCAAGTGAGTGTATACTACCTTTCATAAACACGATAATAATACAAGTATGGTTCGAGTGTATTAAGTATATTGTTGTTTATATGTGTGAGTATGTAGTTACTTTCTTCTAACGCATAAATATAAAGTATTTTATACGAAATACGTGTTATGTGTATATTTTGTGTTATATGTGTGAATGTATATTCACTCTCTTCTATCTCATGGATCTGATTTGTTTTCTATGAAATACGTGTTATGTGTGTGTGCCTCATCTGTTATGTGGGATATGTATTGATCAAAGCATGCTATACAGGTTTTTAAACTATGTATAAAAATGTATATTTTTATCTACTAATATGTTGGGTAGAACATGGGTAGATAGTTGGTGTGTAATAAACAAATGAGAGGCCTCGTTGTTGTTTGATTTAGTCATCTAGCGAAGTTTAGATGACGACCACAGACTTTTCTAGATAGTCTTGTGGAAACATTAGCAGGTTCGCCACCTGTAGGTGTTAATGAACTTGGGTGTTCATTCGCTGTACTCCATCCCCCTCATGGTTGCCTTATTTGACTTATATTGCTGAGGAACCCCCGAAGCATGTGTTGTCGCCCCGATGAAATATTCTTAGACTAGGTCCCTTATGTTAGTTGTCTTAGGGACATAAAGTGAGAATAACGGGAATGGGTAATTGGGTTATTGTTGGTTGGTGAAAATTAAATATGATTATTTATTGTGGGTTGAAAACCCTATATGCTCACCAGGCTCCCAAGCCTGACCCACTCAGTTTTATTTGTATTACAGGAAGTGGCGCGAGGGCATAAGATGGATGAACCACAAGTTGTTTTGTTTACAAGTCTGTATATGTATATATTTGTTGAATGACTTGTAATGTTATCGTTTATGCTTATTGGTCTGTATCGGAACATGACACCCCGAGTTTTGATTATATAATGAAAATACATTTCTTTTATGAAATGCTTTGGTAAACATTGTGTTATCATGTTTTGTTTTTGGGAACAAATTCCGCAACTCTTTCAAATCAAAAGGATTTACTCTGAAAATATTTTAAAAGCATAAATGAAAATCAGTCTTTTCTGGCCGAGATTTTGGGGATGTCACAGTTTTGCCTAACTATTGGTGGGTTGGCTTGACCGACAGTCCCACTGTAGTTTCCCTCCTCAGTCTGCCCTTCGTTCAACTCGGGCTGTTCGATCTAAATAGTCTCTTCCCTCTCGATTTTGTTGGAGCAAACGTCTGGTTTCCTCCATTTGACGACCCAACATCGCTTGGATCATCGCTTGTACTCCGGCCATCGTGACTGGCTCAGGTGCAACTTCTTCAACAATAGGTATTTGCTGAACCACTGGGGGTTGGTTCCTATCTCCATTTGCGTTCATGTTTCCGCTACGGGTCCTTGCCATCTTGATCTATACACTGAATAAGGTGGATTTAGATCTTTATTTAGGATAGACGTTTAAATCTTCCTTATCACTCCGAAACGTTTACATGCTAGTTCTAATATCGTAGTCGTACGTTTAGAATCCTAAACACATAAGGTTTCCAGATCTGGTCGGCAACAGACCATAGATCCGAACAAATAATAGCATGTCAGGCAAAAAGCATTTAGCACATAAAAGCATTTTAGGCATAATTCCTAAAATAAGGTAGTGCTCGCACCTCACAATCATCGCTTAGCATTCTAAGTTTAAGTCTAGAAATCGTACAAATTCCTAGTTCGCTTAAACTAATGATCTGATACCAACTGTGACATCCCCATTTTCACGGCCAGAAAAGACCGATTTTGTTTATGCTTTGTTTGAAAATCAGAGTAACATTTTAAATAAAAGTGTTGCGGAATTTGTCCCAAAACAAATATGATAAAGATTTATCAAAAGCATTTCCAAGGAAATGTATTTCATTAAAAGACTTGGGATGTCATGTTCGATACATATCAAAAGCATAAACAGTACAATATAAGCCTTACTACATTATTTCGTATCTACAGGCCTATATCTGTAATCCCTCATCCAAAACATCACATCTATGCTCATGCGCCACTACCTGTAATACAAGAAACTGGGTGGGTCAGGCTGGGGAGCCTGGTGAGCACATAGGGTTTTCAACCCACAATAAATAAGTTTATTAATTTCATCAATCAGCAATAACCCAATTACACATTCCCGTTATCCTCACTTTACGTCCCTAAACACCTATCATAAGGGACCTAGCCTAAGGATCATCATCGGGATGGACACTACTGCTAAGGGGATTCCTCAACAATAAATGTCCTAAAGGCAACCATGTGGGGGATGGATTACACCGGTGAACACATCGTTCACAAACACCTACAGGTTGCGAGCCTACTAGTGTTCTACTGGACTGTCTAGAAGAGTCCGTGGTCGTCATCCATACTCCGCTAGATGACATAATCAACAACATCAACATCAATGCCTCTCATCATTTTATCACACATCACCTATTACATCTACCTATGTTTTACCCCAACATTTTCGTAGATATAAAATACATATACAATTTAAATCATTGAAAACATGTATAACAATGTTCATCCAGCATAGATAGCTAATATTCAGATAATATGCACACATAGCACGTAATTTATATAAAATACTTCATATCTATGTGTAAGCTGAAAGTAACTATGCACTCACCTGAGTAGGTGGTGACTCGACGCCTGGACAGCACTTCGTTACTCTTAACACACTTTTCCTTTGGCAAAACCTAGTATCATTGCCACTAGGGTTTAGTCTAATATTCACCGCGACTAATTAATAGTCTAGCTATTATTACTATTATATAAGCGTAAAACGATACTTATATAACCCATAATAATAGCCCAAGTACTTATTATAAGTTCCAAATAACGTTACTATATTAAAACATAAGCTATACTAAAGATAGGTTAGGTGTAGCTCACTTATAGCGGGTTTTCTTGAAAACCGGGCTTCGCTGGAGCAGCGTTCCCGAGCCGAAAGGCTCTTTTCTCAGGACTCCAGGAGCCTCGGGGCTTCCTTCGGGTGCTAGGGGGTTTACCTAGGCTTTAGGGGGGGTTTGGAAGGCTTTAGAGAGAGAAACTAGAGAGAGAAAGTAAGGTTTGAAGGTGTGAAGAATGAGGGAACCCGGCACCTCTATTTATAGGGGTGCTGACTTACCTACTTGCTGAGTAGGAGGACCTACTCGCCGATTTGGTGCATGTGGCAACCTTCTGGTGGTGCCACGTGTCCAATTCTGGTGGTGCCACGTCACCCCCTATCGCGTATCAGCCTTCAAACTTAGAAAAATCATAACTCTCGCATACGAGCTCCGTTTTCAACGTTCTTTATATCCACGCGTAGGTAAAATCAAGATCTACAACTTTCATTTAGACTCCGTCGGCTAATTCCCGACCGATCTCAAATTTAACAGTAGGAGGCGTTTAGACTGTTAAATGACCGCGAAGAATTCGTAACTCCTTCATACGAATTCCGTTTTCGTCCATCTTTTTACCATTGAATTCCTATTAATGAGATATTCAACCCTCATTTAGCTCGCGTAAGCCAAGAACCGCTCGAACTAAAATTCGAGTTTCGGGCCGTGCACTGCTAGGCCGAATCTTAGAAAAATCATAACTTCTTCATATGAAGTCAGATTTGGGCGTTCTTTTTATGGATTTTCTCGGTTTAACATATTCTACGACTTTCATTTAGATCACTAAGGCTAAAAAGTCCTCCATTGTAAATTCACTATTTACGTCTCCCGGTGTCGTGCCGGTTTTGTCGTAAAACTTCGGCGGGTCATAACTTCTTCGTTATAACTCGGATTCCGGCATTCTTTATATCCCCAGAATCCTTATTTCGACCACTACAACTTTATATAAAGATATCGGGCTTATATCACACTTTAATTTCGACGCTTATTTTTTTTATTCTTTATTAATTATACATTTATAATTAAATAATAAGCACATAAATACACATAATTCACATAATACTCAAATATTTCATCTTGATTACTTCAAAAAGAGTTACAATACTTGATCTAGACTATTACATTGTCAAAAATGCTTAGTTCTGATCCCGCATAGGCTGGGAATGAGAACTAAGCATTCCTTATAAGGGGTGTGTATACCTCCTCTATCACAACGCGTTTTAAAGCCATGAGGGCAGCAGATCCCATAAGAACTCTGCAGTTAAGCGTGCTCGGGCGGGAGTAGTACCAGGATGGGTGACCCCATGGGAAGTCCTCGTGCCGAGTGGCCCAAAGCGGACAATATTGTGATACATGCCAGAGGGGGATGTTACATATATGATCTCCACGAACACTAGTCTCCAATTTTAGGCTAAGGGGTGTCATATATATAGTGTAGGAATCCAAGAGTAATGGGTAAACCCTAATCCATACACTTAGGTTATGATACATATCTCATGTGGGCTAACTCTTCATGAATACTTACATAAACTTAGCCCATCATGGATCAATAGCCCAAACAATATATCTCGGGTCAAGTACATACCCATGTGGGCTAACTCTTCGTTGATTTACATAATCAGTTCCTGTTGATTTAATTAGTCTCTTTTATCACTAAATTAATTCTAAATGAAATATTGATCAATACTAATTAAATAATATGATTTCATATTAATATATTATACTTGTAATATATTAATAAATCATAAAGAACCTCTTACTCAAATATCCATCCTATCAAATTTTCCTGGTGATATGTAACCTGAAATGGACCATGATACTCTCGGGTCAAGTACATACCAATGATAGTTATGGGCTTAGACACCTAATCCAACACGTCCAACGTACTTCTTAGAGCTTCTGCGATCAAACTATTTAGTACGTCCAACATACGCCATTGTATGCCTCACGTACTGGCCTTGACACTAGTGTGCCCTGCGTACACTTGTGTACGCCCCACGTACCCGGTTTCACCCCAAAACCACTAAAACTTCCAAAGCTATAACTTCTTCGTTCTAAGTCCATTTCCGACGATCCTTATATCCACAAAAGATAACGATGAACTCTACACAACTATCAACTCATACATGCCTTAAAACCTCTCGAACAAAAATCTAAATTTTGTAAAAGCCCGAACTGACACTTTACCGAAATACCCCTTGGCTCCAAAACACAAACCGAACTTCCAGGATCACACCAATTACCTTACCCACGCCCAAGTGGGTCTAAATCTATTTCCCTAAAAGGCCCTAAGCCCGATGATACTCGATGTTCGGGTTACCACCCCGCATTAGTAAACAATTCGGAACATGGCGTTACAAAAACCGCAACAAAATGAAAGTTTTGGAATAGTTGTGCTAGTTCAAACCTTTTTGGACCAAAGTGATAATTTTCAGCTAACCATAGATATCATTTTTGCAATTCTGTCAATCATTTATAACGCATCATAGTCTTTTAGTCATAATAATTACTCTTTAAAATATATTTTTTATGAATGCACAAAGTGATACACATAATATTCCACATAGTATATATATATATATATATATATATATATATATATATATATATATATGTTATGCAAACATCATTAATACAATTTACTTCATAAAAATCATCATAAATTATATAGTTGGCATGTATGTTGTTGTTACTCACTTTAAGTGCTTGTGTATGCCTTTTCAAATCTTCAAATAATGTTATTCTTCTTAATCATCACCTAATGGATACCATAATAGGTTACATAATGATCAAATACCCTTAATTAGATACTTTAACTCAACTTATGCTTCTTATACTCACATTCCATCTATAAATGAACCATGGAAGCAGCCAGAGCCCAAAGAAGTTAGGCAAACTCAAGATATAAAATTTATTTAAAGTTCTATTAGGTTACTACAGGACTCATATGGATTTTTAAAGGAATCCCACTTGGTCCTTGTACCCAATCTTAAAGCACACAACATGCCATTTTCATTTTTAGTCCCTATACTTGCTCCTACTACTGCCAATCATCACAAAATCTAAGCAATGGGCATTTAAGACTAAATTAAGCCTTATATCAATATTTGAATTTGAATTATTCATATCCCAAAAATTGACTTAATGGATTAAGTACTTAATGTCAATAGGTTTGAAGAAACACTAAAATGACACCAAACAATACTTATGCCTAAACTTCTAATGAATTAAGATAAGTTTAAAATATGATGATGATGGTCCCTCAAACATTAATAAAGTTCTTAGATTCATTCCAATAGAATCCAATCTACATCATGATTCCATTTCTTTATTGGAGATTCTAATTACGACGTAGGGACTTGCATATTTTCAAACTACAAATAGAGTATGCGACTTCATTTAAATCTTTCAAGTTATTTTCCAAACTCGTTAATAACCATCTAAATCATTTTATTGTTTTACTGAAAGTTTGGGAAGTTAATTTCAAAGTCATTTGAATCCATTTCAGGGGTGGTAAACTACGAAAATCACCATCTCCATTCACAATCACACTATAAGTCATGGAATAATTATTTACATTGAGCCTATAACTCATATCATAACTCAAACACCAAACCATCAACAAAAATCTTTTAATTATCTTAATAAACTTTAATACTTCTTAATTTCATTGAATTTATGGCTTAAAGTTGATGATTATAGAGTTAGAATACATCAAAATTTGATATACTCATTTTTGGTTCAATTAACTTCCCAAATCATTCCATAATCCATAAGAAAAGCAAATCATCATCATCATCATCATCATCCAAGCTTTAACATGATCTAGTGCTTCAACACAATTCCACATGTTTTAATGTATCGAAAATATATCAAAGTTCATGAGAATCATTTAATCCATATCTCAATCTAAAAAAAGTTATGGATTCAAAGATGAGTCTCGTGATGATTTGATGCTTATCTAACTTGAAAATAATTTTAAAGCATTAAAACAGGTTTAGATTTATCGTTCCAATGGAATCAAATCACACATGATATCCACCATTAATGGAGTTTTAAAGCTTAAAATCATCTCCAAACTCCATAATAAATAAATAAAGGAGTACCTATTGAGGTTAGGGATTAAGATGCTAACGAATTCACTATAATCTACCAATGACTTCATAATTAAACACAAATTCATATTTTGATTTCCCTCCAAACCTTAGATCAATGTCTAGGCTATAAATAAAAGAGTTGTTACCTTCTAATCTCAATGATGATCTCACATCTTCAATTCCTCACCTAACCATTAAGATCTAGCCAGAGATTTCTCATAAATCATTAAAATCACCATTTCCTTTACTCTCTTGTCTTTGGATCTAGTTGTACATATGAGGGGGGTAAGGTGTAACACTTGATATGGTATGTTCTTAATCAACCATAATTATTAAAAATATTGCATTTTGGTCCTTGAGGTTAGTACGCGGGGTGTACCATAGGGTATACTTGGCGTTCTACGCGGGTATCGGCCTTGTACAGTGGGCGTACGCTGGCCAGGGACAAACCCTAATTTTTAGGGTTTTTTCCTATTTAAGCCTCATTAACTCGCCTCACAGACATTTTAGACTAGCCTCCACCCTTTGAAAATCCTAGTTCGCCCCTTACCCTTGTGTGGTGCTTTTAAACTATATTTTTGACCATTTGAGGGTTTTATGCACTTTGAAGTGGTCGAGAAAAAGCTTGAAGACTCACTTTTTGGAGGGGAGCTTAGAGATCCAACTTTAACACCAACATTTCATGGTTTTTAAGGTATAAAGTTCAAATCTTGTCATCTCATTTCTTAGATTTATGCCTTGGCTTGCTTTTGGCTAGTTTGGTCCTTTTTTGGTTGGTTTTGTGAGCTAAGGTCGTTTATGGGGCTTATCCTTGTAGATCTGGACACACTAAGGGGTTCTTATGCATAAAGGTGCAAACTTTATGGTGGTTTTTTTTTTGTCTCATGCATTTATTAAGTCATTTATTAAGCTCTTTTGAGATCTAGAGCTCCATTAAGCCATGCATGCACGTAAAGTTGGCAACTTTACATGATAAACCACGTTAGGGAAGTCAAATCTAGGTTTTGGGTCGAGGTCTTAACCGAATAAGTATTGAATGAAGAAAGATGGCTGATCTAGGAGTACGATGGGTGTACAAGCTGGTACGCCACACGTACAACCCCTAAAGCAAGTACGATTAGCGTACGAGTTGAGTACGCCCCATATAGGCTTTGGCGTGTTGGGCTCACGGTATTGGACCATGTTTGGACTCTAGATGATTAGGGCCTTGTTGGGCCATAAGAAGGCTAAGGATATTTTATTGGACCGATGGTTGAAGGCCCATGAGGGGGTTTGGGCCCAATTTCCCATATTTGGTCCTTGAAGGATTATCTTGGAATTTGGGCTTTTTAGATGTTTGGATTGAGCTTTAGCCTTGGGGAAATCTAGGGAAAGGGTAAATTTGGTCTTTTACCCTAGTTTGGACTCTTATTTTGTGATTGATAACACGGGCCCGATGACTATTATGTATGTTGTTATCTTTGTGACTCTTGCATGTGTTATGTATACATGTTTCACATCCAAAAATTTCGTTTGTAAAACATTACCTTGAAAGCATTAATGATTAAAACATTGTTTAATTAAACCATTTCACATCGAAAACCCAATTTGAAATCCACAACATGTAAACAATCAAAACATCAGAGTATCAATCCCAGAATAAGCTCATAACTGTGGAAACAAGAGAGTGTGTGTGTGACATGCTGCTACCGTGCCGGCTCCTTTCCCCTAGCTGAGGAGGTACCTGAAACCAAAACTGAAAAATGTAAGCACAAAGCTTAGTGAGTTCCCCCATCGTACCACATACCATACAAGCACATAACATACATACTGCCAGGCTATTTTGGGGTGCCTGTCTACCCGGTACGACCATTCTGGGGTGCCGTCCTACCCGTGTGGCCATTCTGGGGTGCCGTCCTACCCGTGTCAAGCCATTCTGGGGTGCTGACCTACCCATGTTGAGCCATTCTGGGGTGCTGACTACCCTTCGGTCCTAACAACTGAACCTCGGGGACTATTTCACCCCCTACTACTATCACATTTACACATAACATAAACATATTATCAGACATATCTGGGGTGCCTAAACTACCCTTCGGTCCTAACAACCGAACCCGGGGGACTGGTCCCCTCCTACTACCTCTATCGCATAAACATAACAAGCCAACATGAAACACATCATCACATACTGTCAGAAGTATCTGGGGTGTCTGACTACCCTTCGGTCCTAACAACCGAACTCTACTACTTTCACATACAACATATCATGCTAGCACATAACATATCGGGTAGTAGCAATCCTAGATGATATCACAAAGACAATCATCTATCATACGAACCCTACTGGTGGGCCGGCATTGTGGCCGTAGACCCACCGCTACTGGAAGGTAACTCACCTCGAAGTAGCTGCTGATCTGATCGAGAACTGACTGTCTACTGCTGCTGCTGCTGCTCCGGAAATCCTCCGACTGCAACTCCCACAACATACTCAATCAATTACTGCTAACTGACCTTTGGGTAAAATGACCATTTTACCCCTGATCATGTCATAAGTCAAAGTCAGAGTCAACTTTCAGTTGACCCGACTCGCCGAGTTGGCTCTCCAACTCGCCGAGTCCCTGTCCAATCGATTGTCTTGGATCTCGTCCCTACTCGTCGAGTTAGGCGTTGACTCGACGAGTTCTTCTTCTAAACTGAGGTTCAAGTCCTTCATCCTACTCGCCGAGTTGTATGAACAACTCGCCGAGTCTGTTCTTGATCTAAGGAGATTGCCTTGAACTCGCCGAGTCAGGGCATGGACTCGCCGAGTTCCTCCATGGATGAGTTTGGCTTCCAACTCACTGAGTCACACCCCGTGACTCACTACTCGCACTCGACACAACGAAAAGGGGACAACTCGGAGACTCGCGAGCAGACTCGCAGAGTCATCGCCATGCAATCACTGTATACACGATTTTGCTCGATTCCAGTCTATGCCATTCACAGATCTGGGTTCCTAGAACATGAATGACACGTAAAGTTTTCAACTTTACGTGTAGATACTCACCAATGAGGGATTTAGGGCTCAAAATGCCTCAAAAGGGTAGATCTAGGGTGAACAAGCAACATGGGTCCATAAAGGTAACGGATCTGAGCTCCTGGAGCTCAATCTTGCCTAGATCTAAAGGCCAATCAACTTATTACGACTTATATTGCACATACAAGTTTGGGGAAGGGCTCAAGAAAGACTTAATGGAGCAATAAGCATAAAAATAGAGGGAAAACAAGTTATGCCTTAAGGAAATCACTGAGAGAACACCAAGATGCTTGGCTTCCTTCCCTTCCTCTTGATCTACTCCACTTCCTTCTCAAATCCTTCAAGAACACACAAAATGCTTCAAACTCTCAAGGCAACAAGCTTTGGAACGAGGTTTGGGAGCTCTGAGGTGAATGGGGGCTAGCTTGGGGCGGACATGAGGTTTAAATAGGGTGCAAGCCCCTGGAACTTAGGGTTTCATCCAACAGCGGTGACTCGCCGAGTACAGGATATGGACTCGCCGAGTCGCCAACTTAAACATGTCCCGGGTCCCGTATCTACTCGGCGAGTCGGACCTATGACTCGCCGAGTCCAAGGCTAAAAAAAATGGATAATACACAAGTGAGATTTACGTACCAGGAACCAGGTGCTACAATATGTTTATATGTATACCGGGTGGGGTCTGATGACTGACAAATCTGTATACCGACCAAGGCTCGATGCCGAGCGGGGCCCATTATATGTTTATTTATGTATGTATGGTATGTGGTACTTTGGGGAACTTACTAAGTTTTGTGCTTACAGTTTTCAATTTATGTTTAAGGTACTTCTGGTTCCAAAGAGAATAGTCCGGGATGATTGCAAAACATACACCACTCGATTCCGCATTTGGTGATTTACTCTGATGATTGTTGATGTATTGATACAATTTTTTACCTTGGTTTTATGACAATGTTATGGTTTACTATTTTATTAATCTAAAAGTAAAAAAATTCGGGTCTTATTTTTGGGTCGTTACAGAAGGGAAGTGTGAGTTGCTTATATATCTTTGCTTATACGATACATTACACTCCAATGATATTGTTTCTCCCATTTGACCACTAATTGACGATCAAATTGACTAAGGGGCTGTTTGGTAGCCTCTTAATTGACAAATTAAGAGGTAAACTCTTAATTTTTCAGATTATGAGTGTTTGGTAGCATAGGAATAAAAGACTCTTAATTTTCTAAAAGCCTCTTAAAGTTTCAGTTTTTGGCCCATATCTGGAAAAAAAATCACGCGTCCTTCCCTCTTTTACCTTCATGCGCTGCTAATATGCCCGCCTCCAAAACAAAACACCCACGTTCATATCTTCTCTACCGTCTCCTCCCACCTCCGACCCTGTAGAGTGTCGATCACTTCCTCCGACCTCCTCCTGTCATTGACCTTCCTGAAATCGACTCCCACCAGGAAGATCGAATCCCACTACGACTTCCATCGATAGGCTCTGACAACATTGCTCTTTTTCCTCCATTCCACCCCTTCTCCTACCTCTCCGATCTACAGTCGTCTGCTCCCTCTAGAATTGACTTCGCCACCAGAAGCTTCGCCGCCTCTGCTAGCACCGCAACGACGACAACCACTTGTTGTAGATAAGTTTTTTTTCCTAAAAAGATTCTCGGTAAATAGATCGCTTGTTCTTATTTTTTCTCCTGAAAACCTATTCTTAGAAATACATGGATTTTTTCTCCTAGAACTCGACTATCACTCCTTGATTTTGTTTTTCTTTGTATTTCATGCCCGATCCTGTATTGGATCGTCATATGATACATTTGTTTGTTTCAAGATTTGTGCCTCAAATTGTTTATATTAAGATAGAAGATGATAAATTTTGATAAAAACCTGTAATTACTAGTATCAAGGTTCTACAAAATATGAATATTGTTTGAAATCTTAAGATAGAAAATGATTAAACAACCAATTGTTTGGTGAATCTGAAATAGACCACAAAGATACAAATGTTTGGTGAATGAACTATATATTTGAACTCTGAAATTTAAAAAATCTAGTTTGAAAAATATGTTGCTATTTAAGGGATTTTTTCAAACTTTGATCTAGGGATAATTATTCATATCATATGGAGTTTGATATATAAGTGATGGTGCATTGTTATCTAGCAATTAGGCATGAATTGTGTATGAATTGACAGTAGTTTATAGAAGTTACAACAATTGGAGATTTTGACAAATTATCGATTCTAGCAACAAACTTTGAAAAATTGTGATGGATTTGGTATGCAATATAGACTATGCATCTACTCCATAGATGCCCAATCCAACACTAATTAATAGTTAAATGGAATTTGTGAATATTAAATTGAAATGAGATAGTTCATTTCCATTGAGTTTACTTGTTTCCTTGTTGAATTTGGATTTATAGGTTGAAATTTTTGAAAGAAAAATTTGAGGGGCTATCATGTTTGATGTAATGATGGAGAAGGAGTACAAATCGATCATCAATAGTTTAGTTGCAAGTTCCTTGTCATTTATGTCTTAACATTCAATGTAAAATATGTTTATTCTTTAACTTTGAAATCCTTAGGATATAAAAAATGATGTTATTTTTATAAATATATGTCAAATACCCATTATAAATTGTTGAAGATAATTTTTGATTTATGTTAATTTGAAATTTGTATGGTTTTTATAATTATTCAGCAAAAATTAAGACAAAAGGGTAAAATAGTCATTTTTATAATTCAACACAACAACTCAGAGGTTCTAACCAAACAACATGTTAAAAATTCACATAATAAAAATTCAGACCCTCTTAGAAATTCATATCTCTTAAAAATTCAGATCTTAAAAATTTAGACCATACCAAACAACCCCTAACTCTTAAATAAAACCTCTAAGTTTTTCCTTTCCAACCTTTCCTCACCACTTAAGTAACATTTGTATTAGATTCCAACCTTTCCTCACCACTTAAGTAACATTTGTATTAGATAATCACATGGTCGAAGACCATACTTTCATAAATTGAGAAGTTTAGTCCTTCCATCACATTCTCTCAATTTTAACACCATAAATCCTTTAATTAAATCTTAATATACATTTTATCATTTCTATTTAATTTATGTTATTTTATGTCATTTACTTGTTTATTTTATTTAATTTTAACTAAAATAACATTAAACAATCTAGGCTCAATTTGATGATGTTATGATAAATATAGGATCTTCCAACAAAAAATGAAATTTTTTTTTTGGAAACGGCAAAATTTTATTAAAGAAAGGAACTCTCTCCAAGCAAGAAACTAGAAGAGAGCCCAATGAAAAGACATACAAGTAAGAGCAGAATTATACATCATAAAATGGAGATATTCCCCAATCCTCCCAACTACACATACCATTTCTACTTCTATGTTTTACCCAAACGAATGTCATGGCCTTAATACACTCCACACCATTTTGAACTGAAGTACTCTCACAGTGGAATAGCCTTTTGTTCCTGAATCTCCATAAGTTCCAAATCATGCCATAACATATTACAACGAACCGTTTCCTTTCCTTCTTATTCCTCCCCCACTTGCTTGCAAAATCTATTAGTTCACAGATTGTTTTTACGGACTCATGATCGCCAGCAATTCCACACCAACTCCAGATGCAGCTTCTAATCTTGATCGCAAACGGACAATTGATCAGCACATGGTCTGCACATTCAAAGTTTCCAATACATGAACTGCATATTTGCGAGTTGACCAAAATACCCCTGCGTTCCAAGGCCATAGCAGTTGGTATACGTTGTTGTGCAGCTCTCCATACCAGACAAAGCACCTTAATGGGAACAATTTTGTTCCAAATAATCTTCGGAACAAACAGGTTGCCGGTTTTCAGCTTATCCACAAGTTGGCGGATGACGGCCACAGAGAACTTGCCATCTGATGAAAGTTTGCATCTCCATTGATCCAGTCCCGGGTTTAATTGGATATTAGCAACTTCATTACTTAGACTGAGGACTTCAGAATCCAACCCCCGAGCCGCAGGCCTGGATTTCCACTTCCAGTTTTGATTCCGATCACCAATCCTGTCCGCAACAGTGCACCTTTTCTTTGATTCCAAATCGAATAGGTCAGGATATCTCGTTTTTAGGTTGTTCGAGCCAATCCAATGGTCATACCAAAACAGGGTATTATGCCCTGACATGATTTTAATGTTGAATAGATCATGTATTGCAATCCCAAGCCCCCGAGGAACTTTCTAATGCTGACAATATTATTCCAAACACCACCGTATCTTTGTACGGATAGATACTCAATCGGTTTGTTCGCTAAGTTGTGAATGCCAATGATTACTCTAGCCCACAGAGTGTTAGGTTCACTGTTTAACCTCCACCACCATTTTACAAGCAAACCAATATTTAAGGCTTGAATGGATCCCACTCCGTGTTCTGTTCCCACATCAAATATCATCAATAAAAAAAATTAAGCATTTTATTCCAACCAATGTGCAAAAGGCTTTCAGTGGTGTAGTATACATTCATCTCTTTCCATGTTCTATCCAACTTTCATTTGTAGTATTAAAGAAGAAGCGGAAGATATTGAATAAAATGTCAACTTTTAATGAAAAAGAAACAAATAGATGTGTTATGACAACATTTACTCTTAATAACTATACTTGAAAGGATGACTTATTGTATATGATTTTCAACACTGTTGAAAAAATAAGTCGATATAAATAAAATTAAAAATAGATTCAATGTGTATTTATTTTTATGCTCGATAGTCAAACCATGAGATACAAGAAATTTGTAATAACATTGCAAATATTATATGCTCGATAGTCAAACCATGAGATGCAAGAAATTTGTAATAATATTGCAAATATTATATGGAATGCAAAAAAAATCTTTTAAATATAAGAATTATTGGAAAACTCTTTGGTAGTAATTTCTTTAATATGATAAATTTGTGATGTATTTTAATAATGTTTGATACATTAAGTTATATATATATATATATATATATATATATATATATATATATATATATATATATATATATATATATATATATATATATATATATATATATATCGGCTTATGTTATTCTGTTTAAACTAATTATTGGATATTTATCGAATGCTATGAGAATTACTAAGAAAATAAGTTGTTTAGCAATGTAAATACGTTCAACCTTACAATAAAATCGTCATTTTCATGCATTCTCGTTAATTATTATTTTTTTTGTTCTCAGACATCGTTTTTCACTCATTTTCATTATGACAGAATACGACCCAATAAAACATTTTGACAGCATTCTGACAGAAATGAGAATAATAATAATAAGTGTATAATAACCTTATAGATGATTTAATCAGTGAGAATATGTGTTAATGACAATAGTAATGTAAGACTGAACGTATTTATATTATCAAACAACATATTTTATTTATCATTCTCATAGCATACGATAGATGTACAATAATTAGCTAGAATACTTGAACCTAGTTCTCTCTCTCTCTCTCTCTCTCTCTCTCTCTTTCTCTCTCTCTCTCTTTCTTTCTCTCTCTCTCTCTCTCTCTCTCTCTATATATATATATATATATATATATATATATATATATATATATATAACGTCCGGTTTCTGTGATGACTATTTTTAAAGTGAGGACTCGTGAGAACACCTTAAAAAAATTAAAAAAAAATCTAAAAAAATACAAATCATAAAATCGAACATACACCTTAAAAAATTTGGAATTTTTTTTTTGCATCATTAAAATTGAATCATGGATCATAAAAATTGAATCATAGATCATAAAAATGATCCATGTTAAATTTTAATGATCGAAAAAATAAATTTCCAAACTTTTTTTTCTCTCCAATATAGTATTATGGTCGATCTTATGATTTGTATTTTTTTTATATTTTTTTTAAAATTTTTTTAAGATGTCCTTATGAGTCGTCATTTTAAAAAGAATTGTCACCCTTATATATATATATATATATATATATATATATATATATATATATATATATATATATATATATATATATATATATATATATATATATATATATACTTTTATTTCATTTTAAATTTGTAATCTATTTTATTTATTATAAATAAGCTATTATTTTATCTACTAGCTATTATGCTAGATAAAAACTAAATGTTCAATTAGTATGTCTTTTCGACTAATGTGTCAAATACAATCTTAAAATGATAACTTCCTATCTTTTATGTTTCAAATTTAGGATGAATTTAAGGTTTCAATTTTAATGTTGGATTAATCAAAATATATGTCCAATCTACTTCAAATTTAGGACCGAACATCATTCATGATTAATCTAAAAGATCACCGTTAGATTGTTTCGATTTTGAGGGTTTTTTTTTTTTTTTTTTTTTTTTTTTTTTTTTTTTCATCACGATTAAATCCAGTCGGTCCTACATAAAAGATAACGGTCCTTCAATAAATATTTTAATTTTTAATTTTAATTGTGCCATAAAGCTTCCATTTTCATAGTAGAATTGAATGAATTTTAGAAATTGATAGGTGTCTATCCAGATTCCAGACCTTCGTTTTGGCAATTTTTTTTTGGAAAGTTACAACCGTCAATGCACTCGTTTCGTTTGTTGTTTGCGCTGCCAGACACCACACGTTTCTTTCCGTCGGCATCCACAACCGCCAAGGCTTTTTGGGCATTTGGCTGACACCTCTGCTCTTTGTTAGCTTTCAGTTCATTCAATCCTTTTGTATAAGGGTCAATAACCTCTCGAACTCAGTATCATCTTTGTAAGAAGCTCTTGTAATACTAGATATATATTTATTTGCTTTATTTAAAACAATTATATTAATTATTATTAACCCATTTAAGATTCGGTAAAATCATTTTCAAGTTATTTGGTTTGATTTACCGAGTAACAAAATAAATTTATATGTATTTTAGGCCAAATGCTTTTTTATTCACAAACTAGAAAATAAAGATATATATTGTCCATCATATCGTATTTTGCAATTTTTGTATGTCATGTTTTGATCATTTTGTTATAGAAAGAATTCATTTGTTCATTATCTTAGTTGATATTTTATTTGTAATGTGATTGAATCCATCATTCGAAGGAGTTTGTCTATGTCTGTCGGATATGTAGATGTAGATTTACAAAAAAAAGGCTTTCATCATCTTTAGAATTTCTATGTGTCGTCTCTCACGTATCTTCGTTCCTTCGCATCACATAGTCACAGAGTCGTGGCACATAGAGCGGTGGAGAAGGCAAAGCATGCAGTTAACATGAGTGGTGGTGGTGGTGGGATAGCAACAATGAAAGATTAGGGGTTTGAGAGAGAAAGAGAAATGAGGTGTGATAAAAACATGGTAAAAAAAGAAAATAAAAAGGGAATGGCTATCAAAATGCAAATGAAACCTCAAAATGATCGGTAAAACTTTTTACTGTAAGGAGAAGTATATATATATATATATATATATATATATATATATATATATATATATATATATATATATATATATATATATATATATATATATATATATATATATATATATATATATATATATAGAGAGAGAGAGAGAGAGAGAGAGAGAGAGAGAGAGGTTATAATATGGATGACATCTACTATGTGGATGTAAGAACAATTATGGACCAATAATTTTAGAGTAATATATACTTTTTTTATATCATCACTTTATTTAATTCATTAGTCAAATCCATAAATTTAGGAAACTTATCAAAAATAAAATTAGTTATATTAATTATTATTTATAATACTTAAAGAATACTTGTATATTTTTCCGGTCCCCTCCAAGAACATAATTTTAAATTGAATAGCATTCTTAGAGAATATTTACAAATATTCTTATAAATAAAATACAATTCTAAAAGAATTACAAAAACAACATAACAATTTTATTTCTAAATTTCATACAATTCTTATAAGAAAACTGTTCATTTGATGCAAGGACAATAGAGTAATGAATAATTACAGCAACATCAAAATCATTCTTATTGGAAATCTATATCAAAAGAATTAGAATTCTTAAAGAATATATAATATTCTTACAGAATTTGATGTATTTTTTAAAATGTAAGGTATACTAAAAGAATGTATAACATATTCTTGACGTATGCCTCTAGAAAATGTAAAATGTGTAGCACAATAAACTTGATTTTCTTTAGTGGGTTATATAATTGAGTTTATCTATTTCTCTTTGAAATAAAAGAATAGTTGTTACACGAATTCCCGCAAAATGAAAAGACAAACTATGTTAGGAAGTTTTTGCATTGATTCTCCATGTGGATGTCCATCTTTCATATTTAAATATTTTCCAGATGACAGATTATGGAGGAATATTATCAATTCATCTTTAAAGATTTTATTTTTCAAGAACAGCCATATCTAGAAACAATAAAACATAAGAGTTTAAGTTTGCAAGCTAACCATGTCAACCATACGTACTCTTGACTATCAATAAGGTCGAATCAGTTTGGACTTTGGATTAAATGTATTTTACTGTTGGTAACATCAAGGAACTGTACTTTTCATTGCACCTGCTACACAATTGTTGCCTTCAAATTAAATTGTCAATTTGATCGGTCCAAACAACATGTCTCTATGAAGAGTAGAAACATGATGAAAAACACCACAAAAACTACATCAATGTATATGGAGTTATAGCTCCAATACAAGAAAATCACCAATTTAAGTTATGATGTGCCATTTAATAGATTCAAAAAAAAAAATGAAGACAATAAGAACAATTTCAATAATAAACGACGAACAAAATCACCAATTTCAACAGGAAAATGAGATAAAAAAACATTTCAAAAGAAGAAATGAACATGATTAGAACATTTTAGTAAATAGATGAACAAAATTACCAATTTAAGTAGGAAAAAGAGAGAAAATAAACACTTGCAGTAAAGAAAAAAAATATTACTGATGAAGCTCTATTCAGCGCGCAGGTGACACAGAAGGAAGAAAAAACGGTCGAGTATATGTAAAGGAAATCGAACTAGATAGGCATCATAAAAGTCAAAATCATGAACATTATTTAAATATGTTATCGATTACTTTTTGATTTAGGATATTTAACTTAGACATTAAGGTAATAGTAAGTGTTTTTTTTCATCGAAATGTAATTTTGAGGATACATAGAAATAGAAAAAGTTGATTTGTGATTACACAAGCAATCTGTCAAGTATTTTATTAACACATCCAGAGAACTATATAACATAATAAACACCTATTATCTTCTCATTGTCACATGAACTGAAATAAATTAAAGAAGATTATAACAAAACTGAATATATTGTAAACGAATAAAATAGTCATAAATAAGCGACGCAACAACAATAAAATCTAATAGCAGCAAAATACCTTCGTATTTTCTCCGAAACTAAATATCCCCATCAAGGGTATGGTGACAACTTTTTGAAAAAAACAGTGACGGAAGATGGTAGCGGTTGTGCTGATTTTACCTGTGAGACCTTTAATGATCCGATGATGGTGAGAACCGGTGGTGCGATGGTAGGGTTGTGGGGAAGGGCTTTCAAGCTGATGAAGTTTGGTGGTGGCTGTGATGAAGAATTTAAGAACACATGAATAGGTCGATGTCTTCTTGATGAGGGTAGGGTTTTAAATCGTTAAATCAATTACAAAAATAAAAGGGATTGGGGATTTTATTATTTATTTACCAAAATTAATATTTTAAAAAGATTGGTCCACACTAATCCCTACATTCACACAATAATTGTTCATCCACATATTAACCTACCTTTCTCTCTTTCTCTCCCTCTCTCTCTTTCTTTCTCTCTCTCTCTCTCTCTCTCTCTCTCTATATATATATATATATATATATATATATATATATATATATATATATATATATAATAACCCGTTATTTCGAGTCAATAAAAATCAATAAAATTAAAACTTGCAAAATAAAATTCAAGTTTTATTTATTTTGTTAAGTTCATAAGGATTAAAAATGATGTTTTATATAAGTGTTTTTGAAAAATTTAGATTTGATACACCCCAACCGAAAACTCTCGCATAGTCTTACCAACTCAACCAAGAACCTTCGTAGGCCCCACTCTCCTCGGACCGAAATCAGGTTTTCGGTCAAGACCGAAAACGTGTGAGGGATCCCTTCTTCGGACCGCAAACCATGTGACAACAAACCCTCCTCGGTTGGATCTATTGGACCGAAATCAAGGATTTCGGTTGTGTAGCGGGCCGAAGACCCCAATTTATCTCTTTGGCACACTAATCTAGGTGTAACTGCCTCATATTTTACTTCAAATCTAAGGTACTACATAGGAACCATCCTTCATTTTATTCCCAATGAACGGATTCATACACATACACTCTCAAATTCAAACCTCCTTTTTCTCTCAAAATTAAAGGTTAACAGCTCCAAAAGATCATTTTACTTCTAAATTCTTACAAGTTTTGGTAAGTATACTTTATGAACCTAGTGTTTATGCAATACTTATTTTACTAATTATATATATTCACATATTATTATATGTTTAAATACTATAAGGACATTGAAAAATTTCACATATTTTAACATGAAGAACATCACCACTTATACCGTTTTACAACTTAGAACGCACTCGAGGTGAGTTCATACCCCTAAGTTTTCATGATTTTTCACTGTTTTAGGAGGGGAATACAAGTGTAACACAAGAAATTTTGTGTTAATAACTAAATGATTTTTAATATTTTGTTAATCGTTGTCGTTATTAAAAACATATATATATATATATATATATATATATATATATATATATATATATAATTAAGGTATAACAAGCTTAGAATTGATAATTTTACTCTATTTCCTATTCCTTGTTTGACTGTGGGCTTATGGTGGAATTATTTATTCGATCGGATTTTTAATCATAATTATATAAATATTATATTTATATAAGTATAAAACCATTTAAACTTGTTAAACAAAAATATTATTTTTTCAATCTATTTTAGTACCATTTGGACACACGTGCTAAATTTCACGGAACAACTTTATTACGGATTTTACGATTTAAACTTGCTAAATCATTAACAATACAAAGGCATTCGTTTCAGTAGAACATATACATATAAACTATAATAAGTATAGTTTATGGGACTTACACATCATTTAACACACTTGAGATACAATACTGAAAACAAACATATAAACTATAATATGTATAGTTTATGGATCATATGTACTATATTTACCAAGTTCAAAATACATCATAGAAAACAAAGATATAAACTATAATAGATATAGTTTATGGAATATACGTACTATTATTATCATAAAAAGGATTTTTCATTATTCTACATGTAACCGTCAATATAGCATTTGTGAGACACACTTCACGTACTTATCTAAGTACCAACCAGGTCCTGAAATTATAACCAGAGTCTCCTGGAGGGAGAGAGTGACACTTATGTATATATCTATACGAGACTGAGAATCCCGCACCTTAGCTGTTAGCTACAGTTAGGCCAGTAGGCCTGAGGTGACAAATGTCGTACCGATTACGACGCCTGAAGAACGTCGTGTTCAGGCCATCTTAGGTCATCAAGCATGGTTATGATAACTCACAATTTGGTATTGAACAATATGATTAGTGTATGAATAAGTAAACAACTTCACATAGTTTTATTAAATAATAAAACTATAATATAGTATTTTACAAGTACAGCTGGTGAATCCAGACACTTACAATTACACAATTTTTATACAAGTACAAATACAAAATACTATTCCAATGCGGAGAAAACATACTTTTCCTAGTTTTATGTGAATCGAAGCGACATTATACTATCTCAGAGTACAATAACATTTACACGTTTTGGTTTTAGGGGATTAAGACTACAATATATTACAACAAAAAATATAGGATTTTTTGGGAAAACATATTTACATTTTCAAGGAACAAATGACAGATTTCAATTACAAACATGCTTATGAACTCACCAAATTAATTGTTGGCACTCTTTTCAAAACTACTTGTATTCACAGGTTTTGAGAAGACAGAGTTTCATAGATTCATGTCTTTTAGTTTTTGCTATACATTTTGGTGTCAAGTATACATTGATTTGAACACGAATGTAAAACTAGACTTTATCAATGTAATGATTGTTGTACTTTGATTACTATTATGCAATCGTTGTGATGTTGTACATGTCGTCATTAGCCCCCGAACGTTTCCGCCGTTCCGGTTTGGAGGTGTGACACCACTTGCGTCCAAGTGAGTGTATGTCAAAATATTCTGGATCAGTTCATCGAGTTCAGTTTGGGATTCCAATCCCCCAATCGAATGTTGGCGTGTTGTATATTTCCTTGGTGAGCAACAAACTAAGCTTGTGTTGATATCTATTACGTGTTCTTTCATTCAAAGTTTGTGGGAATTGCAAAATCGGTGATCAGTAATTTCCTCGGAAGGTTGATTTCGATTTCTCATTTGATTTCTCCTAGACATGACCTGGTGCGAGGTACGCAGGGCCTACGTATCAGGTACGTTGGGAGTACTTGGTGAAGCCTCAATCCGAAATCGCGATCTCTTCTCTGTACACAAGGCATAATAAAACTTACGATGGGTATAATTTCATGACTTTTTTTTTTCCTTTTGTTCATCATTTTTTTTTCAATCAAATTCCATTGGGAATTTTTGAATAATTAAACTTTGTAAAACAACAGCAGGAACCCTCCAACAAGTCGTTATCAAAGAAACTAAAATTAAATAAAACTAAAAAATTAATACAAATAACGAATAATCAAACAAACCAAATCAATTGAAAACCGTTCCCCGACAACGGCACAAAAAACTTGATGTGTGTTTTTATGTATATATTTTAATTGCTCAAGTTTTAAATTTATAAAACTTATTTTATCGCAACCTCACTAATCAACACACTAGGCAGTGTACGTAATCGTGCAATAGTATAGTTGTGGTAAGACTAGATTCACACAAGGGGAACGGTGGTGAATTAATTTGAAGTTTTTGATTATAGGTTACACTAAACACAAAAAAATAGAAAAGAGGGGTTTTATGGAATTAAATCTCATATAAAAAATTAAAGAGCAAATCTCGATAAACTGACTGAAGAAAAATCTCTTTGGTACTTTGGTTTAGACTGGACTTCATCTCAAAATATTGGCTAACTGTTGGGCATTTAGTGTTGCGTCTTTTAGGCTTATTATTTAGTCTATTTTGTATCCGAGTTGGGTCTGTCCACTCGTGAATTATTAATTAGTGTTCTACTAATTAAGATGCATGCATGCATCGTGTATTTGTTAATCGTGTCATTGTAAACCCTACATAGCCTCTACAATAGCAGTTCTTAATCGAGCTCCTCTAAAGCTATGACATTTAATCATTCGACACATTCTTGATTCATATTATGTATTTGATTGTTTTTACTTGTTTGAATCTATTCGATCTTTAGAGTTTTCAACTCAACAATTGGTATCAGAGTAGGAGACTGTGTAATCTATGCACATTTCTTTTGTTGAAAGAGTTTTTAGGGTTTCCGCTATTATTGTATCTAGTTCAGCCGTCATCATTGTTATTGACGCTGATCTTTGATCTTTATATTATCCAAAAACCATTTTAGTTTACACATCTGATTCATACATGTTTTATTCGATCTTTAAACGTGTCAGACAATTCTCACGTTAACTCAATAAATCTTTCAAGCAACATTGGATCTACAACAAGAATCCCTATTCTTTTGCCCAATGATTATGAAGTACGGGCGTTGCATTTTGAAGATTACGTTCTTGGGCTTGAAGAAAATGGCTATCTGATATGGGAAGCCATTACTGTTCAGACGTTTACTCATACATGAACAAGAAAAGAAATCAAACTCAAGCCGGCTACAACAAGCTTCTTCTTGATTTTAAATACGTATCACAAGATGAGAAGGATAGGCTGATAAGCAACGTTAAAGCAATGAGGATCATCATGTTCGCTTTGCCACCAGACACTTTTCGTTTGGTTAGTTCATGCGACACAACAAAAGCTATTTGGGATAGGTTTTAGGAACTATACTCAACCGATGTTAATCTTGAGCATTCTACTCAAAATCTACTGCTTTCAGAGTTTGGAGTGTTTGTACAAAAGCCTAAAGAGAGTCTGGATCAAAATTTCAATCGCTATAATTATCTTCTCAATAGGATGATGAAGCGCAAGATTGGATGTGAACTAATCGGGGAAAAAGTCACATTCATGAACGGGCTGAGATCTGAATGGAAGGCTGTTGTTTCTACCGTAAAAGCGCATGAGCGGTTCAAGCACTATATGTTGGCGAAGCTAGTTGGAATACTGAGGTCACATGAAGATGAAGTGACGAAAGAATGGAAGTTAGTTTCTGGGATGGGATTACTGGCCCATGTTGCGAAGGGTAAAAAGGCCCTCATTAAAGAATAAGAGGTTTCATAAAATGAAGTGTCTTCATTTTTATGAACCATTAAACTCATAAGTTACAAAGTGAAGAGTCTTGGAATAGTTTCAAAACTTGCCCTCAAGTTTTGGAATTTGTAAAGTCTTACACTTTAATACTTTAATTCCAAAATTAAAAGTTTAAAATTCAACACTTATACTATTATTATAATTTTAATTATATAGATATGTATAAGAATATGTCAGTCTTACCATTAGTAGGCCTCATTCACAAAGCCGGTCTATAAGGGGGGTATAAGGTTACTGCCTATAAAATGGCGGTTTAATGGGTGTCCACTCTCACCCACCGCTTCCTTGACTGGTGGAGGGTCGTTAGCCGAAAAAGGCAGGATAGGACCTTAATCCTCATTAAAAGTATAATGAAATTATAAAGTAACTATACATTATAAATTCCCAATCTTAGTTACTTTAGGAAAATGTGAAATAGGTGCTAACCTATGAAATTACACTTTGTACCTTACCAAGTCGTTAGTGGAGCGTGTGTGGTTAACCGACACACTAATAAGGACTAGTAAGAGTGACAAAGGGTAACCTGACTTTATTATAGATCGGTAGAGTGTGTGTGGTTAACCGACACATCGATTAGGTAATATAGTTAAGGGTACCAAGTCAATTTGCAAGGTTATTCACACCTTGTTTGTGATCCTCGGCATCCCAGTCACAAACTTGAGAGGGCACAATCGAGATTCAAACATGCCATTGGAAGTTTCAATGTATCTCAAAAGATCTAGGAGTTTCAAATCCAATAAAACCTAATAATAAAATATTTTGTTTTTATGGTGGAAATTGGTAAATCGTCATTTACCTACCTTCAAATATTTTATATCTTGGATTACGGCATCCCTCTTCCAACTATAAATAGTTTGATGGATCATAGCCTTAATATTTCATTTGGGTGACTTATTAAGGACTCTTTATCTAATAAAACTTGTCTTTCTTTCTTTCAGATGTCTTCCAACAATGTTGCTGGCTCAAACCCTACAAGCTCCTTTTCCCTTATAAACTTGTGTGGGAAAGTCACTTTTGATGGATCCAACTTCAATGAATGGATCAAAAACATCATGATGATTACCCGCTATGAGGATAAGGAGTATGTCCTTGACAGGGAGATTAAGGTTGTGAATGAAGCCACTGCTACTCCTGAAGAGTTTGCGGAGTTTGTTACACATGAGAAGGATACTACTAAAGTGCCCTGCATCATGTTGGCCACCATGACTCCCAAACTTCAAAAATCCTATGAAGATTTCTACCCCTATGAGATGCACCAGGATCTAATGGATAGATAGCATCAAAGTGCGCGTCAAGAGAGGTATGAAATTATCTCCTCCATGATAACAACCAGAATGAAGGATGGTGAACCCATCACCGGTTACTTGCAGAAGATGCAATGCAATGGTTCATTGACCGGTTGCTAAAGCTCAATGTTGACTTCCCTGAGGACATGGCGATTGATATCATTCTCCATTCCTTACCTCCGAGTTATGATCAGTTTCGTATGACTTATCATATGAACAAGGAGGAAGTCACACTTAGCAAACTCCAAGGACTCTTAACGACAGCTGAAAATGGCCTTAAGGGTAAAGCGGTTGTTACTTCTACTCCTTCAACAACTCCTGTTCTGGAAATTGGGCAGGGAAAGGGGAAGAAGAGGAAAACCCTTCAAAGGGTACCAAGGGAAAGTCCCTTGATGACTCCTCTTCAAGTGGGACAAAGAAAGGTCCCATCACTCCTTCTTCAAACCCAAAGGAAGCACAATGCTTCTATTGCCAGGAAAAGGGGCACTGGAAGTGAAGCTGCCCCAAATACTTGCAAGATGTAATGGATGGGAAAGTTAAACCCACCCATGCAGGTATTTATACAATATTGTCTAATAACTCATCTAATGATAATTCTCGGGTGCTTGATACAGGTTGTGGTATTCACATTTGTACTGATTTGCAGGGCCTAAGAAGAAGTGAGCAAGTGGAGCACGGGAAGATAAACTTAGTCATGAGCAACAGGAAAGCATCACCTGTTACCAAGATAGGATTTTATTCTTTATTGCTAAATAATAGGTTAATGTTAGATTTGAATAAATGTTGTTACTCGTCCGAAATGGCGAGAAATATTATTTCCTTTCATGGCTGGTACAAACAAGGGTTTACATTTTCGTTTGATAATAATAATGGTGCTATTAATGTTTATTTCAATGGTGTATTTTACTTTAAAGCATTACCTTGTGATGGTGTATATGAAGCTGTGAATGTTGTAGACAATCTAGGAAATAATGTGTTGTATATTGATTCTTCAAATAGCTTGGATAAAGCATCCTTGTGGCATTGTCGTCTTGGACGTGTCAACAAGAAGCGCATAGGCCAACTCCAAAGGTTGGAATCTTGGAATCATTTGACCTAAAGTCGGATGATAGTTGCGAGTCTTGTTTACTTGGAAAAATGACAAAATCACCCTTCATAGGTACTTGTGATAGGAGTGAAGGTTTGTTGGACCTAGTACACACAGATGTGTGTGGGCCCTTCAAAGTTGCTACAAGGGATGCTAATCGCTATTATGTGACTTTTACTGATGGTTACAACAAATATGGATATATCTACTTAATCAAGCATAAGTTAGAAACCTTTGAAAAGTTCAAAGAGTTTAAGCAGGAAGTTGAGAATCAATTGGGCAGGAACATCAAGATGCTCCGATCCGATCGAGGAGGAGAGTATCTTAGCATTGAGTTCCTTGACTATCTTAAGGAATGTGGGATTGTCTCACAATTGACACCTCCTAGGACACCACAGATGAATGGTGTGGCTGAGAGGCACAATCGACCTTGTTAGACATGGTTCGTTCCACAAGAGTTAGGCGCACACCTAATTTTTATTATGGTTATCACATCACTACTGAAGGTGATAGATTTATCAGTGATAGTATACTGATAGATTTGGATGAACCTAATAATTATAAGGAAACCATGGCAGGCCCTGAGTCTACAAAATGGAATGAGGCTATGGACAGCGAGATTCAGTCCATGTATGACAATCAAGTTTGGAACTTGGTTGACAATGTACTCGGTCGTAAGACAGTTGGGTACAAATGGATCTTCAAGAAGAATACCGACACGGATGGGAATGTACACACTTACAAAGCACGACTGGTAGCGAAGGGCTTTACTCAAACTCTGGGAGTTGACTATGATGATACCTTCTCACCAGTAGCGAAGATTAAGTCTATTAGGGTGTTGTTGGCCATAGCTGCATTTCATGATTATGAAATATGGCAGATGGATGTCAAAACCGCTTTCCTTAATGGAAAGTTGGATGAGGATGTTTACATGGCTTAGCCAGAGGGTTTTGTCGATGCAAAATATCCTAATAGAGTGTGTAAGCTTGAGAAATTCATTTATGGATTAAAGCAAGCATCTTGCAGATGGAATCTTTGCTTTGATGAGAATGTTAAAGAGGTTGGCATTTCGAGGAGCGAGGATGAGTCCTGTGTATATGTTAGGGCTAGTGGATGACATACTACTCATAGGAAATGACATCCCAACATTGCTACTCATAGGAAATGACATCCCAACATTGCAGGAGGTTAAGTCCTGGCTTGGGAAGTGTTTCGCTATGAAGGACCTTGGAGAAGCTGCCTATATCCTAGGGATAAGGATATTGAGAGACAGGAGTAAGAGACTAATTGGACTTAGTCAAAGTACCTACATGGATAAGGTGCTGAAGAGGTTCAGCATGCAAGAATCCAAGAAAGGGGAATACCTATCCAGAGTAATGCCAAGCTGAGTAAGACTCAGAGTCCGAGTATAGAGGCTGAGATAGCTGAGATGAGTCATATACCGTATGCTTCCGGTGTGGGCTCCATCATGTATGATATGACTTGTACTCGCCCTGATGTGGGATTTGCTTTGATCATGGTCAGAAGATATCAAGGGAACCCTAGCACGGCTCATTAGACTGCGGTAAAGAACATTCTCAAGTATTTGCGGAGGACTAAGGACTGGGTCCTTACCCTCGGTGGTGGTAATGACTTGAGAGTGGAAGGATATAGTGATGCTAGTTTTCAGACTGATAGGGATAATTTCCGCTCTCAGTCAGGCTAGGTCTTTATCCTAAATGGAGGGGCAATTACTTGGAAAAGTTCCAAGCAGGAGACAGTAGTTGATTCAACTTGCGAATCAGAGTATATAGCAGCAAGCGAGGCAGCAAAGGAGGCGATATGGCTGAAGAACTTCATCGGAGACCTTGGAGTTGTACCAACTATAAAGGAGCTAATGGAAATTTTCTGTGACAGTGAAAGTGCAGTTGCTTTAGCTAAGGAACCAAAAGATCACAGAAGATCTAGGCACATTGACATAAAATACCATTTCATCAGACATCGAATAGAAGAAGGAATCCTCGTGGAAAAGAGGGTATCATCGGATGAGAACCCATAAGATCCCCTCACGAAGGGACTGAGTAGGGTTAAGCATCTACAACATGTGAGGCGCATAGGGCTGAAGGATGGTATTAGTTTTAATAATTAGATAGTTTTCTGAAACTTGTAAAATGTAATTGACATTTGATGATTAAATAAAAGTTGTTATTTATTTATGAGTAAAGTGTTACTATCTTATGTTAAACGTTTACTATGGTTTCAATTTTGCATGTTTTGACTTCCTGAATAATTATGTTATTATTCAAACTCTCCACAATCAGTCATACTTTGGAAGTAGGTATCGATTTAAGACTGTCATGAATTTGGCTTGTATGATTTGTCTAATGTGCATTAGACATAGCAATGGTTGCTGCAACATTCATGAGTACTCATAAGGCTTGAGTATTGGATTCAACCCACGCTCACTTGCATCACTTCATGGAATTTATCTCGAGTGATCGTGAGACGGTAATATCATATAAATCTTCAAACCTAGAGATATGAGTTGGTTATCCATTGATTATGCGAAAACACATTGGTAACTCGATGTTATAAAACGTGCTTTTGTGCATAATTCAACAAATGGCTAGTACAAGCATATGAGTCGAAGTTTATCTGTTCCTTCTAGAAATAGAAGCGATATCTGGGCCCCTCGATGATTTGGTTTTGACTTATGTACCGGGCCCGGTCAGAATCTAATTGATGTGTTCAATTTAGTTCTATGTCGAAACAAATCAGAGATTGAGAAACAAATGTTGGACAACAAGTAAGACCATGTTCCATGTATTTGTCCGGCTGATATCTTAAGAGCAGAGGATTATATGATCACTTATCTTAAATGGCGTATCATTATCATCTCAATTCCGAGAGACTTTGAAATAGCTACAATTGCTGGTCGGTTTCTGAAGTCATATATGCAAATATAGTTATTAGACTTATCCAAGTGGGAGACTGTTGGATATAGTGTCTAAGTCCAAAACTGTATTTGGTATGTACTTGACCCGACCCGGCATGCTCCATTTGGGTTGCATGGCATTGCAATACTTGGATAGACAAAATGAGAGAAAGGACACTTATGGTTATTAATATATTATAAGTTCTAATATATTAATAATAGTATTATTTAATTAGTGTTGATCAAGAATTAATTTAGAGATAATTTGTTGATCAATATGAGACTAATTAAATATATAGGGTTGACTATGTCAATCATCTATTCTTTTATAGTGGGCTAATGATCCATGGTTTATGAAGTTGGGCTATAACCCATTAGGAGCTCTATGGATAGTCCATGGGAGTTACAAACCCATGGATCATTAGAAATGAAGAGTCACAACAATTAAGGGCATTCATGTGTAAACCCTAATTGTGACAACACTATAAAAGGGACCCTATGGCTAGCAAAATCAGATACTAGTTGATTCTAAGAGGGCGTAACCGATTTTGAGTGTTAGTGACATTCTCTCAAGTTATTCCAAGTCTTGTGGTGTCGTGTGTAGCATTTGAGGCACAACATTTGGGGTGCTAGGCTCACAAAGTCATCAAGGAATTCAAGCAACAACAAAGGTATGTACTTCTACTAGTTTTTATATTACATGTTCCCCATGCCATGCTAGTTAGGAAGTAAACCTTGGAAAAATCAAATTTGCATGTATATTAGAGAAAACATAGATCCAAAGTTTATAGGGTTGCATGTACACCATAGGAGTGTTAGAATGCTCAAAACCCATAATATACAACCGATGATGGATGGAGTGTTGATAGCTGTTTTGCTATGAAACCAGTTCTTGAGCAGATAAGCGAGTACAAGCAGGTGATCAACAAGGTAAACTCTTTTCTTGAATCTCTGAATATACTTGTATCTAGATGTGAAACTGAATTGAACAACTTAAAATACACATTTTCAAGTTTCAGTGACAGTCTAAAACAAACTCGTTTAACAAATTCTAACTTAACCGATCAACTCGGCCGGGTTTCGTCAAAAAGTGAAGGGAGACGCATGTGGATTGAAAAGTTGGAGTCTGATTTGTCTATGTCCAGGGATGAGTCAATTTATTTGTAGAGAGATAATTTAGGTCTTTTAAAACAGCGTAACATCTTTTTTTTATTGCCAAAAGACTTTATTTTAATATTACTCAGTTGCATCTTAACTGTGAGATTGGAAAGAAAATTCACAAGATGATTTTGCCCTTTCTTGAATTGAAATAGGACGACATCGACGCTGACTGTTACAGGTGTGAATCCATCGTCACATCAGACGAAGTTTCAGATGCATAAAAAGTTGGACTAGACAAAATCGAATCTTATATATAGTCCAAAGATCATAGAAACATGCTGAAACAACTTTTGGATGAAAAATACAAAGCGCAGATTAAGTCTGAAACTGTATAGAATTTTGACTCATTAAGCACCAAGTTGAGTTCAGAAAATAAACTTGATGTTGAAAACGTTTATGAATTCAAAGATGAAAGTGATATGAGTGAAATCTCTATAGAGGATGAGGGTGACTACTCTGAGTTTGTAAAAAACGAACCTGTGCCTGCGAACGTCCTAATTTCTGAGAATTCGGTTGAATTTGCATGTGTTTCTGAGAATAAATCTAAAGTTTTAAAAGCTAAAGCAACTGTTTTCCTAAAAGTTCAAAATGTCCCTAACCTAGTTTTTACAACTAAAGGACTGAACAAAAATCAAACAGTTGAATTAACGTCCATGGTTGAAGATGATAACAAAGATGGTTGTGATGAGTTCTTCTGGTCTGCTCCAATCGACAATGCACACGAAACAAAAGATCTATTTGAAATGACCTCTTGGAAAACGAAGAGCATGTACGTAGCAGAACCCCTAATCAAAGTCAATTCAAGCTACGAAAAGGGTAGTCCCAGTGGAACTAAGAACAATCCAAGTGACACATCGTCTGTTCGGATCAAAACCCCTACCAGAAAAGTCAAAACCTAGGGCTAGTATTCACAAATCATCTGAGCAGTTCGCAGATGAAAAACACCAAAGGAATGCGAGATATAAAAAAAAATATCAAGGAAAGAAAGTAGTTCTGGCAGTCTAAGAATCCTAACTTTGTTCATAAATAAAAACCCAATCCAAATGTGAAAGTCTCTTCACCTGCGAACTCTAAGAGTTTTCCACGAAATCAGTCTCCACATGTTTCGAATCAGAATTTTTTTCAAAAACCATACTTTTCAAATCATGAAAAACCTATGTAGAAAACCAATTCTCATTTTTGTCCTAAAAAGAAGGTTTCACATTCGGCCGAGACTTCGCAAGATGTCAATGGCAAAGGAAAAATAATTTCAGAGTTTGAGGTTCCTCTCAAAAGATCTGAATCTAATCAAAAGAGAGATGAGAAAAGATTTGTCAAACAAAATATCCAAAATAAATGAAAGAAACTATTCACCAAGGATATGAACTCAAAAGACAATAGGAGTACTGTTTTTCAAATCACAAAGAAAGAAAAAACAACCTTAATAAAACGAACTTATTTGGCTGATCCTGCTATTTCTTTTCCTGTGAAAACCTCACGAGGGCCCAAACAACCTTAGGTTCCTAAATCTGCTTAATTTTCGTAGGTAATACGTGACGAGCAGTTTGACTCTGAATGGTACATCGACAATGGTTGCTCGTGTCACATGACATGCACGAAGGAGGAACTACGAGAGTTTAGAGCACTGAAGGATGGAGGAAGAGTGAAATACGAAAACAATTCACTAGGTGAAATCAAGGGTTATGGGATGATAACCAATGGAGAGTTTTCAATTCGCAAAGTCGTGTATGTGGAAGGACTGAAACACAATCTCATTAGTGTTTCACAGTTAGTGGTGGGAACAGGACTAAAAGTTTCATTCGACGATGAAGGATCGGAGATAATTGAAAATAAGTCCAAGACAGTGCTCCTGAAGTCAAAATGCAAAGGTGAAATGTATCCGCTGAATCTGAATCCCATCAAAGGGAAGCCTTCAATCTGCTTACTTGCAGAACTTCTACAGATGATAGCTGGCTATGGCACAGAAGAATCTCACATCTCAATTTCAAATACATCAACACGCTTGTCATTGGTGATCATGTGAAAGGTCTTCCTCTTCTGAAGTATGACAAAGATCATCTGTGTGTAGCCTGCGAAATGGGGAAATAGAGCAGCAAGATTCATCCAACGATTGTGAATACGAAAGTCATAGAGCCACTTCAACTTTTGCATATAGACCTTTGTGGCCTTATGCAATTGAAATCTTTGGTGGTAATAGATACATACTCGTACTTGTAGATGATTTTTCCAAATTCACTTAGGTATATTTTCTTAAGCAGAAATCCGAATCCACTCCAAACCTCAGGGATTTTATAAAGTAGATAAAGCTACAACTATGAAAGCTGGTTCGTAACGTTTGCAGTGACAACGATTTGCAATTCAAAAACCAAGCGTTTGAAGAATTTCTTACTGCGAAAGTGTAATATCCCAAAATCCAAGACCAAAAATTTCATTTTTTATTTGACAATTCATAAAACAGATTATTAAAAACTTCATTGAGTTATCCCATATCATAAAAACCCTTAAGTCATATGTCTCAAAACAAATCATAATAATATTAGAGTACAAATCCCAAGAACATCATAGTGCGGAAAATAGTGGTGTGATGTGCTACAGTCATGCCTGCTCCTTTCCCTTCGAAGAGGAAGTACCTAAACCCAAAACTAAAAATCGTAAGCACAAAGCTTGGTGAGTTCCCCCATCATACCACATACCATATAATGACATAACGCCTAACATATTTGGGTGATGGCCTCCCCTTCAGTCTCTTTCAACCGGTAATTGCATAGCCAATCTGGGTGTTCGCCTCCCCTTCAGTCACTTTCAACCGATAATTGCCTAGCATATTTGGGTGTTGGCCTCCCGTTCGGTCTCTTTCAACTGGTAACTGCCTAGCATATCTAGGTTGTTGGCCTCATTTTCGGTCTCTTTCAACCGGTATCTCGGGACTATGTCGCCCCTACCACTACCACATAATACCCTAGCATATACATATAAATCATATACAACCTAGCATATTTAGGTGTTGGCCTCCCCTTCGGTCTCTTTCAATCGGTAACCGGGGAGTATTTCACCCCTACCACTACCACATAATAACATAACATACTAGCACATAAAGCATAACAGATAATGTCATACCAGACAATTATCACAAAGACAATTATCTCAACTATAATCAATCCTAGTGGGCTGACATTGGTGCCTTCGACCCACTCCTACTGGAAGGTAACTCACCTCGATAATTGGGAAATAGTTGCAAAGGCTCCTGCTCTGAAATCAACCCCTCTCAGACTCCTACACATAAGCATTTCCTTTAATTACCCTTTGCATAATCATAATCCCTTTAAGGGTCAACTTTGGTCAAGGTCAAAGTCAAAGTCAACATCCTCGTCAAAGTCAACATGCTAGTTGACTCAACTCATCGAGTTGGTCCATCAACTCGTCGAGTTCCATAAATCAGGAACCTTGAATCACGATCCAACTTGTCGAGTTCCCCCTATGCACAGAATCGGGACTTCTCCAATTAACTCGTTGAGTCATCCTTGAACACGTCGAGTTTTCACCCTTAAAACTCAGAATTCTTCAACCCAACTCGTCGAGTTCCTCGATGAACTTGACGAGTTCTTCTGTCTGTTGATCCATCTTAATAGATTAAGCTCGTATCCCTCAAATCTAAGCCCTATACTTCATCTACATACCGAAAGTGTCCCTTTAAGGGTAAAGTTTCCAACTTTACTCGTTAATAGCCCTTATTAATGGGTTTACCTCAAACCCTAATTCTTTAAGACCGAAATCTTGATCCAAAATCCATAATACTTCACACTAAAGCATTACAACAGAGATCTAGGCCCTAGACACCATATGAATACATAAAGTCACTGACTTTCCCTCCATGCATGGCCTTTTGGAGCTTAAAAGGCCAAAATGACACCTTAAATCTTGCATGGGGCTTCCATGGCTATAGAGTTTGCACCTTTATGTCATGAAACCCCTTCTAGAACCTAGATCTGAAAGAGTAATAACTTGGGATGTCCAAGTCTCAAAAGGTAGCAATCTTGGACCAAAACATGGAGAAATCACTCCAAAACTAGATCTAAACATTAAATAGACAAGATAGGAGCTTTATACCTCCAATGAACCAGAAATGGAGCTCAACATCTGGATCTACTCTTCTCCTTCACTTACTTGCTCGTTCTTAAAGTCTCTTCTTCTTCAAAACCAGGAACCGGGCGTTACAAATCTCCCCCACTTATTTTAGACTTTGTCCTCGAATTCTTTTGCATCTGGAAATAGCTCGGGGTAGTGCTCCCTCATCTCATCTAACGTCTCCCAAGTCCACTCTGAGCCCTTGCAGTGCTGCAACTGCACCTTCACCAACTCTACCCTCTTGTTCCTCAGATCCTTCGTCTTCCTGCCGAGAATGGCTACCGGTCGCTCGATGTAGTTCAGGCTGTCGTCCACTTGAATATCCTCTAGAGGCACCACTGTGGAGTCATCTACCAAGCACTTCCATAGCTGGGAGACATAAAAGGTGTTGTGGATGTGACTAAGCTCGGCTGGAAGATCCATTCGCTACGCAACTCGGCCCACCCGGGCCAAAACCCTGAACAAACCAATATATCTGGGGCCCAACTTGCCCTGCTTCCTGAATCGGATGACACCTTTCCAAGGTGACACCTTCAGGAGGACCATATCTCCTACCTAAAACTCCAAGACTGGTCGACGTTTGTCAGTGTAGCTCTTCTGTCAACTCAGGGTCGTCTGGAGTCTACTCCGGACCTGCTGGATGCTCTCTGTCGTCTTAAGTACCAATTCGGTACTCCCCGTGACCCTCAGTCGAACCTCACCCCAACATATCGGGGTTCTGCACTTCCTCCCATATAACATCACGAAGGGAGGACGGTCGATACTCGTGTGGTAGCTATTCTTGTTGGAAAACTCTGCCAAGGGAATGTAGGTATCCCAATTATCACCGAAGTCCAAGACGCATGCCCGCAACATATCCTCTAGAGTCTGGATGGTCCGCTCGCTCTGACCATCTGTATGTAGGTGAAAAGTCATGCCGAAGTGCATACGAGTACCCAAATCGTCATGGAATCTCTTCTAGAATCTGGAAGCGGACCGTACATCTCGGTCAGAAATCATGAAAGCTAGCACTCTGTATCGAGCTACAACTTCTCTGATGTAGATGTCATCCAGCTTCTCGGACGAAATGCTCTCCTGGATCGGAATGAAATATGCACTCTTAGTCAACCGATCCACGATGACCCAGATCGAATCCACTCCCCGTGCGGTCTTGGGAAGCTTCGTGATGAAATCTATAGTAATATCCTCCCATTTCCACACAGGGATGTCCAACGACTGTGTCTTTCTATGAGGCCTTTGGTGCTCGGTCTTGACCTTCCTGTAGGTCAGGAATTTCTCGACGTACCAGGCTACATCCCGCTTCATGCATGGCCACCAGTAATCAGGGCAAAGATCTCTATACATCTTCGTCACTCCAAGATGGATGGAAAATTAGGACTTGTGCGACTCCTCCATCAGGATCTGAGGTACACCGCCTGCGTATAGAACCAACACTCTGTGGTGAAGTGTCAACAGCCCGCGGCTATCATAGTTGAAGGAGGAAATCTGGCTCAGTATGCGCTCACACTTCCGGTGTTCCTCCTTTATAGCCTCCTGATGGGCCTCTCGGATCTTCTCCAGAAGCGGAGTCACTACTGTCATCCTCAGACAAATGTCTCTGATCGGGGCTGCGAATGCCTTGCGGCTAAGTGCATCGGCCACTATATTTACATTCCTCAGGTGGTAGAGGATCTCACAGTCGTAATCCTTCACCACATCTAACCATTGGCGCTGCCTCATATTCATAATTGGCTGATCCATGAGGTACCTCAAGCTATTGTGGTCCGTGTAAATGGTACAATGGACCCCATAGAGGTAGTGTCGCCAGATCTTGAGGGAAAAAACAACCTACCCCAACTCTAGGTCAAGCGTCGGGTAGTTTGCCTTGTGAGGCTTCAGCTGCCTCGAGGCATATGCAATAATGTGCCCCCTCTGCAACAACACTGCGCCCATACCCGAGATAGACACATTGCAATATACTACAAAATCCTCAACGCCCTCTAGCAGGGCTAAAATCGGCGCCTCGCACAACCTCTGCCTCAACGTCTCAAACGTTGCTTGTTGCTCGGGCCCCCAACGAAACACAACGACCTTCTTTGTCAGTCAGGTCAAAGGTACTGCTATCTTCGAGAAGTCCTGTATGAATCTCCAGTAATAGCCTGCTAACCTGAGGAAACTCCGAATCTCAGATGGAGATTTAGGAACCTCCCATCTCATCACAGCCTCCACTTTGGCCGGGTCGACCAGAATACCGTTCTGGTTGACAAGATTCCCCAGAAACTGCACCTCGTGCAACCAAAAATCGTACTTAGAGAAATTGGCATACAAGCTCTCCCTCCTTAGGGTATCCAACACCTCCCTCAAGTGCTCCTTGTGTTACTCCTGCGTCTTGGAGTCAACCAAGATGTCATCAATAAAGACTATCACAGACTGATCCAACATCGATCTACATATGTGGTTGATGAGGTCCATGAACACGGAAATGGCATTAGTGAGCCCAAAGATCATCACCACAAACTCATAGTGGCCATAGCATGTCCGGAAAGCAGTCTTTTGAACATCCTCATCTCTGACTCATGTCTGGTGCTAGCCTGAACACAAATCTATCTTGGAAAACCAAGATGCCCCCTGTACTGGTCGAAGAGATCATCAATCCTCGGGAGTGGGTAACGGTTCGTCACTATTACCTTGTTCAGCTCCCGGTAATCTATACATATCCGATGCAACCCGTCTTTCTTCTTCACAAACAGGATCATGGCTCCCAAAGGCGAACTGCTCGGCCTAATGAATCCCTAGTCTAATAGCTCCTGCAGATTTGTAGACAACTCTTGCATCTCGGGGGGAGCCAACTGATATGGTGCCTTGGCTATCAGAGCCGCACCAGGGACTAGGTCGATCCTGAACTCCACCCGTGTCTCTGGAGGTATCCCAGGCAACTCCTCCGGTAACACATCCAGATACTCCCTCACAATTGGCACGTCACTCACGGTTGCCTTACCCTCCTCCTGGGTATCCATGACGTAGGCGACATAACCTGTGCAACCCTACTGAAGGTAGCGCCTAGTGTTGGGGTGTAAAGTTATTCATGATTGACTTTGTAAATGTTTGACTTTTGTAAAACCCACTTGCCTGTGGTGCATTAGCCTTTGGACCCTTGAGTTAGTGAGAGTGAGAGAGAGACATGTAAACACCTGTATATAAGTTGGGTTTGTCCACTTGTAGAGGTGTGCTTGAGGGATGTAAAAGTTGAGTGTGTAAGTGTGTGTTATTTATGTAGTCTAGATTTAGATCCTTTTTGTAACACCATATACAATCAATACATCTCCTAAACACCGAAATCACCATGTTCATTGTGCAATCTTTAATTCTGCATGCCAAACCATGTTCTAATGTCACTACAATTGGTATCAAAGCTTGCTTTTCGCGATCAACGTGACTTTTGAAGAACGATTCTCGGTTTGGCAAAATCTGTCACAATTGGAGCAATTTTGGTGAGTCTCTCTCTATGATCTCTCTTAATCTCACTGAATCATGCGTTGCGTTCTTGATTCATGATCATTTGACTTGTTGGATCAAATTTTCTTTGAAAAACCCACTTGTTGTGATCCAATATTTTTTTGTTGATCAAATCCCGATCCAATCCTGTTTGTTTGTTTGATCCGATTTTCAAAACTGTTCATTTGAATCGAATTTTAAGCTCAAATTCATTGTGATTCAATTTCTTGTGATTTTACCCAAAGTTTTGATCAGATCACTATTTTTATTGGAATATTTGAAGTCAAATCAAGAATCTGTTACTGTTTATGATAATCTTTTAAGCCTGCATATATTCGATTAAGATCCAATATCATTAATCTCTTATTGTTCCTATCTAAAAAGCCCATAAGTGTTTTTGATCCACTAGATTCAAATTGTAAGCCCAATGATTCGACAAATCCTCTTAAAAATATCTCGCTATTGTTCTTCATCGTAATTTTACTGACTGACGATTTTTATTGAATCGTGTCTTCTTCAACTTGTTCTGGCATCTTCGTTTTCTTCTCATCATTCCTAAAATTGATTTGTCTTGATTGTTGAATTCAACTTATGAATCGATTTGATATAATTTGTATATTCATAGAATCAATAATGATTAAGTTGTTGTTAAGAAATCATAAAATCTGTTTTTGATTTTGATAAATCTTGACCAAGAACACTTGAAGGAGGTGAAGATCGTTTGATTGAACATATTTTGATCTGAAATTTGTTGTTAGAAGCATCGGTTTATTGTTTGTTGAACTTTGAAATCGGAAAATTCGAAAGAAGAAAAAGTCAACTTCGATTTTTGAATGATGAAACAATGAATTGAAGGCTGAAGTCGTTGGTTTTGAGTTGAGAACAAGCTATTGATCTCTAAATCAAGTCTATTTTGGTGTTTAATTTTGAAATCTGGGTGATTTGCAGTTCATGGGATCGAACAAATTTTTAAGTTTGATACGAAGAACTGGAAATCGAAAGGCTTAACGAATTTTTTTCCCGAATAATTTATGTTCATGATTTGTTACTAATAATGAAGAATTGATGCACGAAGATTCGGTTAAACAGTTTCAAAAGGTTGATAAGCGAATGGGTGTAATCGAAAGTTTGATAATCGAAGGCATATGATCAAACTGTCTTCGTTATGTCACGGTTGTATGCATGGAATGAGATTCGAATGAAAAGGAATTATCTGGGAAAATGTTTCATGTTCGAATGATTCTGTTTGTATAAAACAAGAAACGAAGGGTTTATTGATCGAAGGGGAGAAAGAATAATTTTGATTCGAAGAGTGTTTGGTTTTTATATGAAGGGTATTTGGGAATTAGACGAAGAGTTATGGTTAACTGATATTCGAATGGGTGATTAAATAAGTCAAAGGGTGTTTTGGGAATGAATACAAATTTCATACGAAGGGTATAATTGTTGGTGCATACCAAGGAAGTCAAATCTTCGTATGAATTGAAAGAAAATGGAAAGTTTCAAATTTGTCCCCTGAACCTTCGAATTTTTGTCACTTCGAAAATTGAAGCAAGTTTCGAATATTTGACACTTTTCACCCAAATTCGAAATTTTTTTGGAGCTTCGTATAGTTTGGGGATTCTTCGTATGATTTATGCACAAAGGCAGAATTTTCGAAAATAGTCCCTGAGATTTCGAATTTTTGGCAGTTTGCACCCAAATTCGAAAAATGACTGTTTTTTTTTGCTGAAAATTAAAGAAAGTGCATTTCAGGCCCTTACAGTTTGTGCAAATTAACGCTTTCTACCCAAATTTGAAAAAGAGGGAGAGTTTTGCATATTTTGCTGTTTTGGGTGCACCGGGTCAGGTCACTGCAGAATTTTGAAATTGACAATTTCGACCCATTTTTGAGAAATTTTGTCAAAGGCGATCCATGAACGAAGCTAAAGATTGATTATTTTTTGGCTTTTCCGGATTGAAGCACAATGTTTATGCCACGTGTTAAGGGGGAGTTTTGACACGAAAAAAATTCCGAATAGAGCACGTTCTTTTTCCTTGGGAGTTTTATAATCAAATTTCGATTATAAAAAAGGGGACAAGTTTTATATGGAAATTCGAACTTGAATTTTTCATATTACGCGTATTTGAAGACCGAAGTGATCTTGAAGTTTTGAGGCTTACGAGATGATGCAATTGGAAGTTCGGAAGTGATGTATTCGAAATGGGTTTGGTTTTATTGAAGATTTTTGGGGTGTGTTTTTATGCTCAACTTTAGGGTGATTATTTGGAGTTTGGGATACTCTTGATCATTCGTTGATGCTCAATTTGTATGGTCTCACATCCTGGAGCCCAAATTGAAGAATCAGGGTAGAATTAAAGATTGAAGTTTGTTTCGACATGTGTCACCTTTGAGTCTCGAATCGCATAGTTGCTCGATTTTGGAAGAATTGAAGTGGGTCGTTCATTCCTATCTTTGAGGGGGAGAATGTTGGGGTGCAAAGTTATTCATGATTGACATTGTAAATGTTTGACTTTTGTAAAACCCACTTGCATGTGGTGCATTAGCCTTTAGACCCATGAGTTAGTGACAGTGAGAGAGATACATGTAAACACCTCTATATAAGGTGGGTTTGTCCACTTGTAGAGGTGTGCTTGAGGGATGTAAAAGTTGAGTGTGTAAGTATGTGTTATTTATGTAGTCTAGATCTAGATCCTTTTTGTAACACCATATACAATAAATACATCTCTTAAACACCGAAATCACCATGTTCATTGTGCAATATTTAATTCCGCATGCCAAACCATGTTCTAATGTCACTACACCTGGCCCTCGCTGCTGAACACAAGGCTGGTCCACGTTGCTGCCTCTCGCCCTGAATCACCAACTCTCCCCCACTCGGGGTCCTGGTACGCACCAACTGCTGCTCACGGTGAATCACCACCCCATTAGGTCTCTACCACTCCATGCCTAGAAAAACCTTGTTCCCGCGCAAAGGAATGGGAACTAGTTCCACGGTGTAACGCTCGTCATACATCCTTAAAATGCAATCTCTGTAAACCTCCGATGTTTGGACAAATCGATCTCCATCTAAAGGACAATCCAACATGCTTGAACACTCAGGAAACCTCTTGCTAAGTGCAAGAGAGACAAATGTTTAAGTAGCCCCGAGTCAAATAACTCCTGTACTAGGATGTCGTTCACATGGAACGATCCCGTCGCCACATCCGGTGTGGCACATGGCTCATCGGTGGTCAGCTGGAAGGCTCTGTTCCTCACTACTGGAGCCTCTGTCTTGCCATGTCGGCTATCCGAGATCCACATGGTTGCTAGAGCTGGCGCCGCCACTAGCGCTTCTGATGTCAATCTCGGGCAGTTGGCCTTTTTATGGCCCTTCTGATTGCAATGTATGCAAATCAGGTCTGATGTCTGAAAGGTGGGGGTAGAGGTAGTACAACCCCTGCTAAAGTGCCCCGTCTTGCTGCAGGTATAACATCTTGATCCCCCAGCTCTACAAACTCCTTCATGCGACTTGGCGCATTTCCCACAGCGGCCTCGAACCTGCTGGTCATTCGACCTAGAGTCGAATCCCTTGGGTTTCTTCCGCGAAACCCCAGTAGCCTGCCCAGTCTCCATCTCCCTCTTTTTGATGTGCGCTATATCAATCTCCTTCTCCCTCACCCTCGCTATCATGTCATCCAAAGTCGGGCATGCCGAGTAGCTGACATATTTCCGAATGTCAGCTCTCAGCATGTCATGGTACCGGTTCTTCTTCATCTCCTTGTCACCCACGTACCGAGGCACCAGTAAGGCCCTCTCCCTGAACTTGGTGGTAATCTCCGCCACCGACTCAGTAGTCTGTCCCATATCCAGAAACTCCCTGTCCAGCTACTGAAGCTCCACTGCCAGTGCAAACTTAGTACTAAACGTAGTCACAAAGTCCGACCAGGTCATAGCCTCAATGGCTGGGGCTCCCAACGAATCACTGACTGCCTCTTACTAGTCTCTAGCTTTGTCTCTCAAACATCCCACAACATATCGGACCTTCGAATCCTCAGGGTAGAAGCTCGTTAACTGTGCATACTCGATGTTTGTAATCCATCTCCTGGCCACAATGGGGTCCTTCGCCTCGTGAAAGTCTGGCGCACCACATCTCCTAAAGTCCTTGAAGGAGAGTGTGTGCGTCCCTGACTGGCTAGATGCCATGTCACTTTGGAATGCCCTGAGGTGATCCTCCATTAGCTCAATGATCCCTTCATCGATTGACCCAAAAATCACCGGGGTCGCCTCAAGGATGCCTCTTGTAATCTCAGAAGTGATGAACTCGCGTAATCCATCATCATTCGGCTCGGAACCCGAACCTGAACCCGAACCTGAACCTGAACCTGAACCTGATCCAGACCCCGAACCTCCTTTTCTGTCATGTGTTACCAGCATTCTGAAACAAACACATAATCGTCAGGGTCATACATAACCTCGAGAGGTGTCACACACTCTACAAGTTCCCTGGTTCTTTCTCAACCCTCCTTGACTTAAGTATGGATCCTCTGCTTTCAGTAGTACATGCCCGTACTACCTTCCACATCTATTCGTACTTTCCTCAAGGATTGCCTTGACTTCACCAAGTCCCTTTCACTACTACAATTCGCTGCATTAATCTCATCCTAGGCTTACCCTAGGGCAACCTCCAACCTACTCTCCATCATCAGCTGCATAAGAAGTCCCTGCTACCTCTCCCTAACTAGCTCGCGAATACCATTATGTATCACTAAGACCAGATAATTATTCGAATGAGAGGTCTCTCCCTACAACAGTTAGACTCAAACAAGAGTTGTGAAATAGGGCTAAACCAAACATTCTGAAATTATTTAGGCCTCGTAATATGAAACTTAGCGTATTCATTTACTAGTTAGTTAAATATAACTAGAACTCCTAATAGCACAAAGCAAGCAACATTCGGGCATTGAGTAACCGAAACCAAGCATATCCTAATCAGGCTATCATATCACTGACCGATCAGTACTATCATGCAGCTCAATAAGCACATACCGCAGGCATATTAGGCATCTTCCTAGATCCTTAGCCCTAATCTAGCATGCAATTCTCATACACATATAGTAGGCATACAAGGCATCCATCTTAGATCCTTAACCCTAATCTAGCATGCAGTTCTCATAATCATATTATATATCATAACAAACATGTATGGGTATCTTGGGGAAAACTTACTTGAGCTCGGCCAATTGCTCGCATCGCACACCTTGTTCTTTCTCAAAACTCTTTATTTTAATTTCAAGAAAAAATATTTTCATGTAAAAATCATTCAAATCCTCGATTTGAGTCCAGACACCCCCGAAGGTGTGTTCGAATCCCTCAAACCAAGGCTCTGATACCAACTTGTAACATCCCAAAATCCAAGACCAAAATTTTCATTTTTTATTTAATAATTCCTAAAACAGATTATTAAAAACATCATTGAGTTATCCCATATCATAAAAACCCATAAGTTACATATCTCAAAACAAATCATAATAATATCAAAGTACAAATCCCATGAACATCATAGTGCGGAAAATAGTGGTGTGATGCGTTGCAGTCATGCCGACTCCTTTCCCTTCGAAGATGAAGTACCTGAAACCAAAACTGAAAACCATAGGGACAAAGCTTAGTGAGTTCCCTCATCATACCATATACCATATAATCACATAACGCCTAGCATATCTAGATGATGGTCTCTCCTTCGGTCTCTTTCAACTGGTAATTGCCTAGCATATCTGGGTGTTGGCCTCCCCTACAGTCTCTTTCATCTGGTAACTGCCTAGCATATCTAGGTGTTGGCCTTCTCTTTGGTCTCTTTCAACCGGTATCCAGGGACTATTTCACCCTACCAATACCACATAATGCCCTTGCATATACATATAAATCATATACAACCTAACATATCTGGGTGTTGGCCTCCCCATCGGTCTCTTTCAACTAGTAACTAGCGACTATTTCACGCCCTACCACTACCACATAATAACATAACATACTAGCACATAAATCATAAAAGACAGTGGCATACCAGACAATTATCTCAACTATAATCAATACTAGTGGGCCGACATTGGTGCCTTCTACCCACTCCTACTGGAAGGTAACTCACCTCGATAACTAGGAAAGAACTGTAAAGGCTCTTGCTCTGAATACAACCCCTCTCAGACTCGTACACATAAGCATTTCCTTTAATTACCCTTTTGATACTCATAATCCCTTTAAGGGTCAACTTTGGTCAAGGTCAAAGTCAAAGTCAACATCCTGGTTGACTCAACTCATTGAGTTGGTCCATCAACTCGTCGAGTTCCATGAATCAGGAACCCTGAATCATGATCCAACTCCTCAAGCTCTTTCACAACTCGTCGAGTTCCTCCTATCCACAGAATCAGGACTTCTCCAATCAACTCGTCCAGTTTTCATCCTTACAGACTCGGAATTCTTCGACCCAACTCGTCGAGTTTTTCTATGACTTGGCGAGTTCTTCAGGCTGTTGAGCCATCTTAATAGATTCAGCTCTTATCCCTCAGATCTAAGCCCCATACTTCATCTACATACCGAAAGTGTCCTTTTAACGGTAAAGTTTCCAACTTTACCCGTTAATAGCCCTTCTTAATGGGTTTACCTCAAACCCTAATTCTTTAAGACCGAAATCTTGACCCAAAAGCCATAATACTTCACACTAAAGCGTCACAATAGAGATTTAGGCCCTAGACACCATATGAATACGTAAAGTCCATGACTTTCCCTCCATGCATGGCCTTTTGGAGCTTAAAAGGCCAAAATGATACCTTAAAGCTTGCATGGGGCTTCCATGGCTTACACCTTTATGTCATGAAACCCCTTTTAGAACCTAGATCTGAAAGAGTAATCACTTGGGACGTCCAAGTCTCAAAAGCTAGCAATCTTGGACCAAAACAAGTTGAAATCACTCCAAAACTAGATCTGAACATTGAATAGACAAGATAGGAGCTTTATACCTCCAATGAACCAGAAATTGAGCTCAACTTCTGGATCTACTCTTCTCCTTCACTTCCTTGCTCCTTCTTAAAGTCTATTCTTCTTCAAGACCAGGAACCGGGCGTTACAGAAAGGAGTATCTCACAATTTTTTGGCTCCTTATACTCCTCAACAAAACAGAGTCGTTGAAAGACAAAACCGCTCGTTGTGCAAAGCTGCGAGAACCATGTCGTCATTTGCAAATCTGCCGCTTTACTTCTGGTCTGATGCAATAGGAACTGCTTGTTTTACCTAAAACTAATCTATTCTCAATGAGCAATTCTCTGTCACTCCATATGAGATTATTAATAATCGAAAATCTAATGTCAAGTTTTTCCATGTTTTTGGTTCGAGGTGCTTTATCTTCAAGTCAACGGAGCAAAGGAGCAAATTCGATGTGAAGGCTGACGAAGATATCTTCCTGGGTATTCTTTAACTTCTAAAGCATATAGGGTTCTCAACAAAAGGTCCAAAACGATAGAATAAACCTATTATGTTACGTTCGACGATAATTTCATGAAGAAGTTTAAGAAGAATGACAGTCCAACATAGGATATTTAATCTAAACCGAATCCTACTACCATCCCACTCTCTAATCTTTACGAGGATTTCCTAAACATATTCGATGAGCCAGAAAAGGCAACCTCCTCAGAGTCCAAAGCAACAGACAATAAGGATGAGAAACTGAAGAAAATCATTGACGATGCTGTGAAAGAAATGGAACACGAACATCTCACTCTGAAAGACCCTAAAGTTCCATCTCAAACTACAGATATGAAGGATACAACGATGGGTGATGGTTCTACTTCAACCTCATCATATGATACGTCTATTTAGGGGAGAACAAAACCCATGAAGTCAGCCTTAAACCACCTTTCCATGAGGAGAATCTGAATCCAGAGGAATACATACATACAACATTCGAGGGGGAGAATGAAAATGAGAATGACGATTCGGATGTACAGTCAAATTTTGAAGAAGTAAATGCCGAATTGGATCCAACATATGATCCTAATTACCCTCCATTTTCTAAATGGACTAAAAATCATCCAAAGACTCAAGTCATAGGAGATTCGTCTTCAGGAGTTCTTACGAGAGCACAAAAAAAAGCGAAGCAAACTGCTTTACTCTCTAAAGTGGAATATTGCATGTTCAATTCGTTTATCTCCAAAATTGCACCGAAAAACGTTCAGATTGCTCTTGATCATTCTGATTGGGTGTAAGCAATGTAGGAGGAGCTCAATGAATTCAAACGAAACAAGGTCTGGAGACTTATTCCCACTCCAAAGGATGCATCAGTTGTTGGTCTTAAATGGGTTCTTTCTCAACAAGCTGGATAAGGAAGGTAATGTGATAAGAAACAAGGCGAGACTTGTAGTAAAGGGATATTTTCATGAAGAAGGCATCAACTATGAAGAAACCTCTGCACCCATTGCAAGGTTGGAATCTGTTCGCATCTTTCTAGCATATGTAGCACACAAGAACTTTGAAGTTTATCAGATGGATGTCAAGTGTGCATTCCTAAATGGGGAACTTGAAGAAACAGTGTATGTGGAACAACCACCAGGGTTCATAAACGAAAAATATCCAAACCATGGTTACGTTCTGAACAAGGCAATCTACGGTCTAAAGCAAGCTCCAAGAGCATGGTATGAAACTCCATCTCGTTTTTTAAAACATGCTAAATTTAAACAGGGATCGGTCGAACCAACCTTCTTTCACAAAAAAGATGGTGACCACTTGATGATCGTCCAAATTTACATTGATGACAACATCTTCGGATCAACTAAACCCAACTTAACAGTTGAGTTCCGAAATTTGATGGAAACTAAATTTGAGATGAGCTACATGGGTCCGATTAACTTTTTTCTTGACTTGAATATAAGTCAGAGTCAGGAAGGAATCTTTATCAATCGGGAGGCTTATACAAAGACCTTACTCTCCAAGTTTGGAATGGTGGGAGATTCTAAAGCGAATGTTCCAATGGCATTCAGAACGAAATTAACACCATCTCTGGACAAGCCAGCTGTTGATATGACTCTATATCATCAAATGATATGTTCATAAATGTATCTAACTGCTAGCCGTCCAGATATCATGTTTTCTGTCTGCTAATGTGCCAGGCTTCGAGCGAATCCTTGGGAACCCCACATGACCGTTGTCAAGAATATCTTCAGGTATCTCAAGCGGACTTCCTCATTTGGAATATGGTACCCTTCGAGTTCAAGTTTCTTTGTGCAAGCATTTTCGGATGTTGATTTTGGAGGTTGCGGTTCGGATCGAAAGAGTACAACGAGAGGATGCCAATTTCTTGATGGCAAACTCGTAAGTTGGCAATCCAAAAAGAAAAGTTGTGTCTCCCTATCTACTGCTGAAGCAGAGTACATAGCCGCTGCCTCTTATACCTCACAAGTTATCTGGATTCAAAGTTAGCTTCGCGACTATGGCATCAACATGAAGCGAATCCCCTTATATTATGATTCCGAGAGAGCCATTCACATTTGTCACAACCATGTGCAACACTCAAGGATGAAACACATAGCACTGAGGTATCACTTCATCAAAGATAATGTGGAAGATGGAAATGTAGAGATACACTTTGTAAGATCCGTTGATCAGTTAGCCGACATCTTCACGAAAGCCTTACCTGAACAAACCTTCAATCGCATACTTCAAGGCTTAGGAATAATAGAGGCTGAATCTGTTCCGAAACCACCTTTGCAGTCATAAGTGTTTATCTGGCCTGCGTATCAGTGCAAACACTCACTGTCATCTTTTCATTCTGTGAATTGGTGTGAACACTCTCAGTAACTTGCAACCAACTATTCACGCTGCGAACCGGTGTGAATGTTCGTAGTGACTCGTAGTCTACTGTTCATCCGTGGTTTGGAACTTCTTGTATCCTTTGTGCATTTCCTTTATTTCTTTTTATTTCTTTCTGTTTTTTTAATCTATTTCTTTTTCATTAATGTCAAAAATACAAAAATATTTTCTTTTCTTTTTCAGAAAAATCAAAAATCCAAAAATATTTTATTTCTTTCTGTTTTTAATTCTTTTCTGAAAAACAAAAATACAAAAATATTTTCTTTATTTTCATCATTTAATTCTTTTACAAAATTACAAAATTACAAAAACTTTAGATAATTTAGCAGGATTAAGATTCAAATTCATAAACACTCTCAATTACGAAGGATGGGACCGGTATAAATTCCAAAACTTTGCACTAGTTAAGTGTCCCTAAAAGCGTATTGTTGCATGTATACCAAAGCCTCAAAGGCTTTATATGTTGAAGACTTAATGTATTGATAACACCAATCATTTCTTCCCAATAAGGCTCTTAGTTCACATAAGTCATGAGCTACTCGAGTCTTCTCATAATGAGTTAAGAGTCAACTGCTTAGTCACTTTCGCATAGCAGAGGTACATTCTTTCTTTGGAATCACCTCATACCGTTTATCTATCACTTTCACATTCATCAATATAACCCATAAGACTCTCAGCAATTACCACTGAGGTTTATGGTTATAACCAATTCTGTGTTTATAATCTTAAATTCGTTATCGCCACAAATTGAGTGAAACCCAAAATCCAATGCATATATACGAATTGACGGTGAACAATATACATGTTCTAGACATTTCACCTTGGAATTAACGAATGTCCACTTTCGTAGTCAGTACCAGGAAATCTCTTTTTCTTTTTGTGTGATCTTAATGAAATGCTCTAGACCTAAGACCTTTCTCCCCAATAGATCCAATTTTTATTTTTATTGAGATTTCTATACTTATCCTAGTCACTCAAAATGATTCCAAAGCATACTTATTTTTATGGCTACACCGGTTACACATTTACTTCATCAAACATTCAGACTTATATCAAGTTTCGTAGTTTGGTGAAGATAAAGCCACCCTTAAAGCCTAATGAAAAGAAGCCTTTTACTGTTTCTCAATAAATATGTCGTAATTTAACAGGAAACCACACAGACACTTTAGAGTCTCTCTTGACTCCGAAGGAAGAGATCATTGCCCGGGATCCATCTGTTTCATGTCTTAATAGACATCACTAGAATCCATTAGAATAATATTGATTTATTTCTTTCTCTTTGGCACACTCTCGCACGAAGATCCTTGTGATTTTCCAAATTCTGGTTTGTGGTACTCATATTAACTTTTAGTTTCGCAGACATGTTGATGGCTATTCATTACGAAAGCTCATAAAAGAATCAGCTGCGAAAGCGCGTAATTGAAACGACAACTTAATGGATAAGATTGTAACATCCCCAAATTCACGGCCAAAAAAGACCGATTTAATTTATGCTTTTAAAATAATTTCAGAGTAATCATTTGATTAAAAGAGTTGCGGAATTTGTTCCCAAAACACAACATGATAAAATAAAGTTTATCAAAGCATTTCTTTAAGAAATGTATTTTCATATATAACAAAACTTGGGATGTCATGTTCCGATACAAACCAAAAGCATAAACAGTACAACATAGACCTTACAAAAGTTATTTACAACTACTGGTCTATAAACAAAATATCTTCACAAGTTATCCAACTTATGCTCTCGCGCCCCTACCTGTAATTCAAAGAAACTGAGTGGGTTAGGCTTGGGAGCCTAGTGAGCATATAGGGTTTTCAACCCACAATAAATAATTTTATTTAATTTCACCAACCAACAATAACCCGATTACCCATTCCCGTTATCCTTACTTTACGTCCCTAAAACAACAACTATCACAATGGACCTAGTCTAAGGATTTTCATCGGGATGGACATTACTGGAAAGGGCTTTCCTCAACAATAGATGTCCTAAAGGCAACCATGAGGGGGATAGAGTACACCAGTGAACACATCGTTCACAACACCTACAAGTTATGAACCTGCCAGTGTTCCACTGGACAGTCTAGAAAGAGTCTGTGGTTGTCATCCATACTCCGCTAGATGACTAGATAAACAACAACATCGAGGCCTCTCATCATTTTATTTCATCACACATAAACTATCTACCCATGTTATACCCAACAGTTTTGTAGATAACACACACACACACACACACACACACACATATATATATATATATATATATATATATATATATATATATATATATATATACTTATACAACTTTAAAAACCTGTAGCAACCAAAATCAGTTGCCCTTCGATTTCTATTTATAGGGCTGATTTTCTGGATTCACGTTGTGAATCTCAAACATTCACGTCGTGAGTTTGGTCAGGCATAGGTCATTGCGTTCGTCATCAGACAACTTGCTCTAGAATGCATCCATCACCTGTTCACGTCGTGAACACTATATTCACGTCATGAACTCTGACACAGGCCTCGAAGTTTGTGTTCCGAACTTCAGAAATTCATATATCTCGCATACGAGCTCCATTTTTGATGTTTTTTTATATCCAGGCGTACGTGAGATTATCTGTACAACTCTCATTTAGACTTCTTCGGCTAATTTTGAATTTATTTTATTATATTATTTTTAGTAGGCCGGGACAGGAAAACTCTGTTAGAAAGTCATAACTCCTTTATCTGACATCCGTTTTCGTCTGTCTTTTTACCGTTGGACTACTATCGACGAGATCTTTGATTCTCGTTTAGATTGTTTCGGATAGAATTCACTCGATCTCATATTCGAACTTTGGGCTGCATACTGCTAAGTCGAAACTTAGAAAAATCATAACTTCCTCATACGAAGTCAGATTTAGATGCTCTTTTTAAGTACGTTCTTGGTTTAACGTATTCTACGACTTTTGTTTAGACCAGTAAGGCTAAATATCGCTTTATCATAAATTCACTATTTACGTCACACAGTGTCGTACCGGTTCTGTCGCGAAACTTTGACAGGTCATAACTTCTTCGTTATAACTCGGATTTCGGCATTCTTTATATTTTCGGAATCCTCGTCACGACCACTGCAACTTCCTTCATAGATAACGGGTTTATCTAATATTTTATTTTTATCTCTTATTTTTATCCTTAATTCATTTAAGTCACACAATTAAGCATAAACACATAATACTCAAATAATACATTTTTATTATTTCAAAACGGGTTACAAAGGCTAACCTAGACTATATAACATCAACATTAATGCCTAGCCTAGAAACACGGGTGTTACAAGATTGGGCGTGAGAATTTGAAACAACACTAATTTGACGCCGCCTGACACACGTCACAGCTGTCAGTTATGCCTTTTTAGGCGACTTTTCAGTAACTGATGTAACCAATCGACTGTTTTCTCTCACCTCCTACAGCGTATAAAAGGATTTTTATACTTCATTAATTAATTTCCACTCTCAAAAAACAAACAAATCCTACGGAGATTGTTATCTCTCTACTGTTCATTGTCTCCTTCATCAAGCTTCAATGGCAGCTTCTTTAGAGACTCCTTCAGTTACAGACAACGTGGCCTATTCCTCAATCCTCAATCTTGACCCAACATTGTACGACAGGTTTCTCCAACCAATAGTCCAATGTTTGAGGTATTCTCCACTCGTTATCACGCTTACCAAGTCAAAAATTGTTCCTCTGGTTGATCTCTCCAAGGCCTATTCCACTGTCAGTTATCAAAATGGAGAAGAACTGATCTCATTCGAGATCTTCAATCAAAAGACCCAAATCACAAAATCGAGTTTCTATCACCTCCTAGGGCTTCCACAGGCTCGTGACCTAATTGAACCTGAAAGCATCTCCAACTCAGCAATTCTGGAGATATTATACCAGATGGGCTACAAGGAAACATTGGCTGCAATTTCGACGTCCTAGAAGCCTAACTTGCCACAAATATGGAACGACATCTTCACGTTGCTATTCAAGAGCTTTTCAAAAAGGTTTACTGGCTCGGACTGTGAAAGCAAACTATTCACGACTATGATGTACGACATCTACTCCGACATCAACTTGGATTACGGTTCAACTCTCTAAAGTCAGTTAGTACAAAGCACTCTCTAAAAACCATGACACAGTGATCTCCTGTGCTCTGTTCTAGACCATCGTCGTTCAAAGGACAATTAGCAAACTCAACATTCCTATTTTGGAAGGGTCATGTATGGCTTCGATCCATATTTTCCATACCACGAACATCATAATCACTGATAACTCAAAATTCCACTTTATCGGCTCCATTCCTGAAGCAATGCTTCATGATGTTCCGACAACAAGTGATGTACTGCGAGCCTATCGCAGTTTTCCCGTCTTAGGCTTTCGCCCTTTGATAGATGAAATGCGAAAGGTCCTCGGCGAGGCAGACAAACCCAAGAAGGGTACGAAAGTTCGTCCGTCTGAACTAACCCCATCTCCAAAGAAAGGTGGGAAACAAAAACCTGAAGCCGAACCTTCCGCAGCAGCTCAAGCTCCTAAAAGGAAGAAAGTCGAAAAAGTGGCTCGTCGACCATGAACTTCGACACCAAGCGATCACGAAGACTCGCAATCACAAACAATTTCGGATGTTCCAATTCCAAAGGAAGTTCACAACGAAGAAGATGTTACGTCTCAACCGAAGGTTTCGAAGTCTACAACTACGAACCCTAAGGTAACTTTCGAGATTCCTACCTCCATTCCCGTTACAGGTGAATTCTTTGAAGACCTTTTTCTACCTTCACCCACTGCCACTATCTCAACTCTTATAACAGTTGCTCCATGCCCACCGGTGTCATAGTGTGTGTGATGCGCTGCTACCGTGTTGGCTCCTTTCCTTTCGAGGAAGAAGGACCTGAAACAAAAATTGAAAACCTTAAGCACAAAACTTAGTGAGTTCCCCTTTCATACCACATACCATACAATATACATACTGTCTAACATATCCGCGTATCGGATTACCTCTTCGGTCTCTTTCAACCGGTAACTGCCTATCATATCAGGGTGCTGGCCTACTCCTTCACTCATGATGACCGGTACCTCGCCTACCATATCAGGGTGCTGGCCTACCCCTTTGGTCCTTTCGACCGATACCTCACATAGCATATCAGGGTGTTGGCCTACCCCTTCGGTCCTTTCGACCGGTACCGGGTACTATTTCACCCCTACTTCTACCGCATAGCATCCCATTGCATAAACATATAAGTCATATATTGCATAGCTTATTCGGGTGCTGGCATACCCCTTCGGTCCTATTGACCGGTATTGGGGTCGATCCTACCCCTCTTACCACTATCACATAACTGATGGGTTTTGGTCAAAAGACATCCTATGTGCTCATACAAACCCTAATGCTTGGATCTAGGTTTCTCTATTGTACATGCTTTGAATCCAAGACTATAAACCCTAATTCTAGCATATGGAAATCAATATTAACATACAATTAGGTTTAAGATATTACCTTGATCGTTATGTAGCAATAACAATCCTAATTCCTCCTTGAATTGACTTTGGAAGGCTTAGAGTCACAAGTGTCACTCCTCTAATGGCTCACAAACACCATAAGCAAGAGGATGAAGAGGAGAGAGGATGGAGGCTGCCAAAACCATGTGAAAACCCTAGAAGGTTGCTTGTCCACGTTTTTGAGCCTTAAGGGTTCTATTTATAGTGAGGCTATTAGGGTTATCTAACAAGGAAACCCTAATTTGGTTGCTTAAGCCCTAAGCAACCCATAGACTCCTTTAATCAAGCCCATGGACGATTTCCTTATGGGTTTCCCCATAGAATTCGTCCACCTCTTGATTCAAGACAATCCATGGCCCAAATTGCAATTATCCTATAATTACAATTCCAGTCCCTTAAGTTTAATTAATCTCTTTTAGTCACAAAACTAATTACCAATTAATTATTGACTAATATTAATTAAACAATATGATTTCTCCTTTAATATATTATTCTCATAATATATTAATAAATCATATTTAATCCTTTCTCTCCATAATTCATCCTATCAAGTTGCTTTGGTGAAGGCAACCCAAAAGGACCATGCACCATCGGGTCAAGTACATACCAAAATAGTTATGGACTTAGACACTAATCCAACAATAACATCATATGATATTAGCACATAAAGCATAAAAGATAGTGACATACCAGATAATTACCACAAAGACAATCATCTCTACTATGGCTCTTACTGGTGGGTCAGCATCGGTGCCTTCGACCCATTTCTACTGAAAGCTAACTCATGTCAATGCCGTGAAGTGGCTGAACTATCCTCGGCTCTGGGATCAAGTCTCCTTACACTCCTACACATAAAATCTCTTTTAATTACTCTTTCATACTCATAACCCCTTTAAAGGTCAACTCTGGTCAAATGTCAAAGTCAAGGTCAACATCCCGATTAAAGTCAACATCCTGGTTGACTTAACTCGCCGAGTTCCGTGATCCATAAAATCCTGGAATCTCGATCCTACTCGTCGGGTTCCTCCTCATAACATAGTCGGGACCTTTCACTCATAACTCGCCGAGTCCCTCCTTGGACGCGTTGAGTTCCTCAATCTTGATAACCTAAAACCATGGCCAACTCGCTGAGTTATCTCCTAGAATCAATGAGTTTGCTCAGTAACAGAAAAGGTTGGGGGACCATGACCCGACTCGCCGAGTTGTATGAACAACTTGTCGAGTCCCCCATTGTCTAAACCCATTCCGTCGTTTCTATTCGGGTTCAATGCTTCCAGACCATAGATCTGGTCCCCTAGGACTAAGTTACCATGTAAAGTTTCTAACTTTACGTTCATGCATGGTGCCATGAAGCTAATAACACCAAAAACCAACTCCTAAAGAGATCTAAGGCATGTAGAAGGGCCAATACTTAATAAAGTTGGAAACTTCGAGTCTCATAAGGCCATGGACATCTAGATCTGAAGTCATAACTCAAAAACATGCTTACATCCATGAATGGTTCCAAAATAGGCTCCTTAAGGCCGTAAACTACTCCATGAAGAGATCCAGTAAATGAATAGTCAAGGTATAGACTTTATACCTCAATAAGGCTACTTTGACAAAGAAATCTCTAGATCCAAAGCTTATTCCTTCAAGCAAGCGCTTCTAACTTCCACTCCTTTAAGGAAATACCAAGGAATCACCGTCGTTTCACTCACACACACTCAAAAGGCTCAAGATCACGAATTAGGGTTTTGCTGGACTGAAGGAGGCGATGAGGGAGGCCACAATAAAGTTTTAAGGTCCTTAAATAGGGTGCAAACCTTGAAAATTAGGGTTTCACTCTGGCAGCCCTACTCGTCGAGTTGAGGCTTCTCAATTCGTCGAGTAGACTTCAAGTCCCACGTCCAAAATACGTTTCTACTCGACGAGTTTGGGGCCTCCAACTCGTCGAGTCCCTTTGCAAAAATGAATAATTTGGTTTAAAATACATACCAGGATCCAGGCGTTACAAATCTCCCCCACTTATTTTAGAGTTCATCCTCGAAATCTGCTGCATCTGGGGATAGCTCTGGGTAGTGCTCCTCATCAAGTCCTCTGGCTCCTAATTCCACTCCGAGCCCTTATGGTGCTGTCATTGCACCTTCACTAACTCAACCTTCTTGTTCCTCTGATCCTTCGCCTTCCTGTCGAGGATTGCTACCGGTCGCTCGATGTAGTTTAGGCTGTCGTTGACATGAATATCCTCTAGAGGTACCACCACAGAGTTATCTACCAGACACTTCCACAGCTGTGAGACATGAAAGGTACTGTAGATCTAACTAAGATTGGCTGGCAGATCCGGACTATACGCCACCTTGACCACCCGGGCTACAACCCTAAAAGAACCAATGCACCTGGCGCCCAATTTGCCCCTCTAGAGTCTGGATGGTCCGCTTGCTCTGACCATCTGATTGCGGGTGAAAATTTGTGCTAAAGTGCAGATGAGTACCCAAATCGTTATGAAATTTCTCGGTCAGAAATCACAGAAATTGGCACTCCGTATCGAGCTACTACCTCTCTGATGTAGATGTCGACCGACTTCTCGACTGAAATGCTCTCCTGGATCGAGATGAAATGGGCACTCTTGGTCAACTGATCCACGATGAACCAAATCTAAATCCACTCCTCGTGTAGTCCAAAACAGGCCAAAAAACTAATTTTTTTTCACTGAACAGTCACCACCTCGTGGTGAATTGGCACATTAAAAAAAACGATTTTTCTTGCAAATAGCATCAAGTATAATTGAAAACAAGCCTAGGCTCTGATACCACTTAAGGGTTTTGAGCATTCTAACACTCCTAAGTTGTACATGCAACCCTAAATACCTTGGATTTATGTTTTCTCTATTATACATGCAAGTATCAATTTTCCAAGGTGTTGTTCTAACTAGCATAATATGAAGAACATATAATATAAATTCTAGTAGAATTACATACCTCTTGTTGTAGCTTAATTCCATGAAGCTTAAGAGCCTAGTGCCTCAAGTGTGACACCTCAAATGGTTCACACAACATCACCAACATCTTGGAATAACTTGAGAGAAAATGTTCCTATGCTCAAATTGGCTAGCCCTCATGTGTACACACACTAGTGCCAATTTCTTGAGCCATGGGGTCCTTATATATGGTGGCTATTAGGGTTACACCATGTAACTCATGTCTTTCCATATTCTTCATGCTTGATGGGTTAAAACCTCCATGGAGTATCCATGGGTTACTCCATGGGTTTAGCCCAACATGAAGAACTATGGATCATAAGCCCACATATATAAGAATGAATGATTTACACAATCAATCCCCATATATTTAATTAGTCTCCTTCTGATCACATAATTAATTCCAAATTAATTTTTTGATCAATACTAATTAAATAATATGATTTCATATTAATATATTAGAACTTATAATATATTAACAAATCATAATTATCCTTTTCTCACAAAAGTCTATCCCAATTGTTCCGATGCCATGAAACCTAAATGGACCATGCCAATTAGGTCAAGTACATAACATTTATAGTTATGTACTTAAACACTAATCCAACAGTTTCCCACTTGGATAAGTCTAAAACTATTATTGTGTATGACTCCAAAACCTGACTAGCAATCGTAGCTCTTAAAAGTTGCTGTCGAAATCTGAAAAAATCAATGACGCGTCCATTAGACCAGGGATCATATATTCCTCCATTCTAGATATCATATGGACTGAGACATGGATTATAATCATTCTCTCTGTCTATTTGTTGTTTCCCGATCTCCAATTTATGACGACCGACTAATTGAACAAATCACATTACTCCTAGCTTGGCCAAGCACTTCGGGGTGTCATCACTAAATCATCGAGGGGCCCACGGATATCGCTTTTATCCCTTCAAGGGTAAAAGGAATGGATAAAATTCGACTCAAATGCTTGTTCTACTACTTGTTAAATCATACACATAGGAACGTTTTATAACATCGAGTTACTAATGCGTTTTCGTACAATCAATGCATAACCAACTCATAGGTAACAAGTCATATCTCTAGGTTTGAAGAATATAAGATATTATCGTCTCATGATCACTCGTGATAAAATCCATGAAGTGATTCAAATGAGCGTGGGTTTAATCCAATACTCAGAACTTATGAGCACTCATGAATGTTACAGCAAGTCTTGCTATGTCCACTACCTTGGACATCTACAAACCAGCTTCATGACGGTCTTGATTCATATCTACTTCCAACATATGACCGACTGTGGATGGTTTGAATAACTTAGTCATTCAGGAAGAACGACCTAGTTATTCTAGAAGTCAAAACATGCAAAGTGAAACACAAGAATAATCGAATCCAATATGGTCTCAGAACTTATGAATATAAATAAAACACCGTTTATTTATCACCATATTGATTACCTATCATTCATTGCATACCGTTTCAAACTATCAACTTTATACTTGAATTAAAACAGTAGTTGTCCCATGCTCCGAGCATGTACACTATGTTTTCTAAACAATAGTCATGCCATACACCAAGTATGCACACTATGTTTTTCCAAACATTAGTTATGCCATACACCAAGTATGCACACAAAATTTGTCTATGATCTTTACTTTATGTAATAGAACGATTGAACAGAATTCCAATGATTCTCATTTCACAATCCCAATTCCTTACCAAAAATGCAAGAATTCCAAATCCTGCCATTTACCTAAATCTTTTAGATTCTAAACTTATATGCATTGATCCTCTTGTAATGATTATGCACAAAGTCACAAAGACTTGTCAACATAAATTACAGAGTATTCCAATGGAGATCAACTCCATGGAACGCAGTCTCAAATTCAAAGTACATTCCTTTGAACATCCTTCTTGAATTAAGTTTCCTAATCTTACACAAATTTGATGAATAACTTCCACCTATGGGAATATTTCCATATTCTCATTTTGACTATTACTTCTGACTAAAAGTTGCCACTTTTCATAATATCTTAATATGGTCTTTCCAAAATTAACACTATACTTCTAACTGTCCCTGAGCAACCAATCTTTGGTAAACCTTAGATTGTCCTCGATAATTACTTAATAAAATTAGTCATATCCCGTTCTAGTACTTTTTCACTCTTAACGCTCTAGGCATTTAGAAAATTTTAGAACATACGAATATTATAGCACATGCAATCGATCCTATAGCTGAAGCATATGAGACATGATTCATGATGTCTCACATAAAGACATGATACTAGACCAGTCTTTTGCTATAATATTTCTATATCTATTTGCCAAGTTCTCATAATTCAGATTATGAAAAGGGATGCTGTAATCATAATCGAATTTTAGAAGGCAAATAATGGACCCATATATATAATTTCCTTATGTTGAGCCATTCCAACATCAAATTCATATATATATATATATATATATATATATATATATATATATATATATATATATATATATATCCTTGACTAAAGATTATTAAAACCTCAATCTAAGCTTTTAGAATTGAAATGAAGGATAATTTCCTCTCCCTTAATTATAGCAAAACAACTTTTCCCAATTGAAACTTTTGTTTTCCATAATTAACATTGCTAACTTGCAACACTTATCATAATTATCATGCTCCCACTAACATGATGATTATTAGCATAACACTTATGCTCCCACTAGCTTTGACATGTACTCAGAAATCAGCTGGACTTCTGAAATCAATACTTTATTGACGTTTTTACCAAAGTTCAGACTTTTGATACGAAATGTTTTGATAAAACTTTTATCAAAATCATACTTTTCCTTAGATAGCACACATGTGTGTCTAAACAATTTTAGAACTATGAAAAGGGATGTCGTAATCGTAGTCTCAATTGTTTAGACCTTTGCCATTGCTCACAACTCCATGTTAGTGTGTCGGTTAACCACACATGCTCTACTAACGACTTTGAGAATACAAATATCACAATTGCTATCTACTTAAAATCTACTTAGTGAAAGCGTTTCCTCACCATTATTTTCATGAATCGGAAAGAAACATTATGACACTTAGATTTTATGGTGTATGTGTTCCTATCCATGTGAATTTGTCAAAACCATAATCACAACACAAGGTTAGTGACAAATCCAAACTCATATGGATTGAACTTGTGTAGTCTTAACTTATTGCCACCTGGCAGCACAAGGGCCTGCTATTGCTTCCAAGTTGTTATGCAACCAATTGAGAACTCTCAGAACTCATATGCAAAGCCAACTTTAACTGGAATGGGCACAAAAATAGGAAAAATGTCACCACCATTCTGAAACAAAACACATAATCGTCAAGATCATACATAACTTTGAGGGGTATCACACACTCTATAAGTTCCATGGTTCTATCTCAGCCCTCCTTGACTCAAGTATAGATCCTCTTCTTTCAGTAATACGAGCCCATACTACCTCTCACATCTATCCGTACTTTCCTCAAATATTGCCTTAACTTCACCACATCCCTTTCACTACTACTGATCACTGCACTAATCTCATCCTAGGCTTACGCTAAGGTAACTCTCCAACCTACTCTCCGCCATCAGCTGCATAAGAAATCCCTACTACCTTGACATAACTAGCTCGCGAATACCATTACATATCACTAAGACCAGATAATTCTTCGAATGAGAGATCCTACCCTACAATGGTTGGACTCAAACAAGAGCTGTGAAATAGGGCTAGACCTAACCTTATGAAATTATTTATTCACGTAATATGTAACTTAACATATTCGTTTACTAACTAGTAAAAGATAACAAGAACTCCTAAAAGCACAGAGCAAGAAACATTCGGGCATTGAGTAACCAAACCAAGCATATCCTATTCAGGCCATAATATCACTAACTAATTAGTTCTAACATGTAATTCAATAAGTACATATAGCAGGTACATAAGGCATCTTCCTAGATCTTTAGCCCTAATCTAGCATGCAGTTCTCATACACACACAATAGGAATATAAGGCATCCTTCCTAGATCCTCAGCCCTAATCTAGCATGCAGTTCTCATAATCATATCATATATCATAACAAACATGTATGGGTATCTTGGGGAAAACTTACTTGAGCTCGGCCGATGGCACACATCACACACCTTGTTATTTCTCAAAACTCTTTATTTTAAATTTTAGAAAAACTATTTTCTTGTAAAAAAAATCTTTCAGACCCTCGATTTGAGTCTAGACACCCCCAAAGGTGTAACCGAATCCCTCAAACCAAGGCTCTGATACGAACTTGTAACATCCCAAAATTTAAGACCAAAAATTTCTTTTTTGATTTAACGATTCATAAAACAAATTATAGAAGAAAACATCAAGTTATCTTATTTCATAAAAAACATAGATCATATGTCTCAAAAGCATTTCATAAGATATTAATAATGTCAGAGTACAAATCCCAAGAATCCCATATGCGGAAAATCATGTGTGTGATGCCCTGCTACCATGCGACTCCTTTCCCTTCGAGGAAGAAGGACCTAAAACAAAGACTGAAAACCGTAAGCACAAAGCTTAGTGAGTTCCCCCATCATACCACATACCATAAGATATACATACTTTCTAACATATCCGGGTACTGGACTACCCCTTCGATCTCTTTCAACTAGTAACTGCCTAGCATATCAGGGTGTTGGCCTACCCCTTCGGTCCTGTCGACCGGTACCTTGCCTAGCATATCAGGGTGCTGGCCTACCCCTTCGATCCTTTTGACCGGTACCTCGCCTAGGATATCAGGGTGCTGTCCTACCCCTTCGGTCCTTTCGACCGATATCGGGGACTATTTCACCTCGTACTTCTACCACATAGCATCCTAGTGCATAAACATATAAGTCATATACTACTTAGCTTATCCAGGTGCTGGCATACCCCTTCGGCCATATCGACCGATATAGTGGTCTATCCTACCCCTCCTACCACTATCACATAACATGATAGCATACTAGCACATAAAGCATAACAGATATTGACATACCAAATAATTATCACAAAGACAATCATCTCTACTATAGCTCTTACTAGTGGGTCAACATTGGTGCCTTCGACCCACTTCTACTGAAAGCTAACTCACCTCAATGTCGTGAAGTGGCTGAACTGTCCTCGGCTCTGGGGTCAAATCTCCTCACACTCCCTACACATAAAATCTCTTTTAATTACTCTTTCATACTCATAACCCCTTTAAAGGTCAACTATGGTCAAAGGTCAAAGTCAAGGTCAACATCCTGGTCAAAGTCAACATCCTGTTTGACTCAACACAAGTGCTGGCATACCCCTTCAGCCATATCGAGTTCTTTAATAAACTCGTTGAGTTCCTCCTCATAACATAGTCGGGACCTTTCACTCACTACTCGCCGAGTCCCTCCTTGGACTCGTCGAGTTTCTCAATCTTCATAACCCAAAACCATGGCCAACCCGCTGAGTCATCTCCTAGACTCAACGAGTTTGCTCAGTAACAGAAAAGGTTGGGGGACCACGACCCAACTCGTCGAGTTTTATGAACAACTCGTCGAGTGCCCCATAGTCTAAACCCATTCATTCGTTTCTAGTCGGGTTCAATGCTTCCAAACCATAGATATGGTCCCCTAGGACTAAGTTACCACATAAAGTTGCCAACTTTACGTTCATGGACATCTAGATCTGAAGTCATAACTCCAAAACATGCTTACATCCATGAACGGTTCCAAAATAGGCTCCTTAAGGCCCTAAACTACTCCATGAAGAGATCTAGTAAATGAATAGTCAAGGCTGCTTTGGCAAAGAAATCTCTGGATCCAAAGCTTCTTCCTTCAACCAAGCACTTCTAACTTCCACTCCTTCAAGTAAATACCAAGGAATCACTCTCTTTTCACTCACACACACTCAAAAGGCTCAAGATCACGAATTAGGGTTTTGGATGTATTAGTTTGCTAGAGGTTTAAGTTTAGTTTGCTAAATGCGAAGTTTTTGTTTGCTAGAGGTTTGTCTAGTCAGGTCTACGAATTCACTCTCGCTGATCTATCATGCCTTAACCCGTATGATTGGATCGTACTGTACAATATGTTGCTAAGGGATGAACATAAATATGAACCCGTTGTTTCTCACCTCAAGAAAATGTTAATCTCTTATATTCAAGAGGTTGGCAAGATTGATGTTGAGATTGCTACTGTGTTGCGAAGGATGCCAAGTGTACTTGCCAAAGAAGTCCTAAAAGGTTTTGATAAAATGAAACCTGGGAAGATACAAAAGGAAGGGTGGTGCGTGGCCTTTCAGATGAAAGAACGAACCGATGCATACTTTCACAAGGCTTGCTTATTTCTTACTGATAAGAATTTGTTCTCCACTTCGTGCCTGGAGTATATCTTGGACTCCGTCAACAAGTATAAAGAGAACAACAAAGGCGACAAGAAGTGCTTTCGGATATCATTCATGGTATATCCAAGTTCGCAAAGTTCTGCTTAAGCGTCATTCTGAAAGTGTTTGAAGTGTAGAAGAGAACTCAGCAATGATGGACTCTCACCTCAATCGACGCAAAGGGGGAGATTGTTGGCTATTTAATGTTGCGTCGTTTGGGCTTATTATTTAGTTTATTTTGTATCAGAGTTGGGCATGTCCACTCGTGAATTATTAATTAGGGTTATACTATTTAAGATGCTTGCATGCATTGTGTATTTGTTAATCGTGTCATTATAAATCCTACATAGCCTCTACAGTAGCAGTTCTTAATCGAGCTCTTCTGAGGCTGTGACTTTTAATCATTCGATACATTCTTGATTCATATTATGTGTTTGATTGTTTTTACCTGTTTGAATCTATTCGATCTTTAGAGTTTTCAACTCAACACTAACTACTAAGTGCAATGGATATTTATTCATTATTCATTGATTCCTAATATGACTAGCATCAAGATCAGACTACTAATCATTTGATTTAACGCAAATATTAATTCAGTGATCAAGTGAACAAACAATCATGTAAATCAGTGTTTAGTTCGTATTAAACAAGATTTGATCTTCATTTATCCTAATGATGATAAGAAGTAAATCATGCATAAAATGATCATCTACTCATGCACACACATCAAAGTTCATCACTTTATTTCCAAACACTAGGCTATGATCTAACTCTAGCCATAATTACCAATGATCATTGACAACTGATTCAAATTAACACAGTCAGAATCTATTAATTCAACAATAGGGAATAAAGTAACAATCTTCAACACATATGGATCTTGCAATCAAACTTGACAAAATAATTTAAACAAGAATAAACAATCCGAATAGCAAATAATCCATAATCTCAAAGATTCATCTAGTCATAAACGCAAAACAAATGGTTTTAACACCCAAATAAGAAAGTAAACACATATGAAATCACAGTAGAATGCTAATCATGATCGGAACAATAAACCAGATGATTTCTGGCATGAATCTGCTCTAATCCTTAAGATCTTCGTTCAAATCAGCTTAGTGGCCTTCCAGCCGCCTTCTAGACCCTCAAAACGGCAGAAGAAGTGTTTCTTTTCGACCAAGGATGAATAAAAATCGAAATCTCCCTTTAGGTTAACCAAAAATCGCAATAAATAAGATTTTCTGCCAACTAAATACGCTAGTTGTACATGGACTTACGCAGGGCGTAAGGTATAAAAATGGCGTCAGGACCTAGCCCAGTATGCTAGGCATACTCCCATTACACTGGGCATAATGGGCTTCATTCAACCATTTCTTCGTTTTTGCAATCCAGCTTCATTTCCCAGTCTTTTTGCTATAGCAACAAATTATACTTGTAATATATAAATTAAAGTATTATAAGTACTTTTTAATTTTAAATATCATAAAACATAATATAAAATAATAATAAAACGTCATATATATATATATATATATATATATATATATATATATATATATATAATAGATTTTATCATTAATATTAAGTGTTTTATATGCATAAAACAAAATAGTACACACAAATATTGCATGATATATTTTTTTATAAGGTATATTCACACATAAATATTATATGAGATATTTATGTAATATCACATGTTGATCCATATGTTCTTGTTAAGAATATGTCTTAATAAACACATATGTGAATATCATGTGTTAATAAATATATAATAATACATATGTGAATATCACGTGTTTTACATATATAAACCAAAGTCGTACATGTGAAAAATATGTGATAATTTTTTTATTTGGTATATATATATATATATATATATATATATATATATATATATATATATATGTGTGTGTGTGTGTGTGTGTGTACGAAATAAACAAAATTACCACGTATTTTTCAAATGTACGGCTTTGATTTATATATGTAAAACACATAATATTGATAATTTTGTTTATTTGGTATATATATATATATATATATATATATATATATATATATATATATGTGTGTGTGTGTGTGTGTACACCAAATAAACAAAATTACAATGTATTTTTCACATGTACGGCTTTGATTTATATATATTTAAAACACATAATATTCACATGTGTAAAACATATATATATATATATATATATATATATATATATATATATATATATATATATATATATATATATATATATATATATATATATATATATAATAAGTTGGATCGAGTGAAGACTCAAAAATTAGTGAGTATTATGAGGACAAATATTTGCCGTGTGATTGAAAAAATAAAATGTGGAAATTTGATATTATTTATCTTCAATATCTCATGAGATGGTATGACATTTTTGTAACTAAATACGAGATTTTGACATTTTCCGTCAAAAATTAATTGTTTGGTGGTTAAATGGCTAAAATGAAAGATAGAAAAAATAGAAAAAAAAATCTTTAAGGCATGCATTACCGCCCTCCCTCCCCTCTTTTTTTCATTCTCTGCAACATGTCAAGCCCCCATTTGGTGAATTTTTTTCGACTCGTTTCGTTTTTTGCCCATAACTTTTTTTTCTTTGAAAAAAAAATCAGAAAACCAAAGTTTTTAAAATTTAATTCTCTATAAAATAAGCACTATCATTAGAATTTGAAAAAAAAAAATATTTTTTCATAAAAAAACTCAGAAAAAAAATCTTCAAAAATCATAAAATTTTACGGGATACTTCTAATCAATATACTAGTGACATTGTGAAAAGAATTTTTCAAAAATAAGTTTTTTAAAGTATTTATTTTTAATTAAAAAATATATTTATTTAAAAAAAAAATACTGAGCACAATATGATCCAAAATATTTATGATTTAAAAAAAACTTTTGATTCAACTTGTTTATGATCATTAATTTGTTATAATCTAAAAATATTTAGACTCAAATATTTTATAATCCTTAATTGTATATTTTATGATTCAAAAAATATAATAATCCATAATTTTTTTTTGAAAAAAAAACTATATTTAATTGAATATGATTCAAAAATGTTAAATACTACGATTTAAAATAAATTTGATTCAAAACTTTATGAACAAAAAATAATATGATCCCAAAAAAGTATGAACGAAAAATATTACCCTTGAGTTACACATGAATAAAATTAAATATAATATATGGTTTAATGTTATTTATAGTTATTGTTATTGTTAATAAAGTTTTTAAAATTTATTTGCTTAATGTTTTAATTTCTATCATTATAATTATTTAAAACATCAAATATTGTTTTTTAATTTTAAAGATAACAATATAATCATTTGTATATAGTTATTTTTAACTATTGTTATTATAAGTTATTTTAAGCTACTTATTTTAATGATGATAAAAATATCATTAGGAAATATTTTAGTTAAATTGATATTACAATTTAGTTTTTGCATTTATCACCATAATTGATCACTTTTAACTATTTACAAAATATTCTCTGGGTTTTTTAAGTGGAACTGAAACTTATATATAAGTTGACATTGTAATGTTATATTTAAATTAACAATTTAAGTATTTTATTTAAACTGTTCAAAAGTTGTAGTTTTAAAACTGATAATGGTTTACACACAACAACATTTTAAATCTAATAAATTAAGTATAATATGTTAAAAGTTAAAGACATAACTTTATAAGTAGAAGTAATATATTATTTTAAAATTGAAATTTAGTTTATTTATGATTAGACTATAGGTTTGATATTTATTTAACCTTATTAAACAATTTATAATCATTATTAGAAAGACACTACAATTTATCACTTTTAACTATTTACAAAATATTTTTTGGGTTGTTTAAGGTAAACTAAATTTTATATTTAAGTTGACACTGTAACGTTATATTTAAATTAATAATTTAACTATTTTATACAAATTGTTCCAAAATTGTATCTTTAAAATGATAATCGTTTACATCTAACAATATATTAAAAGTAATAAATTAAGTATAATACGTTAAAAGTTAATAACATAACTTTATAAGTATAAGTAAATATATTATTTTAATATTGACATTTAGTTTATATATGATTACATTTTAGGTTTGATATTTGTTTAATCTTATTAACCAATTTATAATTATTATTAGAAAGAAATTGAAAAGTCATATGAGCTTCAAATGAATGTGGGGAAACAAAATATGCATGAGAGTTTCAAATGCATGAGATTCAAGAAAAAATGCTAGCAATAATGTTTTTTACCTATATAGTTGAAGTCTTTACAAATATATGTTTTTTAAATATAACAATAATGTTGTTGTTAAATTTGATATAATAATTCGTATACTAAATTGATATAATATATTGTTTATTTTGAATTATTTGATAATATATACATCTATTATAACTGTATAATCTCAATCGTTTGAATGACTTCTACCCGCGAGTTACACATGAATAAAATTAAATATAACGTATTGTTTAATGTTATTTATAGTTGTTGTTATTGTTAATTAAATTTTTAAAATTTATTTGCTTAATGTTTTAATTTCTATTATTATAATTATTTAAAACATCAAACATTGTTTTTTGATTTTAAAGGTAACAATATAATCATTTATATAGAGTTATTTTTAACTATTGTTATTGTAAGTTACTTAAGCTACTTATTTGAATATTTTTAACGATTATAAAAATATATTTATGAAATATTTTAGTTAAATTGATATTACAATTTAGTTTTTGCATTTATCACTATAATTTATCACTTTTAACTATTTACAAATATTCTTCGGCTTTTTTAAGTGGAACTGAAATTTATATTTAAGTTGACACTGTAATATTATATTTAAATTAAAAATTGAAGTATTTTGTTCAAATTGTTCAAAAGTTGTAGCTTTAAAATGATAATGGTTTACATACAACAACATTTTAAATCTAATAAATTAAGTGTAATATGTTAAAAGTTAAAGACATAACTTTATAAGTATAAGTAAATATTTTATTTTAAAATTGAAATTTATTTTATTTATGATTACATTTTAGGTTTGATATTTATTTAACCTTATTAACCAACTTATAATCATTATTAGAAAGACACTATGGTTTATCACTTTTAACTATTTATAAAACTTTTGGGCTGTTTAAGTTAAACTAAAATTTATATTTAAGTTGACGTTGTAATGTTATATTTAAATTAGTAATTCAAGTATTTTATATAATTTGTTCTAAAATTGTATATTTAAAATCATAATGGTTTACATCCAACAATATATTAAAACTAATAAATTAAGTATAATATATTAAAATTTAAAAAACATAACTTTATAAGTAGAAGTAAATATATTATTTTAATATTGAAATTTAGTTTATATATGATTACAGTTTACGTTTGATATTTATTTAACATTATTAAACAACTTATAATTATTATTAGAAAGAAAATGAAAAGTCATGGGAGTTTCAAATGAATGCGATGAAAGGAAAAATGCATGAGAATTTCAAATGTATAAGTTTCAAGGAAAAATGCTAGTTATATATATATTTATATAGGCCCGGTTCCGGTGAGGACTCAAATAATTGTGAGGACTGCAGAGACAATTCTCCACCATCCATTTCGTTAAGGATACAAACGTCAAACCTAAATACTTGGCATTGTGCGTTCACATTCGGCCCACATACAAACCTCAAACTTAGCTTTATTTTCGTTTATTTTTATTTTTATTTTATTTTATTTTTCGTTAAAAAAAGTTCAAAAAAAATGAAATAGATATATTCTCGGTTTTAACTTTTATAATTTTTTTTGTTTTTTTTTTATTTTGTTATATTTTTTTAAATTATAAATTTTTTTCTTTTTTTTTGTTTTTTTTGTTTTTTTAAATATGTTTACTACATACTGGAAGATACTAGTTTATATATATATATATATATATATATATATATATATATATATATATATATATATATATATATATATATAATTTTAAAACTAAATATTAGTTTGAGTTTTTAATGTTTAACAATTATAAAATATTGAATAAGAAGATTATTAAAGATCATAATATTTTTCGTTCATATTTTTTTTATTCATATTATTTTTAGATCATAAAATTTTGAATGAAGTTATTTTGAATCATAGTATTTTGAATCAAATCATTTTTTTAATCATATAATTTTGGATCAGTAATGTATTCAATTAAATATAGTTTTTTTCAAAAGAAAACAACTATGGATCATTATATATTTTGAATTATTTAACTTTGAATCATAAAAAGATATAATAAAAAATTATAAAATATTTGAGTCTGAAATTTTTTATATCATAACAAATTAAGGATCATAAATAAGTTGAATCAAAAGTTTTTTTTCTATTCATAAATACTTTAAATCATAATATTTTTGATCATATTATGTTCAATAAATTTTTTATAAAAATTAATATTTTTTTAAATTAAAAATAAATACTTCAAAAGCTTATTTTTGAAAAATTATTTTTACAAAGTCACTAGTGTATTTAGTAGAAGTAACCCTTAAACTTTTATGATTTTTAGAGAGCTTTTTCTTGGTTTTTTATATAAAAAAAATTATAAAAAATATTTCATTTTTCAAATTTTCATAATTGTGCTCATTTTCACAGCTTTGATATTCCAACATTGGGAGACTGTAAGTAAATAAAAATGAAATAAAAAATAACAAAATTATAGTCTAAAATCATGTACAAACTCTAGGCTACATTTTGGAAAAAACTGCATGTTATTTCGACTTTAAACGAATTATATATACATGTTTTAAAACATTCACATAATATAAAAAAAATGAAAAACATAAAATGTCCAACTTTGACATCTCGACTTTGAGGGACTGTAAGTCAATGAATATTAACTCAAAAATGACAATATTATAATCTTAAATCATGTACAAACTATAAACTACATTCTAAAAAGGACCTCATGTCAATCCGACTTTAAACAAATGTGATATGCATGTTTTAAACTTTTCATAGAAACCGGTTTCGCCCCTAAAATTGATTCCGATTCTTTAGCCCGGTTTAACCGGACCTGAAGGACCTAAAACTGGATTACCCGAAACCCAGATAAAATCATTCATTAAACCCAGAACCTGGACCGGTTTTTACATATTCTGGTTCTAACGGTTCCGGTTTCAATCCAGTTTTCCGATTTTAAATCTCATCCCTAATGGAAACTATAAATATTCAAAATGGTTGATATAATTTGCGTGGGTGGGCGCTCACAACTTTCATATTTCTACTAATACATCCAAAACATCCTTATGTGTATAAAATTAAAATATGGGGACTACTTTGCCAAAAAAATCGGGTGGGGGGCACATCCCCCCTAGCCCTATATAAGTTCCGTCCATACATATCGTAAGATATTGACAATAAATAACATTAAATCTCCACATTTTATTTTTTCAATGGTACAACAACAATTTATATACTCGCAGTCCTCACTTATTATTAAATCATCATTCGACCCAACTTCTATATATATTTTCACATACTATATAAACTCTTATTACTATGAGCTAACCATAAATCATTATTAACGGTTTTTATTCATAAATGGTTTTTTCAATCATAGAGTTTTTTAGTATGTACTGAAATTATATGAGGGTTTTAGTAGACATAAAATTAAAATAATGTTTTTGTTTTGTTTATTAAACTATAATAAATTGTGTTTTTATAATATTTAACAAATAAAAACAGTAAAACTTTAGTTGGAGGATTAAAGTTTGAAATATAAAGGGATGGAAACTATAAATATTCAAAACAGTTGATATAATTTGCGTGGGTGGGCGCTCCCAACATTCATATTTCTACTAATACATCCAAAACATCCTTATCTGTATAAACCTTTTCCCAAAATTCGGGTGTGTCTTAAGTTATAGATTGGGATTAAAAAATATTAGAAACTTGATCTTTTTTACTTTTCGAATATACATGATGATGTTCTAACTCCTACCACTAATGATTTTTGGATTCACGTTATACATGCAAAAAATAATGTACACGAATAAACTCAATAAAGAAAAATTGGAAAATGAGGCACGAGATGATAATGTTTGATAAATTTATGTATAGACTCCTAACTTTTCTTAATTTATTATTTTGAGCCAAACACATATGCGTTTGTTTCAACTTGTATAGTATGACTTTGGTTGTCCGTAAAACGTTTTTAGAAAAGTTCACCTTATCTTTTCTTTTGGTTATAATAAAAAACGACTTATAAGCTTTTTCCATAGTCAAAAAGTTGAAATCCCTCTTACTTTTTTTGACTATGTGTGTAAAGAGTTCCGTAAGAATATTATATTATCAATAGTGATTTATAAACTTTCTTTCTTTGCTTTTATTTTTTCAACGGTAAAATGTTTATTAAAAAACTAACAGTAAACTAGAAAAGACTAGTTACAACATTAAAGTAGCATAAGTAAAATTATCTAACCAAGACGTCCATCAAAACTTTGTTTTGCTACACCTATTAGAAATCAAAAAGAAAAAAAAAACTTATGAACGATATCTTCAAAAAGATTGGATTTTCTAGGAAAAGTCATTCCAAAGACAATGGAACTACGAAAGTTCCACAAAAATCAAGAAGTAGTAAAAATAACAGCTTCAAACGTCTTCCGTTGATTGCCCTTAAAAGAAACCGAATCTGACCAAGAAAGAAGAGACCGCACCAAAATCTGAATCAAAGCCTGGATAGGATATCCCATCAAATAACAATAGACGTTCAAATGTCAATTATCTCGTGTCATACCTCCAAACCAGGATGGCGGAAATGTATGGGGGTGGATGACTTCATGAACAGTATCACAACATAATGTACAATACTGATCAAAGCAAACACAACCCTCATAAATATAATTGAGAATGTTACATTGTTTCCAAGTATTGTATGTTTCAAAACAAATTACATTATGATGAAAAAAATGAATAGTACGATGTTGTAACGTCCTATCCTCAAAAGCCTTGTGACTACCTGTTTAACGGTTTCCTGAGAATGCACTTGTTGCATTTAGGCAGATTCCCATCATATTGTTTAATCAGTGTTGGGGCAGTTGGGACAGTGGTGGCATTGACTGCCACAATTTGTTGTCTTTTGACAGGCTCTTGAGTCGGTTGGCCCTTTTTCTTATTCCAGAACTTTCGCTTATTATCTTTCTTTTTGGTTGATCACGTGTGGGTGTCATAGAGCCCTGGCGGACTCCGTGGCCGACAAGACTTTATGCCAAACGTTTGACACTATCGTAGGTGGTTGGGTTAGCAGATACAACCATTCCTTGAATATGGGGGATAGTCACCAAATGTAGCGTTCCACATTCTTGGCTTCCGGGGTGACCATCCTAGGGCACATAACTGCCAAGTCATCAAACCTGTTAGTATAGGTGGTTACATCAGAGCCTGTCATTGTATGGTTCCAAAGCTCTTGCTCTAATTTTTGAATTTCGCCTCTTTGGCAGTACTCCTCCAATATCATGACCTTCAGATCTTCCCAACTCATAGAGTTGGCCAAAGAGAGAGTCAGGTTTTTAACATGACCATTCCACCAGGATAAGGCCGAGTCAGTGAAAGTACAAGTTGCGTACTTGACTTTACATTCATCTGGGCATGAACAGACTTCAAACACAGTTTTGGTTTTCTCAAACCATCTCATTAAGGTGATGACACCGTCGTCACCACGAAAAGTCTTGGGGTTGCATTTCATAAAATCCTTGTAGGAGCATACTCGTTGGTGGCCTTGGCTTTCTCCATGATTGGCGTTGTTGGCACCATTCCTGTTTCCGTTTCCTTTTCCATTTTCATTTTCGTTTGTGCCATTAGCACTAATTTGTGCCATGGCGATTGCCACCACGACGGCCACAGCGGCTTGGAACATAGCGGGGTCCACCTGTGGAGTTGGTGTTGGTGGAACTGGTGGAGTTCAGCCGACACGTCGGTTACTTCTACATGGCGGCATTCTTCTGCAATAGGGATTAGCGATAGAATGATGGTAAGTCCTTGATAATAGTTATAAATCAGGTATTTATCGAAATAGAATGTCTCAACTATATGTTTGTTATGACTTGCCTTTATTGTAACTTGTAAACATTTCAATAAAAAATAATTACTATAATAAGTAAAAAAGTGCATAACAATTTGAACTTAATATGAATACCCAATGAAATAAAATACAAACCATTTCATTGATAATGTTTCATAGTAGTACATGGTTATGGAAAATTGACCTTCATGGAGGTCTGAAATTGTGAAGGAATAGATGTCTCAGTTGTTCGATGCTAGAGATGCTTCCCGGTCGTAATGCCTTGAACCACTTGCTGGCGTTTCCTGACAGTGTGACTGGGAAGTAGGTGCAGGTGAACCTCTTGTCCATCCGTAGCGATGTCATCGTCCATTCATAAGTGTTGTTGTGTTCGTCGGGATCTGTCGTGTCGTTATATTTTGGGATATTTGGGATCATGGCAAAATTTGGTATTTCGTATTGTAGGAGCTCCTTGCAAAATGTCGAGCTAATGCTTGATACTGGGTCGTGCATGTGTGGATGTGCATGTGCTCCACTAGCTATTGCATGGTGCATGTGATAAGGGTTGGCGTACCCTTGACCATATTCGTAATGGTACCCGTGGTTGTATCCCGGCGATTGTGGCACATACACTGACTGTGTGGGGTACGCATGCACTAGTTGATTTGATTGTGAGCTCGATTTTGTTGGTCCCATGGTGTGAGAGTGCGTCCACTTCACTGGTGTGGGGGGGCACATGCCTTGGTAGTAGTAGGAGTAGGGGTTGAACACTAGTTGTTGTGCGAATAGCGGGACGTGCAACATGGCAGCCATCGGGGAAGACAGGTGACCTGCAGACATTAGTTGTATAGCGGATGGGATGATGTTCAGGCACCAGGTACTGGCCCTGCCTGTCACGTGGATGGCAGTTAGCAAGTTACTAGCTGTGATTGTGTGGTTGGTTCCCTTTGGGGCACTGTGGTAGTCGTCGTGACCGAATGCGCAGCTGCGGCGGGTGTCGATCGCCGTAAACTAGCGATGAACTCCGCCGCAGAGTCGACTGGTTGCATTTTCGGTGCTTGTGCTAGCGGCTATCCTTCCAGTATCGATGGACCGTTTCTGTCGATGGACTGCATTGGTCGAACCGGGGTAGTGGAGTCTCCTTCTTTCCGTTGCGATCCTTTGTGCGTCATTTCTGGCGTTTGGTATTGTGAGTGGGTTTTGTAGGACTGAGTGTGTTGTGACATGTTACAGGGGGTTTAGATGTCAGATAATGGATCTACCTTGAGAGCATTCTTGAGAGCTTTCTTGAGAACACAACACAGAGAAGAATCGTTAAAGGATGTCCAGGTGTTCTCCCGAGACGCCGCTCCGACGATCAAGTTAGATTTATGAGGTTGGTAATTTTAGGGTAATATTTTTGATAGAGAAGATGGGATCCCTTCCTTCAGGCGGAAGAGATCCTTTTATACCTGCCTCTAACGGATCATGGGGACCTCTACCGATTAGCGTGAGACGGGGCCTCCTCTTACTGGGAGATTTGCCCGCACAAACTAACTGCCAGGTGACGTCAGTTCTGGGCGTCTCCCGAGCTATTTGTCGCCTTCTGATTGGCTATAGGTGAACAGGGAGATCACGTGGAATGTTCTTTCTTTGTGATGGGAAGTGAGCTATCAATCTGGCGCTGGATCGTGTGGCCCAAGACCGAGTCTCAACCAAGGTACTAGCATGTTAACGCTCCATCTAGGCCTTCCGTTAAGTTTAACGTCACCGTACAGGGTAACGTTAACAAGTCCCTTAGACCAATAAGCGTCTGCGTTTGTGACATAGCGACGTCGTACTGGTCTATTCCCAGGAACATGGCAAACTGTTATTGATGGCCTATGCGGTTGTCAGGGCGAAATCGAACCTCTTTGGCAGTCTTATAGTGGAAACGATTCGCTTCCACTTTTTTTATTTAAGTCTCTGCCAATCCCGACACATCCTCGTCACCTTCTTTCTTTCTTTCTTTAAGATCTTATTTGAAAGAAACCTTTTCGTCTTTTCCTTCGAACTCTTTCATGGCTTCCTCTCGTTCTCTAGGGAGAAATCTCACTGTTGAAGAGTGAGAGTCTTTTCAATTTCGATTCGGGTTTGTTCCCGAACACATCGTACAAATTCCTCTTTCCGATGCGTCACTTTACAGTCCGCCTGAGGGCAAAGTCGGGATTCCAATCGCCTTGTTCGAGGCAGGTCTTCGTTTTCCTACCACCGACTTCTTTAATCTGATCATCCTTGAATATGGGTTTTCAGTGAGGGATTTGATTCCTATTGCTATAAACAAGATGGTAGGTTTTGAGCTCCTCTGCCGCACTGTAGGTCGTCAACCAACTATTTTGGCATTCAAGCACTTCTACAATATTTCCCCCCAGTCTAGGAGCCGAACCCTTTCTCACCGTCGGGGAGTCCCTACCCTTATTTATGACCAAAAGTCCAAGAATAACTAGCAAGAAAAGTTCTTGTAGGTTAATAATGATCTTGTGGTGCTTAGTTACCCATGGGTTAAGGCGTATGTGGACCGTGCTCCCATGCTTTTCGGCGATGGCGAGGAACTGGCTGACGACTTGGAGAAGATCAACATCAACGACGAGTAGTGGCTTGATTGCTTTTTGGCCACCGGTGGAATGAGCACCACTTAGAGGGCTCGTGGGAATATGCCTGAGTTATTTGTCGCGAAGGAAGGTATGACACTCTTTTTCCCTTATCTTCCCCCCCCCCCTTTTTTTAGGGAAAATGCATTAAAGTCAGGGTTTTTGGCTAACCGTTGTTGTTTTCGATTTGTTTCCAGGTGGGGAGGAAATTATATCCTTGGAAAGGGCTCTTCAGGGCCTATTTGAGGGCGAAATTCAATGTCGCGAAATCGACCTTGTAGAAGCGCTGCCACCTCCTGTTTCTGGCGAAGGAATCGAGGTTTCACACGAGTCTCCCACCGGTGTAGGCAATGCCGCTGGTGGTGACGATGAGTCAGATTTCCAAGATGTCGTTGTCGTTGGTGCTTCCCAGAAGGATCCCACCCATTCTGGATCTCCAAGAAGTCTTCGACGTGTCAAGAGGTGCTTAGCTGTTCTGGAACCTTCTGTTGGCGGTCTTGCCAAGACCGCTGGATTTGAGCCCCCCCCCATTCGCAAGAAACGCAATCTGAGTTTCTTGCTTGAGGGTTCCAGGAGCTCCACTCATGCCCCCGATGAGGGTCCTTCGAAACTGCCGGAGGGGGAATCCAATCGAGTAACTGAACCGCCCGGTCGTATTGTAGAGGGAAACACCGACAGGGCCAACCCCGTTGCCACTACTGGAGGAGCTGAGGCGAAGGTTGGGTCTTCGCCTTCTCATGGTCTTGCTTCAACTTCTTTTGATGAGACCACAATTGTCCCCCTTTTTGCAAGCTCTCGTCTGAATGCCTACAAGCCGTCTTGGAAGCTAACCTCCCAAGACCTTGTTGGATAAGGTTTCTAAGTCCATAAATATATTTAGTATGTACTTGACCCAATTTGGCATGGTCCATTTAAGTTGCATGGCATTACAACAATTGAATAGATAAAATGAGAAAAAGACACTTATGGTTTGTTAATATGTTATGAGTTCTAATATATTAATAATATTATTTAATTAGTATTGATCAAGAATTAATTTGGAATTAATTTTGGGATAAAAAAGAGACTAATTAAATATATGGGGATTGATTTGTAAATCAGTCATTCTTGTATAATGGGCTTATGGTTCATGATTCACTAGATTGGGCTAGGACCCATTGGGTGCTCCATGGATGCTCCATGGAGGTTAAAACCCATGTATCATGGGGGGAATGAAAATCCATGCACATTAGGGTTTACATGGTGTAACCCTACATGTGGCACACTATATAAAGAGCCCCGTAGCTAGCAAAATCGTGACTAAGACACTAAGGTGAGGGCGAGCCGATTTTTGTGCTCAAGTGATCTTCTCTTAAGTTATTCTAAGAGTTGTGGTGTTGTGTGAAACATTTGAGGCATCACATTTTGGGTGCCAGGCTCACAAAGTCTTAAGGAATCCAAGCTACAAGAAAGGTATGTCATTCTACTAGTTTTTTTATATTATAAGTACCCCATGCCATGCTAGTTAGGATGAAAACCTTGGAAAATCAAATTTGCATGAACATTAGAGAAAACATAGATCCAAGGTTTCTAGGGTTGCATGTACACCATAGGAGTGTTAGTATGCTCAAAACCCATCAGTGGTATCCGAGCCTAGGCTTGTTTTCTTGATACTTGATGCAAATTGTTGAAGAAAATCGAAAAATCTGCAATCTGCTCAGTGGACTCGGCGAGTCCAAGCGTATCTTCATCCTACTCGTTGAGTAGGTTCGTGCACTCGACGAGTAGGAGGCCTAGAGTGCAGTTTTTCGAGTTTTTAAGCTGGAATTGGACTAGAATCATTACACTAAACTGTTTTGGACTTATAAAACCTGTTTTTGATGTGGTAATGATTATGCTATTCCAATTTCAAAGTTTATTATCAAAATTTCAAGTTTTATGTGTGTTTATATGATTCTTGAAATTGTTGATATGAATGGTCATACACTTATGAGTTTTGGTAGATCATAGGAATTATTTGTAAATTGTTTGTTAGTTTAATTGTTGATCTAAATGTTTTAATGGAGTCCACAATTTGTCCTCAAGTTATGGATTACCAAAAGTCATTTCTCTTAAAGATCCATTAAAGAACTATAGGTTACATAAAATGAAGAGTCTTCATTTTAATAAACCATTAAACTCATAAGTTATGAATATGAAAGGTTTTGAATAGTTTCAAAACTTGCCCTCAAGTTTTGGAATTTGTAAAGTCACTTTAGAAAACTTTAATTCCATACCCTAGAGTTTTAAAAGTTAAAATTCAACCCTTATACTTTATAATATTATAAGTTAACAATATATATATATATATATATATATATATATATATATATATATATATATATATATATATATATATATTAGAGCAAGTTAGTTTTACCGTTAGTAGGCCTCATTCACGAAGCAGGTCTATAAGGGGGGTATCAGGTTGTTGCCTATAAAATGGCAGCTTAATGGGTGTCCACTCGCACCCACCGCTTCCTTGACTTGTGGAGGGTCGTTAGCCGAACGAGTAGGACAAGGACTATAGTTCTCATTAAAAGTATAATGATAAATATAAAGTAACTAAATCTTTTATAAATTCCCAATCTTGGTTGCTTTAGGAAAATGTGAATTTGGTGCTAACCCATGAAATTACACTTTGTACCTCACCAAGTCGTTGGCGGAGCGTGTGTGGGTAACCGACACACTAACATGGACTAGTAAGAGTGGCAAAAGGTGACTTAATGTTTATCATAGATCAGTGGAGCGTGTGTGGGTAACTGGCACATCGGTTAGGTGATAAAGATTAAGGGTGCCAATTAAAACCTAGTAATTTTTTTTCATGGTGGAAATTGGTGAATCATCATTCCCAGTCACAAACTTGAGAAGGCACAATCGAGATTTAAACATGCCATTGAAAAGTTCAATGAATCTCAAAAGAATCTAGGAGTTTCAATCCAATTAAAACCTAATAGTTTTTTTTCATGGTGGAAATTGGTGAATCATCATTCACCTACCTTCAAATATTTTATAGCTTGGATTACGACGTCCCACTTCCAAGTCATAAAGTATTATGTTGGGTCCTAGCCTTAATATTACATTTGGGTGTCTTATTAAGGATTCTATATCTAATCTAAAATTGTCTTTCTTCTTTTCAGATGTCTACCAAGAATGTTGCTTCTGGCTCAAACCTTATCGGCTCCTTCTCTCTCATGAACCTTTGTGGGACAGTCATCTTTGATGGTTCAAACTTTAATGATTGGATCATGAACATCAGGATGGTCACGCGTTACAAGGACAAGGAATATGTCCTCCACAAGGAGCTGAAAGAAATTGATGACTCAATTGCTACTCCAGAGGAGATCACTAACTTTAGGGCACATGATAGAGATACTACCAAAGTGGCATGTATCATGTTGGCCACAATGACAGCTGAACTCCAGTAGTCCTATGAATACTTTTACCCATTAGAGATGCACATGGACTTGATGGGCCGCTACCATCAGAGTACTCGTCAAGAGAGTTATGAAATCATCTCTTCCATGATAACGTCCCCAATGAAGGATGGTGAATCCGTCATGAGCTACATGCAGAAAATGCAAAGGTTTATGGACCGTCTGCTGAAGTTGAATGTGAACTTCCCGGAGGAGTTGGCTATTGATATCATACTGCACTCCTTTCCTACTTGTTATGATCAGTTCCGAATGACCTATCACATGAACAAGGAGGAGGTCACACTCAACAAAGACCATAGACAAACTTAGTGTGCATACTTGGTGTATGGCATAACTAATGTTTGGAAAAACACTATGTGCATACTTGGTGTATGGCATGACTAGTGTTTATAAAAAATCATAGTGTACATGCTTGGAGCATGAAGAAACTATCGTTTTAACTCAAGTATAAAGTTGACAGTTTGAAACAATATGCAATGAATAATGTGTAATCAATATGGTGATAAATAAAAGATGTTCTATTTATATTCATAAGTTCTGAGACCATATTTGATTCGATTATTCTTTTGTTTCACTTTGCATGTTTTGACTTCCAGAATAACTAGGTCATTCTTCCTGAATGTTTAAGTTATTCCAACCATCCACAGTCGGTCATATGTTGGAAGTAGATATGAATCAAGACTGCCATGAAGCAGGATTGTAGATGTCCAAGGTATGGGACATAGCAAGAGTTGCTGCAACATTAATGAGTTCTCATAAGTTCCGAGTATTGGATTCAACCCAAGCTCACTGGTATCACTTCATGGAATTTATCTCGAGTGATCGTGAGACGGTAATATCATATAAGTCTTCAAACCTAGAGATATGACTTGTTGCTTATGAGTTGGTTATACATTGATTGTATGAAAACGCATTGGTAACTCGATGTTATAAAATGTGCCTTTGTGTATGATTTAACAAGTAGTAGAACAAGCATATGATTCAAAGTTTATCTGTTCCTTCTTGGATCAGAAGCAATATCTGGGCCCCTCGATGATTTTGTGTTGACCCATGTACCGGGCCCGGTTAGAACTAAGTTGATGTGTTCAATTAAGTTCTATGTCAAACAAATCAGAAATCGGGAAACAAACTGCTAGACAATAAGTAATACATTGTTCCATGTATTTGTCCGACTGACATCTAGAACAGAGGATTATATGATCACTTATCTTAAATGACGTATCATCATCATCTCAGCTCCGCGAGACCTTGAAAGAGCTACGATTGTTGATCGGTTCCTGAAGTTATTCTTGCAGATATAGTTATTAGACTTATCCAAGTGGGAGACTATTGGATTAGGTGTCTAAGTTCATAACTATTTCTAGAATGTACTTGACTCGATTAGCATGGTCCATTTGGGTTGCATGGCATTGCAACACTTGGATAGACTAAATGAGAGAAAGGACACTTATGGATTATTAATATATTATAAGTTCTAAGATATTAATAATATTATTTAATTACTATTGATCAAAGAATTAATTTGGAATTAATTAAGTGATCAAAAGGAGACTAATTAAATATATGAGGTTGATTGTATAAATAATGTATTCTTATATATAGGCTAATGATCCATGGTTTGTATGGATTGGGCTAAAACCCATAAGGTGCTCCATGGATAACCCATGGAGGTTACAAACCCATGGATCATGGAATATAAAAAGCCATGGCAATTAGGGTTTACATGGTGTAACCCTACTTGTGCTACAACTATATAAGAAGCTCAAAGGTAAGCAAAATCAGCTACTAAGTGAAGAACAAGAGGGCTATCCGATTTCGAGGTGTTAGTGAACTTCTCTCAAGTCTATTCCAAGAGTTGTAGTGTTGTATGAGACATTTGAGGCATCACACTTGAGGTGCTAGGCTCACAAGGTTTTCAAGGAATCCAAAATACAAGAGGTATGTTCTTCTTCTAGCATTTATGTTTAAAAGCTCCCCATGGTATGCTAGATAGGGTAAGAACCTTGGAAAATCAATTTTGCATGTATCATTTTAAAACGTAGATCCAAGGTTTCTAGGGTTGCATGTACACCTTAGGAGTGTTAGAATGCACAAAACCCTACACCTTAGACCCGTTGGTATGGTGACGAGACTCACCTTGCACTGCTGAAGTCCTGTTGATACTTCTCTGGCTGCTAACTAGCAATTCCTCGAACTGCTGCTCCTCCGACTCCCCGAACTATCAGTAACAACACAACACTTAGTCCCAGAATGTCCTCAAAGTCAAACGACGTCAACCTTGGTTAAGGTCAAAGTCAACGCTCCGAGTTGACTCAACTCGTCGAGTTGCTCCATCAACTCGCCGAGTTCTAAAACTCAGAATCTTGAAATCGCGATCCAACTTGTCGAGTCATCCCACTTAGTCACCGAGTTCCCTGTCTAGTCACAATCGCGATTTATCCAATCAACTTGTCAAGTCATTCCTCAGACTCGCTGAGTTCTATCACAAACGGGACAACTCTCTCCAACTCGTTGAGTCCTTTCCTGGACTCACCGAGTCCCTTAGTCTAATTGGACTATCTTAACAGATTAAGCCCTTGCACTTCAAATCTAGACTCCATACTTCTCAAGCACTCTGGAAAACTACTAGAGTGGTAAAGTTTCCTACTTTACCTATTAACACCTTTCCTACAAGGGTTGAGATCAAACCCTAATTCTTAAGGATCTAGATCTTGGTCCAGAAGCCAACCATACATCCCCCAAACACAAATCTGGATCCAAACATCTAATAACGATACAAAGCTCCTGCCTTTTTCCTTTCCATCCTTGTCCTTTTGAGCTAAAGAGGCCAAAAGAACATTCTATTGCTTGCATGGGGACTCCTATGGCCTAAAGTTTGCACCTTTATGCCATAACAGCCCTGAATGGTTCTAGATCTGAAAACATGAGCCTTTGAGACGTCCATTTCTCACATGCTAGGGTTCTTGGACCAAAAACCCTCAAAAGTGACAAAGAAGAGATCTAATTGCATAATGATCAAGGTTGGAACTTTCTTACCAGGAAATGATGATGAATGCAAGATGTTTCTAGATCTACTAGTATCTTCTTGTATCCCCAAGGATTCTCCTTCTTCTTCAAGGTTCAAAGCACTCAAGAATACTTATAAACGGCTTACAGGCTCATGGAAGGCACTAGGGTTTCATAAATTAAGCTTTGGGTAGTGTAGGCTGGAAATAAGGCTAATGGGAGGAGAATAAGATGCTCAAATAGGGGACAAAAGCCTGAATTTAGGGTTTCCCAAACCCAGACCAACTCGCCGAGTTGGTCCTCCAACTCGTCGAGTAGGTCACTTAACTCACGCCTTAAAACTCACTCCTACTCGTCGAGTCATTCTTCTAGACTCGACGAGTAGACTTCTTGACTTGCGGTTTTCTTTTCCTTTCTAGGTCTTCTGAATTCCGGGTGTTACAGCTCTCCCCCACTTAAACTTGACTTCGTCCTCGAAGTCCGCTACGACCAACTACCCCGCAACCGCTCACAACATTCCTATAAGACACGTACTTCGTCTGCTCGGTCCAATCCTCGAAGGGCCGCTTCTATTGGCCTTTCGTCCTATCTTCCTGAGTGAAATTCTATTCCTCGAAGGTATCCTCCTTAGATCCATTCAATCACTATAACCTTGAGTACATCGCTCTTACCCAATCGATAATCCTTCTGGTACTCCCCGAGTACTTATGCTGGATATCCACGGGGTTTCGCCCCTTTTTTCCCTGCGCGGTCACTATCCTTCCTATGACAAATTTCCATAAGAAACAACCTTCCTATCCCTGTGTAGAACAACTCTTTGTTGTAACTAAATCTCCATCCTAAATAGAATACTTTCCACCCGTAATACCTTGAGGTTTCCAAAAGGACAAAATCACCGGTCAACTGCGGCTACCGAATAAGAAGCAATTCCACACACGGACCCCAAATCACTAAAGTCGCTCCAAATCCTCTTGCTGCCACATAGTTGCTTTCCTGAAGAACAACCAGGACCTCTCTGATCCCACCTTGACTATTACTGACCGAAACAGAGGACACCTACCCGATTGTTGATTCTAATATGTCATGGCTCTATTACGGATAGAGCCAACCCGAGATGCATCACAATGGACTAAACTACCATCAACCAACCCATTCATCACCCTGGAATTCTGCCCTCAATGCCTTTGGCATATAGATGCCCCACATCCCATCTCACTAAAACAAAATGCTGCACCAAACATGCGCAAATTCCAATTCGTATCCTATCCAAAACCGAATTGATACTTCGCTCCTATCCAGAGATCCTCGAATCGGCATTTGCATAATGCACTACGACTTCCCGTCATCCTTTACTTAACCGATTATTAAATACCCTTAGCCGATTCCCTGAGACTACCAGTCTCGTACCCGGTCCAACCACCAGGTTCCTAAGAGATCCAATATCAGGGTTATCCAGCCGTAGCCCTACTATGACATGCACCACTCATCCACATGATCCCGCATCTTAAGATCCAACCCTCGACCCAACAGTCTCTACCAATTCCAACCTGAATTTTCCATAACCATCCGGGCTCGCCCACGGATAATTGATCAAACAATCACCTCTGGTCCAGATCCTAACTAAGTTGTGGCTCTCCATAATCTTTCTAACTGGTCTATCCTAGCCTCAATCATCTGAAAGAATTTGTGAATGCTATGGCTCCCCTGCAGTCTTACAACACTTCCCACATTATCTGACCGATAGTGAATGCTACAAATCCCTCGTAGTCTTACAACACTTCCCACACTATCCGACTGCTAGTGAATGCTATGGATCCCTCGTAGTCTTACAACACTTTCCACACTATCTGTCTGCTAGTGAATGCTACGGCTCCCCCGTAGTCTTACAACACTTTCCACACTATCCATATGCTAGTGAATGCTACAGCTCCCCCGTATTCTTACAACACTTTCACCCTAACATGATCACTGTCCATAGCCCTATCGCTCATCTATCAATACGAACGCATCTCGGCATTGAGCACCTACGCAGTCTATCCTCCCAGCTGAACTCAAATCCTGCTATATTACGCCAGAAAGACACGATCCAAATGTTGGAGAGTTTCCCAAACTCCCATCCTACGATATCTATATTCAGTCAGCCCCTTAGGCTGCCTTTCCTCCCCCAAAGGGGAATGTGAGACACATCATCGTTCCCTACTTGCTTCTATCCTGGAAATCTGAATGACTCTCCCTCACTTAGATTCAACTAAGTCCGCTCAACATATACAAATTGAAGGATTCCCAAACCCTCTCTCGTTCTAATGATCAATCTACCCTCTCATCCATTGGTGATCCTCAAAATAGCCGGAGTGGATGTGCTCATCGCTCCTCCCTAATCATCAAACGGGCGACCTCCTTGTCACCCTTTTGATCGCAACAAATATATCGGGCTTGCCTGTGGTAGACAATCCTGCTGTCGTGACCAGTCATGCTACACCAATAGCAACCCAACCCCTAGAGCGACAAACCCCATTGTACGGTTTCCCGCACGTACTGCACTAACTCCGGCCCTGCTGGCCTCTAAAATGATGTACCACATCTTGGCTCTCTTCCCGAGACCTTCCACCAAATTCACATGCCTCAAACCTTCCTGCTCAAGGTACTACAAAAAGATCCTCCACCCTCGGGCTTTGGGATCCATATCATTCAGGGTCTCGCACGCTGACCCACTCACTAGCTCAATCGTCACGGCTACACTGCAATAATTGGAGCAATCTCTGCTCTAAACAAGGCTACAAACTATCCCTGAGACTTGGTCTCCAATCCCAAATGTGAAATAGATCGTACAATCCTTGTCGCCTGATGTAAGGCGAACTCAAAATCCTAGCAATTCTTCCACTAACTGACTCATTATCGGAGCCGGGACCAAACCGTGGTCCTACCCATGCGTGCTCATCCTCATTCTGCAAATCAGCTATTCCCACGATCAAGGCATAACCAAGAATTTTCCTTCCCTTAAGCTTCTCAAATTCTCCAAGACTCTCACCGATCCGACTATGGGTCCTATGCTTTCAGTAGTACGGGCCTAATAGTACCTTCCACACCAAACCATACTTTCCTCAGTAGTCCTCCTGAATCCTCTATGTCACTTACTCCACCAATATACTAAATGTTTGCTAAACAGCAAGACGATCTCTACCGTAGCACCTCCTAGGCTCCCCCTAGGTTCCCAACTTAACCGAACCGCCCCACTAAGCTCACCGAAGCATATCCTAGGCTTTCCTAGGTTCCCAACCTCACCCTGCCCTCAGCTGTTGAAAGATTCCCATTAATGTCAACTAATTACCTCATGAATATAGCCACACGTAGCAGAGATCAGATAATCCTTCAAGTAAAAGTCTTATCCCTAGAACGGCTGGACTCATACGAGAGCTGCGCAATAGGGTCAAGTCCATCACTCTCAGATTATACATTATGTGCTACATGTGACTTAGCATATTCACTAAATAGCTAACTCACATTAATAAGAGTCCTACAAAGAACAAAGCAAGCAGCATTCAGGTAATCGGTACATCTAACCAACTTACACTAGACAAGTCAGTCTATCCACCCGTACAATCTGCAAGCAGGTAACACGTGTCACTAATCTCATCCTAGGATCTCCCTAGGGCACTCTCCAACCTGCGAAGCTATCATCGGACATTCAGTCTACATACCATAACCTATGCTCTCACGTCCACTCTCACTGTCGGCTGCATTATGCATGCAAATTGTACATAGAACAGGAAATGAGCCAAACCAATTATTATGAGGCTATAATATCCTAACCGTATACAATTTTTAAAACATACACTTTGCAGTTATCAATACCAAGAATCATTCTCATTCAAGCATGGCATCCAGTATTCCAAGGCTACAAGCATCACATATAAGGCCAATCTATCGCTGACTACTCAACACTAGCATGCAAGTCTACCGGCTCATACAACATATAAAGGCATATCTCCTAGCCCTAACTAGCATGCGATACATAGATTCATAATCAGATCATAACAGATAACAAATGTGGGTATTCTGGGGAAACTGACTTGAGCTCAGTTGATTGCATGCACCACACACTTTCTTTTCTTAGAAAACTTTTTCCTCGAAAACATTTTTTCCTTTTTGAAAACTTTATAGATCCTCAGTTTGACTTCATACACACCCGAAAATATGTCCAAATCCCTCAAACCAAGGCTCTGATACCAACTTGTAACGTCCCAAAATTCAAGGGTAAAAATTTCATTTTTAATATAACTAAAACATTAATACCATTTATTTCAAACATTTCAAATCATTGTTAAGTAAATCATTTATCAGAGTTCATCGTAAAATCATTCATTGCGGAAATCATAGGTGTGTAAACTGCGATCAACTCGACCTCTTTTTTTCAAAATCAATGATACCCGAAACCAAAACTGTAAATCGTAAGCACACAGCTTAGTGAGTTCCCCAGAGCATACCCCACACACAATCCACATAACACACATCATATCAGCTATAAAAGCTATCTCTACCACATACGCCATATCAATCACATAAGCCATGCATATAAACATATAAGGATGATGTGGGCTCATCGCCAGGGTCTTACTCCAGGATGCCATCCCATGGTCTTTAATAGGAAAGCCATGGGCTCTCCACATGGTCTTACATCCGGGTGCCATGGGCTCTCCCATGGTCTTTAATAGGAAAGCCATGGGCTCTCCACATGGTCTTACATCCGGGTGCCATGGGCTCTCCCATGGTCTTTAATAGGAAAGCCATGGGCTCTCCACATGGTCTTACAACCAGGTGTCATGGGCTCCCCCATGGTCTTCCATGCAAGTATCACAAAGACAACTAGCATACCACATAATCACTATCATACCACCAATACATGCATACCAGACATATCAGTAGCGAATCTACAAGAAACACTACAAAATAAAAGGAAAGTCATGGGCTCCCCCACATGGTCTTACATCCAGGTGCCATGGGCTCTCCCATTGTCTTCCACGCAAGCATACCACAAATACCACTAGTATACTTCCTAGCACATAACCAACTATCATGCCACATAATACAACTTCAGCTAGTGTACCACATATCATAAAATGGGTCGGCCTTGGTGCCTTAGAGCCATTGGTATGGTGAAGAGACTCACCTTGCACTGTTAAAGTCCTGCTGATACTTCTCTGGCTGCTAGCTAGAAGTTCCTCGAACTGCTGCTCCTTTGGCTCCCCGAACTATCAATAACAACACGAAACTTAGTCCCAGAATGTCCTCAAAGTTAAACTAGATCAACCTTGGTCAAGTTCAAAGTCAAAGGTCAAAGTCAATGCTCCGAGTTGACTCAACTCGTCGAGTTGCTCCATGAACTCGCCGAGTTCTAAAACTCAGAATCTTGAAATCACGATCCAACTCGTCAAGTGATCCCACTTACTCGCTGAGTTACCTGGCTACTCACGGTCACGATTTATCGAATCAACTCGTCTAGTCATTCCTCAAACTCACAAGTTCTATAGTGAACGAGACAACTCACTTCGGCTCGTCGAGTCCCTTCGTGTACTCGTTGAGTCCCTTAATCTGATTGGGATATCTTACAGGTTAAGCCCTTACACTTCAGATCTAGATGCCAAACTTCTCATGCACTCTGGAAACACTACTAAAGAAGTAAAGTTTCCAACTTTACCCATTAACACCTTTCCTACCAGGGTTGAGCTCAAACACTAATTCATAAGGATCTAGATCTTGGTCCACAAGCCAACCATACACTAAACTAAGACTCCCAAACATAGATTTGGACCCAAACATCTCATAACCATACAAAGCTCTTGCCTTTTTTCCTTCCATCCTTGGCCTTTTGAGCTAAAGAGGCCAAAAGAACATTCTATTGCTTGCATAGGGACTCCTATGGTATAAAGTTTGCACCTTTATGCCAGAACAACCCTCAATGGTTTTAGATCTGAAAACATGAGCCTTTAGGACGTCTATTTCTCACATGCAATGGTTCTTGGACTAAAAACCCTCAAAAGTGACAAAGAAGAGATCTAAGTGCATAATGATCAAGGTTGGAACTTTCTTACCATAAAATGATGAAGAATGTAAGAGGTTTCGGGATCCACTAGTCTCTTCTTGTATCCCTAAGGATTCTCCTTTTTCTTCAAGCTTCAAAGCACTCAAGATTACTTATAAATGGCTTACAAGCTCATGGAAGGCACTAGGGTTTCGTGGATTAGGGTTTGGGTAGTGTAGGCTGGAAATGAGGCTAATGAGAGGAGAATAAGATGTTTAAATAAGGGACAAAAGCCCGAATTTAGGGTTTCCCAAACCCATACCAACTCCCTGAGTTTGTCCTCCAACTCGTCGAGTAGGTTACTTATCCCGTGCCCTAAAACTAGCTCCTACTCGTCGAGTCCTTCTTCTGGACTCGACGAGTAGACTTCTTGACTTGAGGTTTTCTTTTCCTTTCTAGGTCTTCTGAATTCCAGGTGTTACCCATGAAGCGGGATGTATCTTGGTACGTTGAGATGTGCTTGACCTGCAGGAAGGTCAAGGTTGAGCACCAGAGACCTCACGATAAGACCAGCCGTTCGATATCCCTGTGTGGAAATGGGAGGATATTACCATGGATTTCATCATGAAGCTTCGTAGGACCGCACAGGGAGTGGATTCGATTTGGATCATCGTGGATCGATTGACCAAGAGTGACCATTTCATTCCAATCTAGGAGAGCATTTTGGCCGAGAAGTTGGCTGACATCTATATCAGGGAGGTGGTAGCTCGGCACGGGGTGCCAGTTTTAGTGATTTCTGACCGAGATGTACGATTCACTTCCAGATTCTGGAAGAATTTTCATGACGAGTTGGGTACTCGTCTGCACTTTAGCATGACTTGTCACCCGCAGAAGGATGTTCAGAGCGAGCGGACCATCCAGACTTTGGAGCACAGGTTGTGGGCGTGCGTTTTAGACTTCGGTAGTAGCTGGGATACCTACCTTCACTTGGCAGAGTTTTCCTATAATAACAACTAGCACACCTACATCGACCGTCCTCCCTTCGATATGCTATGTGGGAGGAAGTGCAAAACCCCAAAATGTTGGGGTGAGGTTTGGCAGAGGGTCATGAGGAGTAACGAAGTGGTACTCAAGACGACAGAGAAGATCCAGCAGGACCAGAGTAGACTCCAGACGGTCCAGAGTCGGCAGAAGGGCTACACCGACAGACGTCGATCAGACCTGGAGTTTCAGGTAGGAGATATGGTCCTCCTAAAGGTTTCATCTTGGAAAGGTGTCATTTGGTTCAGGAAGCGGGGCAAGTTAGGCCCCATATACATTTTTCTGTTGGGGTATTGGCCCGTGTGGGGCGGGTTGCGTATCGACTAGATCTGCTAGCCGAGCTTAGTCAGATCCATAACACCTTTCATGTCTCCCTGCTGCGGAAGTGCTTGGTATATGACTCTGTAGTGGTGCCTTTAGAGGATATTTAGGTGGATGACTGCCTGAACTACATCGAGAGACCAATAGCCATCCTCGACAGGAAGATGAAGGATCTGAGGAATAAAAGAGAAGAGTTGGTGAAGGTGTAGTGGCAGCACCTTAAGGGATCAGTCTGGACATGGGAGCCGGAGGATGAGATGAGAGAGCACTACCCATAGTTATTTCTAGACGTAGTAGACTTCGAGGACGTAGTCTAAAATAAGTGGGGAGAATTGTAACGCCCGATTCCTGGTATGTATTTAATTAAAAATTTATCTACTTTTGTATAGAAACTCGATGAGTTGGAGGCCCCAATCTCGTCGAGTAGGAATGAAATTGGACGCGGGTTGTAAAGTTTACTCGATGATTTGAGAGCCTTAACTCGACGCGTAGGACTGGCAGAGTGAAACCCTAATTTTCATGGTTTTGCACCCTATTTAAACACCTAAACTTCCTTAGGCTGGCCTCATTTACAGACTCCAAGTCCCAAACCCTAAATCTCGAAACCCTAATGCTTTATGTGAGCTTGTGAGTCATTTTTGAGAAAAAACTTGTATATTTTAAGCTTGTGGAGGAAGAAGAAAAAGCTTGAGGACTCAAGAAGGAGTGAGTAGATCCAAAAACTTCACCCTATCCTCGTCACTTTTTGGTAAGCAAGTCTCAAACTTGCTTAATGATTACTTAGATCTCTTCATTTTCACTTTTATGGGGGTTTTTGGTCCAAATATCTTGATCCTTGGGAAATAGACGCCCCAAGTGAGTATACCTCTAGATCTATGACCTTGAAGGGATTTCTTGGCATAAAGGTGCAAACTTTATGGCCATTGGAACCCCATGCAAGCCTTAGGGTGTCATTTTGGCCTTTTAAGCTCCAAAAGGCCATGCATGGAGAGAAAGTCAGAGACTTTACGTGTTCCTGTAGTGTCTAGGGTCTAGAAATCAGTTTGTATGATTTAGCTTGAAGTATTAATGGCTTTTGGATCAAGATCTAGGTGTTAAAGAGTTAGGGTTTGAGCTAAATCCATTAGGGAAGGGTATTAACGAGTAAAGTTGGAAACTTTACCCTTAAAAGGACATTTTCAGTATGTATATAAAGTATGGAGCTTAGATCTGAAGGATAGGAGCTTAATCTATTAAGATAGCTTAACAGACTGAAGAACTCGACGAGTTCATAGAGGAACTCGATGAGTTGGGTCGAAGTGTCCCGATTCTGTAAAAAGGAAGAACTCGGCGAGTTGACTGGAGAAGTCTCGATTTTTTTTATAGTAGGAACTCGACGAGTTGGATCACGATTTCAGGATTTTACGATTTATGGAACTCGACGAGTTGATGGACCAACTCGGCGAGTTGAGTCAACCTAGGATGTTGACTTTGACCAGAATGCTGACTTTGACCAGGGTGTTGACTTTGACTTTGACCTGGACCAAAGTTGACCCTTAATGGGTCATGAGTATGAAAGGGTAATCAAAGGAGATCTTTTATATGTAGCAGTTTGAATGGAGTTGATTTTGGAGCCGAGGACAGTTCAGCTACTTCACGACATCTAAGGTAAGTTACCTTATAGTAGAAGTGGGTTGAAGGCACCAATGTCGGCCCACTAGTAGTTGATTATAGTTGAGATGATTATCTTTGTGATAATTGTCTAGTATGCCACTATTTGTTATGATTTATGTGCTAGTATGCTATGATATTATACGATAGTGGTAGGAAGGGTGAAATAGTCTTCGTTACCGGTTGAAAGAGACCGAAGGGGTAGGCCATCACCCAGATATGCTAGACAGTATGTGATTTATATGTTTATGTACTAGGATGATATGTGGTAATGATAGGGGTGAAATAGACCCCGTTACTGATTGAAAGAGATTGATGGGGTAGGACAACACCCATATATGCTAGGCAATTACCGGTTGAAAGAAACCGAATAGGTAGGCAAGCACCTAGATATGCTAGGCGGTTACCAGTTGAAAGAGACCGAAGGGGTAGGGCAACACCCATATATGTTAGGCAATATGTTATTGTATGGTATGTGGTATGATGGGGGGAACTCACGAAGCTTTGTGCTTGCGGTTTTCAGTTTTGGTTTCAAGTACTTCCTCTTCGAAGGGAAAGGAGCCACCATGATCGCAACGCATCACACTACATTTTCCGCACAAGAGATCTTTTGGATTTTTTAATGCCCATGTTTCTGGGCGAAGCATTAAAGATGATGTAATAGTCTAGGTCAACTATTGTAACATGTTTTGAAGTAATAAGAATGAATTATGTTAATTTATGTTCCTTATATTTAATTAGGATGATATAATAAATTAAGGACAAAAATAAGCGCCAAGATAAAATGTTAGATAAACCCGATATCTATGAAGAAATTTGTATTGGTCGTAACTAGGATTCCGGAGATATAAATAACGTCGAAATCCGAGTTATAACGAAGAAGTTGGTGTATGATGAAAAATGAGTTGGAGGATGAGATAAAAAGTGATATAGATCATGAGATGAGGGTGATGGGTGAAAAATGAGAGAAACCTTTACCCAAACATTGGGTCTGTCATCTAGCAGAGTATGGATGACAACCATGGACTATTCTAGACGGTCCGTGGAGCACTAGCAGGCTCATAACCTGTAGGTGTTGTGAACGATATGTTCACCCAGTGTACTCTAAAAACCCATTGACATGTATTGCAGGTGGATTCCCGTGAATAATTCTGTCGATAAATGAGAGCTATGGACTTAGCACACGTTGGATGAACCCTGGCAACTATGGATTTAGTGCCTGTTGTATAAAACCTGGCGACGATGGACTTCGTGCCTATTCCCTAGGAAAATCCTAGGGATGAGTGATAGATGATTCTTAGGTTAGATCCTTAAGGAATAAAGAAGATAATGGGAATGGGTAATTGGGTTATTTTTTTGATGATAAAACATAATAACTTTATTATTCTGGGTTGAAAACCCTATGTACTCACCATATTTCCCAACCTGACCAACTCAGTTTATTTGTATCACAGGTGTCGATATAAAGCTACACTACACCGAGAGATTAAAGAGATGTAAATCATTAGTAAAAAACAAATGTAAGTTCTGTTTATGCTTATGTTTATGTATTGACGATTACATCCAAAGTTTTAAAATGAATAAAGTACATTATCTCTACGGAAATGCTTTGATAACATATTTATTGTGTTTTTCTGAGAACAAATTCCGCAACATATTTCTTTAAAAAAAATACTCTGATTTTCAAAGTAAAGCATAAACAATTCGGCCTTTCTGGCCGTGAAAATGGGGATGTCACAGTTGGTATCAAAGCATTAGTTTAAGCGAACTAGGAATTTGTAGGATTTCTAGACTTAGGGGCTGTTTGGTAAGATCTAAATTTTTAAGATCTGGATTTTTAAGAGATCTGAATTTCTAAGAGGGTCTGAATTTTTAAGATCTGAATTGTGAACATGCTGTTTGTTTAGAACCTCTGAATTTTTGTGCTTAATTATAAAAATGACCATTTTACCCTTCTGTATTATTTTTTTGCAAAATTATAAAAACACCATACAAAATCCAAATTAGACATAAGTTAAAATTAAACAATCAAACATAAATATTTGGCTAATGTATCCAATTATAACAATCAAAATTACTTTGTTTTAAATTGTATGCTAATATTGATCACAGTACAGGAAATTGATGTTAACAGATCTACACACAAATGCAATATTCCAAATAAACTTAAAAATTGCAGCAATAAACATCAGAACAATCACATTGAAAACTGCATCCATTATCATCCTCATCTTGATAGTATCTTGTTCATTATCAATCACCTATATCAACCAAACAAAGGATACATCAGATTTTACCATCCACATTGAACAATTTAAGAGAGAATATTAACAGATCTACATACAAACAATTTTTATCACCCAAGGTTTCTTTTCTGCAAAAAGATTCAAGACAAAGAAATTAAATAAATCATAAGTTGAAACAATTTCATTCAGGCATTTTATCAAATGGTTCATATGCAAGTAAAATAAACATGGAAAAGAAGCCATAGATGATAAATCAAACAAAACCAAACTAAAATCAACAACATTTCATCAAAATCAAACCAGAATCAGCAACATTTCATCAAAATCAAACCATATTTCAAACCAAACAAGACCATTGAATTCGATTTTTGATTTTCAATTTTGAAGGGAAAGAAGGAACAAATAAGACCATTGAATTCAAGGGCAAAAAAGGAAGAAATAGAAGGAAGAAACGAACCTGCTGCAGCCGGCGGAAGAAAGAAAACAAGCTGCAGTCGGCGGCGGCGGAGGCTGGCGGTGTTGACGGCGTCGTCGGTGTGCGGCGTTGTTGGCGTCGCCGGTGGTAGCAGTCGCAGGTGTCGCCGGTGGGAGAAGATGCGATGGGAGCAGATGATGTGGGAAGGAAAGAAAGGACGCGGTCGATCGGTCGATTAGGGCTAATAGAAAGCACGCGTGTTTTTTTTTCAAACTTGGTGTAACCTCTGAAAAAATAAGAGGTATTTTTAAGTTTAAGAGGTAAAATATAATACTCAAACAAACGCTCTGAATCTGAAATTTTAAGACATTACCTCTTAATTTTGCAATTAAGAGGTAAACAAACGACCCCTTAAACTTATAATGCTAAGCGATGATTGTGAGATGAGTGTCTAGCATATTTTAGACACAAGCACTAGTTTATTTTAGGAAAGATGTCTAAAATGCTATATTGTGCTAAATGGTTTATATAAAGATGCCTTATATGTTATTATTTGATCGGATCTATGGTCTGTTTCTGACCGGATCTGGAAATTTTATGTGTACAGGTTTCTAAATGTTTGATTACGGTATTAGAACTGGCATGTAACTTTTCGGAGTATTAAGGAGGATTTAAACGTCAATCGTGAATAAATATCTAAATTTGCCTAATTTGGTGTATAGATCAAAATGGCAAGAACTCAAAGCAGATTTGGAAACGGTAACCCGCAACCTGTTGCACATGAGCAAATCATGATGGGAGCAGTACAGGAAATGGTGTGGATGATGTTGGATCAACAGATGGAAGAAACAAGGCGTTTACTTCAACAAAGTAAGGATGAACTTACTGTGCCAGTACGCCAGGCACCTATTCTTGGGGCAACTATCTAGGTTGCTAAGTCAGTTGAAGAAATAATCAATGACAAGGCCGCCAACAAGGTTGAAGTTGGCAAGAAGAGGAAGCTTGAGGGGTCTTCAAGGCCCACCAAGAGAAACATGTTCTCAAAATCTAGCAAAGGAGGAGATAAAGGAAAATGGTGCGAGAAGTGCAAAAACAAACACTCTGGAAAATATGGCAGGAATATGAACTGTTTCAAGTGTGGAGAGACTGGGCATTACGCCGATGAGTGTACATTTACTAAGAAGGTGTGCTATGGATGTAGGGAAGGAGGGAACTTATCTAGGGACTGCCTGAAGAAAAATGAAGCAACAAGAGTGAATGCACCTCCAAAGCCAAAAAGCATCTCAGAAAATCCTTGACAAAGAAGGTGTCAATGCGAGGAATCAAGGATGATGACTTTAACATCTATGAAGTAGCCGTAATAACATGTGGTGTAACCTGTTAGAGGCATAGTATGGGTTAAACTTTGTCATCTATGTAATCATTTTAGGAAATAATGTAAAGCTTCATTTTGTTATCTGATGTGTTAAATGATTATGTGAAATTCTTGAATGGTGACTTGGAAAACTGCGAGACAATACTTGGGACGAGTATGAGTAGGTGTGAATGGTAGTAGAGGCCTATACTACCAGAAGCACATGACTCACACTTGGATCAGGTAAGGTCACAAGGTTACCAAGAAGCTAGTAATTGATTCCATTTTGTTCACATCTGTCGTTACCATTGTTTCGATAATGACTAAGAAGATGATTGTTATTCCAACCCTAGAGGTCATATCGAATCGAGTCTGACCAAGATGAGTTAGTCATGTGGTTCAAAGAACCAAGTCTGATGTAGTATCCTACTCAAACAAGAAGATTGAAGTACCGCAATCATTGTTAAAGTAAGAATCTTGTAGCTAGAAGTGTTGCATGTTAGAATGTGATTATATCATATTAGAACATGAAGGAAGGTATATTCCATTCTGGAATTTGACTCTAAAAAGACTAGAGTCTAAGCTTTGCATCATACGACGAGAGGTCATTAGAACGTGAACCATCAGTCTACTATGGTAATCAAAGGAAAAAAATTATCTTAAGTTTGTTAAGGAGAAGAAGGAGTCTCCGAAAAGGATTTAGATTGTGACTTGAAGGTCACGATTAAAAGTCCAACATGGGTTAGAGAGCGGGTGCAAGAGCGAGCCCCACCTACAGACAAGAATTCCAAAAGTTAGATACTCATTCGAAGGAACATAATAGTTATGACTATTACCTAGGATGAAGAGATAACGTATGGAGTCATTACACAAGCCATGTCTTGTTGATGATTCCAAGATAGAGTTGAATAATTCACAATTTATAGCGATGCATCTGGAGTTGGTTTATGTTTTGTTCTGACACAAAAGGATAAAGTGATAGCATATGCATCGAGACAATTGAAAGAACATGAAAAGAACTACCCCACTCATGATCAAAGTTGTTGGCGGTAGTATTCGCTTTAAAGATACGGAGACCTTATCTTTATGGAACAAAGTGCAAACTTTTCACTAATCATAAGAGTCTCCCGGGTCTCTTTAATTAGAAGGAATTGAATATGAGTCAACGATGCTATCTAGAGTTACTCAAGGATTACGACAATGAAATACATTACCACCCTAGTAAAGCAAATGTTGTAGCTGAAGCTCTAAGCCGAAAAGTGAGCCTTAAAAGGAAAAAGCCAAAGGCTTTAAAAATTGAAGTTGTCTCAATGATTGTGGAAAGCATCAAGAAAGCTCAAGAAGAAGCTTCATAGAAAAATAACCGAAAGGAAGAACGTTTAGGCAAAACGTTAGTGTTCGGTACAAACGGTCAAGGACAGAAGGTATTCCAAGATAGGGTTTGGGTACCTAAGACGGGAGGAATAAGGGATCTTCTGATGGAAGAAGCTCACAAGACCATGTACTCGATTCATCCCGACGACAAAAAAATGTATAGGGATCTGAAACCTTACTACTGGTGGCTGATGATGAAGCTCAATGTTGCAAAGTATGTGGCTGAGTGCGTGACATGTGCGAGGGTTAAGGAACAACATCAGAAATTGTATGGGATTTTAGAACCTTTACCTATACCCATGGGTAAATAGGAAGACATCACCATGAATTTTGTGACTAAACTGCCCAGAACAAAGAGCGGTCACGACATGATTTGGGTGGTCGGTTATCAGTTCACTAAAAGTGCACACTTCATAGCAGCCAATGAAAAATGGTCTACAGATACACTTGAAAATGCTGATGTGAAGGAGGTAGTAAGACTTCACAGTGTTCCTCTAACGATTATATCAGATCGTGTAGTCGTTTCACGTTAAGGTTTTGGAGGAGTCTACAAGAGGAATTGGGTACGAAGTTGTGTTTAAGTACAGCTTACCATCAACAGACCGATGGTCAGAACAAAAGAATGATTTAAACGTTGGAGGATATGCTAAGATCATGTACCCTGGAATTCCAAGATAACTAGGATGAACATTTACCTCTGGTAGAATTTTCCTGCAATAATAGTTTCCACTCGAGCATCAAGATGACACCTTATCAAGCTTTGTATGGGAAAATGATAAGATTAAAACTTAATCTTGAAGATCGATTAGATCTTAAACAGGTAAGTAAAGATTAAACAGCAAGAACACGAAAATAATGAACAACTCAAGAATGAATCAAACGTGTCGAATGATTATAAAACAATCCTCAGAAGAGCTCGATGAAGAACTACAACTGTAGAGGATTAAAAGGTTTACAGGAATAATAAAGAAAATCAAAGCTATCGTAATTCTCTATCTTGTAGTCTAGATCGTTAACCTAATATGCATGCAAGCACATTATTAAACAGTAAACCTAACAGGCTCACGGTTGGACAGGCCCAAAACGGAGTACAAAATAATTGGACTAATAACCGAGCCCAATGACGCAATACTTGAACGTATCTTCAACTCAACAATCTCCCCCTTTGCGTCAATTGGAGCGAGATCTTCACTTCTTACTTGAGCCAGCAGCAGTAGCCGGTACCTTCTTCTTTACAGTCTGAAACAGACGAGTGATAAGAGCAAGTATCGTTTGTCTGAATCTGATGTACCATTGGATCATATCGTGGAAGTATTTGACATCGTCCGCTGCATTCTCTTTACACCGACGGATGATCGACAACACATGCTCAAGACAAGCAGTGGTATAAAGATGTTTATCCGCTAAAGCAAAGAGACATTTCTGTCCTTCTGCTCTAGTGAACATGACCGAATTACGCTTCGGGTCAATCTTGCCCATCTTCATTTGATTGAGATCACTGGCCGATCCAACAGGAGATATCTTCGGTTTCTTCTTGAAGACAGTGGCTACCTCCTGATCCATCAATGCTACCTCCATGATATAACATACCAACATCCTTTTGAGATGGTCTATAATCGGACCATATTCAGCTTCATTCGTCAAGAGGATGTTATGCAGAACAATCCAGTCATGGGGGTTGAGGTTCGGTAGATCTGCTAAAGATATGAGATGTTCGGTTTTTGCAGACCCTCGGATCACCCTGAACCGAACGTTGATGAATCTCCCTTCGGTATACGGCTTTAAAACCCGAACATTAACGATCTTCTGAGCGCTCCATGTTTGGTATTGTGGTTGAGCAGCCTTCAGATAGAAATCGATTAACTCCCTATCAACCTCAGGATTAGGATGAGGGACTTCAAAAATGCTGGAGAAGGCGTGGAAGATAAACGCCTTTCCGGTCAAGGGCATATCGAACTGCGAATCGACAGAATTGTAGCAGTCGAAGGAGATCACCGGTTCGAGCCATAGGATGCTAGGAGTATCTATGGCCTCCTTTATCATTCTCTCTCGAGTCCAAGCAGGGAAAAGAGTCTTCCTGCTCTCGAGGAGATCGTGGGCTTCTTTCTGTCTGCGTTTAGCTTCTTCAGCTTCTCGCGCCACACGAATGTTGTCATTATCAACATTGCGACTGTTTTTGCGTTTAAACAAGTCAGCAATGGTTTCTTTATCATCTTCATCTTCTTCCTCAGCTATTTTCTTTCCTTTATCCTTCACACCCGAACCCGAAGTTTGACCAGTCGGAGGTGGTTCGGTTGTGTGAGCAGCTGTTGAGGAAGGAGGTGGTTTCGATCCGGACTTCACTTCTCCCCCTTGTTTTGGATCGGACACGAAACTAGGTAGACCTTCAATTTTGCTGAGGAGGTCCAGGGCAGGAGCAAGTTTTTCAGCAAGGTTCGCCTCACCGAATGATTGAGAATCGGATCGTGTGCTTCCAGGATGTTGGATAAGGCAGAGTGTACATCCGAAACACATGTTTTGATAACCTCCCGTTCGGATCGAAGAGCGTCAAGTTGTTGCTGAGAGTTGGAAAGCTGAGCGCTCTTGACCTTGAGGGCGGTGGTTTTGCTTGCAAGGGCGTCCATCAACGAGTTTTCTGCAGCGAGATCCTCTTGGAGTTTAGAGAGGCGCTCGTCAATGGAGGCACGAAGGGCCGAGTTATCGTCGCTGATGGATTGACGAAGGGTAGCGAACGACTGCAACTCCGTTGAGACGAACGTGGCCAATTGTTGAACGATTGGTTCCAACGTTGTCTTTGTAGCATCAGTGCTCTCCTATAAGGACTTCAACAGGGAAGAGGCTTCAGAGAATAGTTTATCGACTTTTGCGGTCGCAGCCTCACAAGCTTTTGTAGAGGCGTCAATTGCTGCAGTGGCTGAAGCGACGGAATCATGCTGAGCCCTGGAGAAGGCATCAACAATCTTCTGAAGAGCGTCTTCAGAGAGAGAGGACTGAGTATTGGAGGATGAAGCAAGAAGCAAGTCAACCTTCTCGTTTAGCTCCTTAAAATGTTTCTTTGTTACTGGAGCATCATCCTCGTCGTCGCTTTGAACCTGAAACAGACTAAAGTAGAATGAATCGAAGGTCATATTTTCCCCTCCAAGGAAAGGGTTATCTCCGTCAGAGGCATGATCGGGAGATGGGGGTAATGGTGATGCTGGTGGTGTAGTGGTGTGAGTGGGTTCAGGTTGAGTTTGAGAAGGGGTAGGTTCGGTTGGTGTTTGAGTGGTGGTAGGTTCGGGTGGTTGTTGGGTTTCGGTTGTGTGTATGGGTTTGGTTACTGGTGGTGGTTCGGTTGCATCGGTATGAACCCCCGTATCAGATACGTTGGTTGGAACCTTTGCAGTAGCAGTTGTTGCATCTGTGAAAATGGGTGGTGGTATAGGGAAAGAGGTTTTAGGAATGTTGGTAGTGGGGATTATGGTGGGAATGGAAGTGGGGATTGTGTGAGTAGGAGAGGGAATTGGTGAGACATGGATATCCATGTCTGGGGTAGGAGATCGGGGTGGGGTGTTGCCTCTGGGAGGGGTTTCGCCTCTTTGAGAGCCGTCCGAACCCGAACTCTCGCCTTCTGACTCGTCGGAAGAGGAAGCGATAATGAGCTTTCGCTTTGGTTTTGTCTTTCGCCTCTTCTGCTGCGGGGACTGAGCAGGTTTAGTAGCCTTCCTCTTTTTGGGAGAAGGACCTTTAGCAGCTTTGGTCACTTGCTTCCCTTTATCCGCCTTTTTGCCCCTATTAACAGGCTTGTCAGCATCATGGATGGACTTGAGCATTTCCTGTGTGAGTTCCCTCGGTCCAGACGTCTTGAACTCCTTAATCGTCCGGATGAGCCTGCTGTCAGATGGAACATCGCCATACATTGTCGCCGGAATGGAGCCAATGAAAGAAAACTTGGATGCATCAGAGACGATGATCTTCGTGGTATGAAAAGTACCAATCGAAGACATCGATGCACCGGCAGCAGTGGGAATATCAAATTTATCCATCGCCCATTTTGTGATGAGAGTCCAGAACCGGGCATACGACACCTCAGAGTGTCGTGAAGAAGAAGAGAGGCTCTGGATGAGTTGTTGCCAGAGAACAAACCCATAGTCAAGATTGACTCCGTTGTAGACGCCATACATAATCGACAAGAACAGTCGACTAGAACCATCAGATCCTGAGCTCCGTTCAGATAAGCCCTTGAAGAGGACTGTAAACATGCCGTTCCACTGTGGCGGCAAGCAGGATTTTTTAAACTTCGCGACGGAGGGGAGCGCCTCCGTGTACCCCATATTGTAAAACATGTTGTAAAGATGCCCAATCGGAATCGTCTCCGGATTAATTCTTGAAGGGTCAGCAGCCAACCCTAGCAGTGTGCCAAATCGTTGTTTAGAAATGGAGGTCTTGTGATCAGAAACTTCGAAGAACACCCTATCGACTGCTTTATCGTAATGTGCAGTCGCATACACCTGCGATAGGAGCTCCATGGGCACAGACTCAACCCTAGAAAGTGCAGGAGCGATTTGTGAGTACTTTAGGCACTCGATGATCGGAGACATATAGGAATCGTACGCCAGAGGGGTTAGGTCAATCACCAAACACTGTTGAGGGCGAATGGGAAGAATGTGGGAGGTGGCATGGACTGAGGATGATTCTACCATTGTTGAAGGTAGGAAGAAGAAGATGAACAGGAAAGCTTTAGGGAATTTTTTTTGCTCTCTTGGAAATTCGGATGCAGTAAAGAGGTAAATGGGAGTGTAGAATGCCTTTTATAGTGGGTGAAAGGAGAGAGAAAAATCGGTTCAAATCTTCTATGGAAATACGAAAAGGTTTTCCAGAATGACAGATGCGTGACAGTTAAGGCATGCGATGATCACGTAGGAGAGAGAGTGTCAGATTCCTAGGAACACGCCACCCAACAAGCGTCGTTTCAGAACAAACCGTTTCAAATCCACACGCGCCTTTAAGTGCCAGAGAGGAACCGCTTGAAATTCGCACACGCGTCCATTGTGGCAGTAAAAGAATGGGCGTTTGAAATTCGCATGCGTCCCTTTTTAACCGTCGTTTGAAATTTAATCCTTTGATCTCCCGCCTGAGTCAGCAACCCTTAATGTTATCTTTTAAATGGCATCTTGTGAATTAATTTCCCACGTGGATGATCTTTGACCACAACTCGATAATTAACCACCAAAGCAATAATACAGCCTGTAATTATTAGTACCAGAATAGTGGAAAATCAGAGATTTTCATGCTAAGAGTGTAAAAAAGAAAAGAAATAAAGCAACTCTTTTTAGGAATAAATGTGATGTCAATAATGACACGAAACAAATGATCCCAGGCACGAATCTCTTCCTTCAAAGTCAAGAGAGACCTTAAAGTGTTAGTGTGGTGTCCCGTTGAAGTACGATCAAACACTTATTAAGAAGTGTTGAAAGGCTTCTTTTAATTAGGCTCCTTAGGGTGGCTTTAGCTTTGATTCAACAGTTCTAATCGTGAAATAAGATAGAAAGTGAACAAAGTACTTGTGAGACCGGTGTAGTCTGTTGAACAAGTAGGTAGGAATTAATTTTAAAGTGGCTTGGAAAATAGAAAATCTCAAAAAAAATTAAAAACTGGATTCCAAGGGAAGAAATGTTAGGGTGTTTAACAATTTCATAGGAATCATACAAAAATAAAAATTTGAGATTTCAGTAAGATACATCCGTCAATTCTTTGGTGAAAACTTGAGCAAATTTATTGTTCACCGTCAATTCAGATTTGGTGTTGAATTTTGGGTTTCACTTAGCTCGTAGTGGCACGAAACTGAGATCATAAACACGGTTGTTGTGTAACCATAAACCTCAGTGTTAAATTATGAGAGTCTCAAGGGTTACTTTGATGAAACGAATGTAATGGAGAAATGTAATGGAGATGGTGTAAGAAATTGAAGTACCTTTGCTGCTAAAATAAGGACCAAGCAGAAAACTCTTATCTCATGTGAGAAGAGAGTGAGGTAGCTCATGATTAGAATAAATGTGATAGCCTAATTGGGAAGACAAGGTTTGTTTATACCAAGTCATTAAGGCTATTATTCAGAATCTTATGAGGCTTGGGACACATACAGCAGCATGCTTCTAGGGACACTTAACTAATCAAGCAATTTTTATCCCCATAGACGAACGAACACACAAATAAAATAAAAAATATTTTTGGAGTTTTTGATATATATAAAAGAAATTAAATTAAAATAAAAAAACTTTGGAAAATTTAGTAACCGAACCCAAACGTTCGGTTGGTTTCGGTTGAGAAAAATTTTGAAAAACCGAACCCGAGCGTTCGGTTGATTTCGGTTTTGAAAAATTTTGAAAAAAAAACCGAACCCAAGCGTTCGGTTGGTTTCGGTTTTGAAAAATTTTGGAAAACCGAACCCGAACCTTCGGTTGGTTTCGGTTTTGAAAAATTTTGAAAAACCGAACCCGAGCGTTCGGTTGGTTTCGGTTTTGAAAAATTTTGGAAAACCGAACCCGAACCTTCGGTAGGTTTTGGTTTTGAAAAATTTTTAGAAACCAAGGAATTTTGACATTCAAGTAGGTAATACTTTAGACGAATATATAAACAACTTTGTACAATAACTTTACAACCAAGAAAACTACCTTTGAAATGATGAGCGAGTGCAGATGATGCAACCGAACCTGAACGTTCGGTCAATTTCGCTTCTTATGATTGAGGTCGAGAGGTACTTTGTGGTACTGATTCTGATTCCATCATACCTAGCCCTTGTAGAATTTTATTGAATGAGGCTTCGGGAAGAGCTTTGGTAAAGACATCAGCCAGTTGATCAGTGGTTCTAACAAAGTGAACTTCAACATTTCCATCTTCCACATGATCTTTGATGAAGTTATACCTCAGTGCTATGTGTTTGGTTTTGGAGTGTTGCACTGGTTTATGACATATCCTAATTGCACTTTCAGAGTCGCAATATAGTGGGATCTTTTTCATATTGAGTCCATAGTCTCTGAGTTGACTCTGGATCCAAATCACTTGAGAGGTGCAGGATGCAGCGGCTATGTATTCAGCTTCGGCAGTAGACAACGACACGCACGTTTGTTTCTTTGATTGCCAGCTAACCAACTTCCCGTCAAGGAATTGACAGCCGCCAGTGGTGCTTTTTCTGTCGAGTCCACAGCCTCCAAGGTCTGCATCTGAGTAGGCTTGAACGAAGAAGCCTGAGTTGGAAGGATACCATAGACCTAAGGAGGCAGTTCGCTTGAGATATCGTAAAATGTTCTTCACTGCAAGCATGTGAGGTTCGCGTGGGTTTGCCTGAAATCTAGCACAGTAACACACAGAAAACATGATGTTAGGCCTGCTAGCAGTAAGATACATTAATGAGCCGATCATTTGACGATAGAGCGTGATATCAACAGCCGGTATGTCTAGGGATGGAGTTAGCTTGGTGCCGAATGTCATAGGGACTTTGACTTTGGAGTCTCCCATCATACCAAACTTTGCTAGGAGAGTCTTCGTGTAAGCTTCCTGATTGATAAAGATACCTTCGGGTCCCTGTCTAATATTTAAGCCAAGGAAAAAGTTAATAGGACCCATTGAGCTCATTTCAAATTTAGTCTCCATCAGCTTTCTGAATTCAGCTGTTAAGCTGGGATTCGTTGAGCCAAAGATGATATCATCGACATAAATTTGAACAATCATAAGGTGGTTACCTTCCTTTTTGTGAAAGAAGGTTGGGTCAACCGAACCTTGTTTGAATTTGGACATCTTTAAGAATTTAGTTAGCGTTTCATACCAGGCTCTCGGAGCTTGTTTGAGTCCATACACAGCTTTATCCAGAATGTAGCAATGATTGGGATACTTTTCGTTTACAAAACCAGGAGGTTGCTCCACATACATTGTTTCTTCGAGTTCCCCATTAAGAAAGGCACACTTGAAGTCCATTTGGAAAACTTCAAAGTTTTTGTGGGCAGCATAAGCAAGAAATATTCTTACAGATTCCAGCCTAGCTACAGGAGCTAAAGTCTCTTCATAATCAATCCCTTCCTCCTGACAATATCCTTTTACTACTAGACGAGCTTTGTTCCTTATAACGTTCCCTTCCTTGTCCATTTTATTCCTAAAGACCCATTTGAGACCAACAACAGAGGCATCTGGAGGAGTTGGAATGAGGCACCAGACTTTGTTCCTTTCAAATTCGTTTAGTTCGTCTTGCATCGCTTGAGCCCAATCGGAGTGATCGAGAGCAGTGTTAACTGTCTTCGGTTCAACTTTTGATACGAATGAGTTAAACATGCAAAATTCAACTTTGGAAAATAAGGATGTCTGTTTTGCCTTGAGTTGTGATCGGGTTAGAACCTTTTCAGAAACATCACCAACAACTTGAGAGATAGGATGATCTCTGGTCCATTTGGTAAGAGGAGGGTAGTTTGGATCAAAGGTTGGATCTAATTCAGCATTTATCATTTCTTCTGGTTCGGACTAGCTTTCATCTTCATAAGACAAGTCAGCATGCTCCCCCTCGAAAGATGAGCTTTCAGGAATGTTTTGAGCTTCAGAGGTTTCTTGAGGTGTTGAGCTTTCAGGCGTTGATGCACCTTCGGATGATGTGGCACTTTCGGTTGGTGAAGTGCTTCCACGTATGCCACCTTCCTTATAGTAAAATCACCATTAGTAATCATTTCGTATCCCTTTATGGTGCCGAAGGAGTTATTTCCAAACTTAACGTTGCCACCATTTGTAAGAGACCTGTATTCCCTGAGCTCTTCTTTCCTCCATGTCATGTGACGCGAGCAGCCACTGTCGATGTACCATTCTTCGTCAAACTGCTCGTCACTTATAACCTGCAAAAATTAAGCAGATTTAGGAACCCAAAGTTTCTTGGGTCCTCGTGAGCCTTTCACAGGAACAGGAATAGTAATAGAGATGTCAACAAAATATGTTCGTTTAATTAGAGTTGTTTCATCTTTCTTTTTGATGGTAAAAACTTTGATTTTATTAGGATTAGGTGCGTTCGGTTTAGACTCAGATTTAGACACTGAAACCTTCTGTTTCCCTTTTTGTTCAGCTGAAGATTGAGATTTTCGAGAAGGAACAGAATGGGATTTAGAATGATGTGAAGAAAAGTTGGAAGAATTAGAAGAAGTAGATGAGGGAGATTGAGAGGGCTTAGATTGAGATGACTTCTTGGCTGGAGACTCTAGGTGACCCTTTTGCTTTTGATCATTTGCGGGACTGACCTTAGAGTTTTGATGTCTTTTTTTTTTCAGAACCGAACCTTTGCTTTCGGTTGGAATCATTTTCTGAACCGAACCTCTACTTTCGGTTGATATTTTTCTCCGAACCAAACCTCTGCTTTCGGTTGTTGTGTCTCTCTTGTGATTCGATAGGATTTTTCTCAGACTTTAGGTTCTTGTCTTGATGAGAGAAATATGCGTTCTGGGATTGCCAGAATTGTTTCCTTTCAGAGAGATTCTTCCTGTATCTCTGGTTCCTTTGACGTTTCTGATTCCTCATCTGCTTCGGTTGATGATGGATATTAGCTTTCGGTTTCGGTTTTTCTATGGCTGGTTCACTCTGAACTGAGGACGTTTCACTTTGAACTGAGGAACTAGAGGGAACATCTTCTGTTGCCGAACTTCCATTTTCTTGAGGAATGTCTTTCGTACCACTGGTACTTGGCACGTCGAAGTTATCAGGTTTATTCAAGGGTTCTGGTACATATCTCCCTTTGCTTTTCCATGAGGTCCTTTCAGACAAACCTACTGTTTCATCAGCATTATCGATTGGAGCTGACCAGAAGAACTCATCGCAGCCATCATCATTGTCTTCGTTTACAATAGTTGTGAGTTCAGCAGTTTGATGTTCGGTTACTCCTGTGACCTTGTACACTTGATTTGGAGTGGTCCTAACCTTTTGATATACAACGCCTTTTTCTGCTAAGATCGGGGACTTTTGTTGGGACAATCGAGCGAATTCCACTGAATTTTCTAAAATTAAATTCTTGTGGTTTTCAGGTTCGTTTTTCACAAATTCTGAGCAGTCAACCGTGTCCTCTACAGAAATTTCACTCATATTGTCATCCTCATTAAGCTCAGATGCATTTTCAACATCAATTTTGTTTTCTGAGCTCAAGTTGGAGTTTAAAGAGTCAAATTTTTGTATGGTTTCGGTTCTCAGTTTAAGTCTATCATTTTCATCCAAAAGGTTTTTAAGCATGTTCTTATGGTCCTTGGATTTCATGAAAGATTCTATTTTGTCCAGTCCATACATATAGGTCGGATTGACGTCATCAGATGATATCACACTCTCACAATTGTAAGCTTCAACATCAATTTCATCCTCCTTAAACTCAAGGAAGGGCAAAATCATGCGATGAATCTTTTGTCCTATTTCACAATCCAAGTGAAGCTGAGTAATATTAGTGTAAAGACGTTTGGCAATTAAACAAAAAACATTTCGTTGTTTCAACAACTTTAAATTGTCTCTTTGCAAATAAATGTTTTCATCTTTTATTTTGACTAATTCTGACTCCTTCAGTTCGATCCACATGCGCCGTTCCTCACTTTTCGAAGACACCCTGCTTAATTGATCAGTTAGGTTAGAATTGGTGACTCGAGTTTGAGTTAAACTACTATCTAGATGAGAAATTCTTGAATTAACACTTTTTAGTTCTTTTTCATATGAGCATTGTGGGACTTTAAATGAAACAAACACCGATTGTACCTTCTTGATGAGTTCATCGAGCTCGTTGAACTGCACGCTGAGCGGTTTGGCTGTAAAGCACATATCCTACTGCTCCTTCGGTTCATTGCTTCCACCATCAGTGTTGTATCCCCTCATCTGAGATACGTCAGACACCATCAAGCATCTTCCTCCACTGTTTACCTCTTTTGCCACACAAGCCTTTCCATGAGAAGGCTTCCTCACTTCATCGTCTTCAGAATCGGTTGACCAAACCTCCACGCCACCGAACTCATCATCAACAACCGAACCCTGCACAATTAGAGCATTCATAGAAGGGTTAGCGGTAGATTTCTTCTTCCTTATCTCATCAAGCTTTTTCTGCAACAAAGCTTCTTCATCCTTTTCCTCATCCTTTTTAGCCATCTTTTTGAGGACACAATCCTTTGCATAGTGGTTCTTTCCCCCACAATAGTAACAACTTACTCCAGAATCACCTTCTGCCTTCGGTTCCTTCTTAGACTCTTCAACTTTCGGTTCGTCTTTAACTTTTTCTGAGCTATAACTCCCCTGCCAGTTTCGGTTTTTGTTGTTGGGGAATCTCTTCTTGATGAACCTCTTGGGGTTAGATACCATCATAGCATAATCTTCAGACGTGAGATCATAATCCTCCAAGTTGAGGTCTTCGTCCTCCATTACAGCTTTACTTTTGGACAAGAGGGCTAGCGAACCTAGGCGTGAAACAACATTCTTCTCCTGCAACACAATCTTCTCCTGAGATTTGAGAATACCCACCAGTTTCGCCAAGGAATATGATTTAAATTGCTCATGGGCTTTAACTGTAGACACCACTGCTCTCCACTCTGATCTTAGACCATTTAAGAACGTAACCTTCTGCTCAATAAGTTTCCTTTCGATGTCATGTTTGATCATCTTGCTAAGAAGATGATTGAAGCGATCGAACGTTTGGGTCACAGTTTCTTCGGCTCCTTGCCTGAATTCTCCAAACTCAGATAAGAGTAAGGTTTGGATAGAATGTTCAAGATCCTCATCTGTAGAGTACAGTTCACGAAGTCTATCCCAAACTTCCTTTGCCGTCGTGCATGAACTTACTAACCTGAAAGTGTCGGACTGAAGGGCGAATCTTATCAATCTTAACGCCTTGATATTGCACTGGAATTTATCCTTTTCATCTTGCGCAATATCTTTAACGTCCTTTAGTAGATCATTATACTCCTTTTGAGTTTTAATAATTCTTGACGTTGCAGAGTGAGAAAACGATCCATTAATAATTGCTTCCCAGATGAGGTATCCATTATCCTCAGATCCTATAACATAGTCTTCAAAGTGATGCGCCCAGACTTCATAATCATGGGTGTATAGGATAGGAATCTTTGTGGTTAATCCAATGCTGTTCGAAATATTGATGGGATTCGATTGCGACTCGTCCATAATGATCAAATAACCTGTTTAAAGATCAGACTTGTAATAAATCAGATTAGGGCAAAACAATAAATATCAAGATACGTCAATAATGAGATGACGGCTCAATAAATACCAGTAATTGCGGAAAACCCTAATTGAAACCTTTTTCACAGAAAAGAAGTGTATCGATTACACAGCCTCCTGCTCTGATACCAATTGATAAGATTAAAACTTAATCTTGAAGATCGATTAGATCTTAAACAGGTAAGTAAAGATTAAACAGCAAGAACACGAAAATAATGAACAACTCAAGAATGAATCAAACGTGTCGAATGATTATAAAACAATCCTCAGAAGAGCTCGATGAAGAACTACAACTGTAGAGGATTAAAAGGTTTACAGGAACGATAAAGAAAATCAAAGCTATCGTAATTCTCTATCTTGTATTCTAGATCGTTAACCTAATATGCATGCAAGCACATTATTAAATAGTAAACCTAACAGGCTCACGGTTGGACAGGCCCAAACCGGAGTACAAAATAATTTGACTAATAACCGAGCCCAATGACGCAATACTTGAACGTATCTTCAACTCAACAGAAAAAGTGTCGAATGCCGTCATGTTGGCTTGAAGCTGGGGAAAACCAGTTTATGAGACCCGAGATAATCCATTAGACTGCTGAAAAGCTGAAAGTGATTAGGGAAAGGATGTTAGCAGCTCAGGATCGTCAAAAGAGCTATGCTGACAAGAAAAGATGACCGGTGACATTCGACGTTGGAGATTCGATTTCACTTAAAGTCTCGCCATGGAAGGGACTTAAAAGATTTGGTAAAAGAGGAAAGTTGAGTCCAAGGTTTATTGGACCATTTAAAGTTCTTCATAGAATCGGGAACCCATAATTACAAGCTAGAACTACCAGAAGAACTAGATGGTATTCATAATACTTTCCACGTGTGTTATTTGAGGAAGTTCACGGGAGAAGTTCCCGACATAATTCCAATTTCTGAGTTAAGGATGGATGAAATCAAGAGGCTAATTGAAGAACCAGAGGCAATCGTTGACCGTAAGACTAAGAAGTTGCGACGCAAGATGGTTGATTTAGTGCTTGTGTGCTGGAAACATAGGAATGGGCCAAATCTCATCTGGGAAACTGAGAGTGACATGATGAGTCGCTATCTGTATTTGTTTGCTGATGTATGATTCCGGTGACGAAATCGTCCAAAGGGAGAGAGATTTGTAACGCCCGTGTTTTTGGGTTAAGCATTAAAGATGGTTTAATAGTCTAGGTCAGCTATTGTAATGTGTTTTGAAGTAATAATAATGAGTTATGTGAATTTATGTGCCTTATATTTAATTAGGATGATATAACAAATTAAGGATAAAAATAAGCGTCAAGATAACATGTTAGATAAACCCGATATCTATGGAGAAAGTTGTAGTGGTCGTAACAAGGATTTTGAAGATATAAAGAACGCCGAAATCCGAGTTATAACGAAGAAGTTATGGCCTCTCGAAGTTTCGCGACAGAACCGACACGACGCTGTGTGACGTAAAAAATGAGTTTACGATAAAATGATTTTTAGCCTTAGCGATCTAAATGAAAGTCGAAGTATACGTTAAACTGAGAGTGTGCATAAAAAGAATGTGCAAATCTGACTTCGTTTGAGGAAATTATGAATTTTCTAAGATTTGGCATAGCAGTGTGCAACCCGAAATTCGAATTGTAGATCGAGTGATTTTTAGCCTACACAACCTAAATGAGAATCAAAAATCTCGTCGATAGTAGTTCAACGGTAAAAAGACAGATAAAAACGGACATGAGATGAAGAAGTTATGAATTTTTAACGGACTTTTTTTGTCCAAGCCTGTTAAAAATATAACTTTAAAAATAAAGTCAAAACTAGCCGATGGAGTCTAAACCAAAGTTGTAGAGCACGGTCATACCTATGCGTTCATATAAATATCGTCAAAAAATGAAGCTCGTATGCGAAGGTTATAAATTTTTGAAGTTTGAAAAATAAAAATCGGGGGAGTACGTCCAGCGTACTCGTGTACACGGTCTGAAGTTGGCCACGTCGCCCTATTCCTTCGCATGGTGCACACGTGTTTATAGTTGTGAAGCGCCCGAAGTGATCCACTCCTACGCCCAACATACTCGGTCTACATCCAACGTAGGGCCTTGCAAGGCAGTACGCCTCGCGTACCAGGAAGTTACGCCCAACATAATGCCAGGCTTCGGCTACTATAAATAGAATGCGAGGCATTCTGATTTTTGTTTACAAGTTTTACTCCTTTACACCTTATACTTTCTTTTAAGCTGCAATAAATACCCCAAGCCTAGAATACCATCCTAGCATCATAAGAAAGCCCCGGAGAGCCCGAAGTCTCTAAGAAAAAGAGTTTTTTGAGTCGAAACTCTGCCCGCGCAGAGTCTGGTTTTTGAGAAAACCTCCCGGTTTTATCGAAAAAGATTGTTTTAAGGGACGAAGTGTTGTCCAATCACCGTCTTATCATGTGAGTGTGTAGTCACTTTCATCTTACACTTAAATATGAAGTATTTTCTATAAAATACGCGCTATGTGTATATATAATGTTTGTTTATTTGAGATGGATGTTGAATGAAGGTTTTATACATGTTTAGAATGATTTAAACTGTATATATATATATATATATATATATATTTATCTACAAATATGTTGGGTATAACATGGGTAGATGAAATAGTTTGTGTGTGATGAAAAATGAATTGGAGGATGAGATGAAAAAGTGATATAGATCATGAGATGAGGGTGATGGGTGAAAATTGAGAGAAACCTTTACCCAAACATTGGCTCTGTCATCTAGCAGAGTATGGATGACAACCATGGACTATTCTAAATGGTCCGTGGAACACTAGCAGGCTCGTAACCTGTAGGTGTTGTGAACGATATGTTCACCCAGTGTACTCTAAAAACCCATTGACATGTATTGCAGGTGGATTATCGTGAATAATACTGTCGATAAATGAGAGCTATGGACTTAGCACCCGTTAGATGAACCCTGGCAACTATGGATTTAGTGTCTGTTGTATAAAACCTGGTGATGATGGACTTCGTGCCTATTCCCTAGGAAAATCCTAGGGATGAATGATAGAGGATTCTTAGGGTAGATCCTTAAGGAATAAAGAAGATAATGGGAATGGGTAATTGGGTTATTTTTTTGATGATAAAACATAATAACTTTATTATTCTGGGTTAAAAACCCAATGTACTCATCACGTTTCCCAACCTGACCAACTCAGTTTATTTGTATCACAGGTGTCGATATAAAGCTACTCGATATAAAGCTACACTAGACCGAGAGATTAAAGAGATGCAAATCATTAGTAAAAAACAAATGTAAGTTCTGTTTATGCTTATGTTTATGTATTGACGATGACATCCAAAGTTTTAAAATGAATAAAATACATTATTTCTTCGGAAATGCTTTGATAACATATTTATTGTGTTTTTCTGAGAACAAATTTCGTAACATATTTCTTTAAAAAAAATACTCTGATTATCAAAGTAAAGCATAAACAAATCGGCCTTTCTGGCCGTGAAAATGGGGATGTCATAGATTTATACTCTGATATTGTTTTTATCATGACATGTTTTGACTATGGATACATTGATTTTGATATGAGTTGATTCTATGATGTTTTCAGATAAATGGTTTTGTAATTGTTTAATTTAAAATGAAATTTTTTATCGTAAATTTTGGGATGTTACACCTGGTGGGATATGTCAACAAACATCTCTACTCAAGATATTTTAATAAAACGAGATAGTTTCTGCAAAATGTTTTATTTTACTCGGATTTTCCGCAACAAATATACTATTATTTTTAAAGTGTAAAGAAAGTTTTTTTGGTTCTGAAAAAATGGGGATGTCACATAAAGAGTGAAAAATGAAAGCATGAATTCTACCACCTTTTGCTAGATAGTAGATAAGGGAAAGAGTAGTGTATGTTATGGTTTTCAAGCCCTCGAATGGAAGAGATGAAAGCCTTTCTTAAAGTCCATTCTTTACCCAATAGGTTTTAACACTTTAAGACAAGTCATACCGCTTTCTAATATTTAATTCCCATGATTCTAAAACATGTCTCCTAACATATAATAATTAAAACACCATAACTAATATCTATCATACTAGCTACGGTCTTAGAAGGCAAAAGAAGACAAAAAATACAAAATTTTCTTTCAAGCCTTTATAAGTTATAAACCTTATCTCTTTTGCTAAAAGACACAAGTCTTTCTAGTCCAAAAAGATTTACATGACTTAATAAATCATACCATATGATATATCATGTTACTTGCCAATGAAAATTATTATTTTCATAAAATAAATAATTTCCAATTAATTATAAAAGTTTATGAATGTTTATTAAAATCAATTTCTAATAAATAATTAATTGTATCAAGTTGTTGTTAGTATGACCCTTTAGGATCACATATTTTTGTTGGGTCAAAAATATGGTTTATACTTTGCTTTTCTAAGAAAATATATTTTTATGTAATGTTGTATGTGTTTGCAGTTTGTGTGTACGGCCGTACACGTGTGTACGGCCGTACACAGGGTGTGCGGTTGTACACATGTGTATGGCTGGAGGTCCATATAAATTGAGGAGTGCATGTGGGAGTGTACGGTGAGAAGAGAGAAGGCTAGAGAAGAGAGAGAAAGTTAGAGAGAAGAAGTGTGTGTGAAAGAGAATCTATTGTATGGAGCATCGTTAATATTGAATACATCATTAGATTCTTAATCTTCTTCATCTCCTTCTCTTCTATATTGATCTGACATCATCCAATTGATTGGGATTCCGCACCATCAATTGGATCTGATTGATACACAAGCAATTTTGGGGACTTACAATTGGTATCAGAGTTTGGTTGTATCAATCAATTTTTTCAGATCTGGAGCTTATTTGATCTTATTTTGAAAAGAGAATAACATTTTTGGATAGATCTCGCAAAAATTAGGGGGGTTACTTCTTTGCATTTTTCATAAAAACGAGTTTTTTTGATCGAGTTTTGGAGCAAAAAAGGGTGAAAAACATCGTTTTTTTCGCGAATCTGTTGAAGGTGTGCGGTTGAGCTCTTGAAGGTGTGCGGCTCAGCAGCCTCGGTGTGTGCGGCTCGGAGTGTGCGGTCTCGGATTACGGCTCGGAGTTTGCAGCTAGGTCTTCGGTTCTCGGTCTCGCCTCAGAATCCACGGCTCAGCTTCGCTCTAGGCTCAACAGCGTCCGGCTCGCACGCAGCCTCGTCCTCGCAGAGCAGCGTCCTTGCATCGCTTCGCAACTCATCCTCGCTTCGCGGTATCCATTAAAAATAGAAAAGGGTTTGAAGGTGCCAGGGATCGAACCCAGGACCTCTAGGTCATTGACACAACACTTTACCAACTCAACTAGCGGACACCTTGGTTCTCTCCTTCGAAATTTAATTCATATAGTGTCTCTCTCGGTTCCAAATTTCGAAAATTGATTCTTTTAACCCCAAAATTCAATTTCTTTTCATTTTAAATTCCAAATTCAACCAAAATTTTAGTTTTTAAATTTTACTTTTATTTTTGACTTTTTACTTAAAATTTTGACTTTGAACTTTAAAAGTTGACCTTTGACTTTAAATTTTGACTTTCTCGTTTGACTTTTAATTTTTCAAATTTGGCTTTTCGGTTTGACTTTTCAAGTTTGACTTTTGATTTTACTGTTTAAATTTGACTTTTAAGGTTGACTTTCTCTGTTTTTAAGTCAAAGGACAATTAAAAATATAAAAATATATAAAAAAAATTAAATTAAAAAAAAAAGAAAAAAGAAAATAAGTTCCACATCAATTCCGGTAAATAAAGTTTCATGTACTCCATCTTGTAAAGCTACGATTAAATTTCTTCGCGATCAAATCGATTTATTAAAAAGAGAAAATGAGGACCTCAAATACCAAGGCTATACTCTAAGGAAATGTCAGAAACCTTTAAAAGCTCAATTAGAGGCCAAGACTAAGGACTTTAGGAAATTACAAGAAGATTACAGCAACAAGTGTGAAAATTATGATCACATTAAACGCAAACTTGTGGCTGTAACTGAAGAACTTGACGCTTTGAAAATTAAGTGTGGAAAAACAGATATTAGTTTCAAAAATTATACTGCATCAAGTAAGACAGTCGAGTCCTTAGTAGAAAATCAATTGAGTTTTAAAGATAATCAAACCAAGGGTCTAGGGTATCACAGTGTGCCACCTCCTTTTAATCACAATTATAACCCACCCTTTGAGACCAATGAGGAAGAAATGTCTGCTCAGTATGGCCAAACCCCTGCTCCAGATTCAGTTAAGACTGAACAATCAGGGCCAACTGAGGGTGCTGAGTTGAACGATACTAATGCTTCTACTTCATGTGCAGGTAAAGTAGCAAAGGATGAGAACAAGGAGAACACCATTGAACAAACCAACATCTCCTTGAACTCTAAATCTGTTGCTTCGAACTCAGTTGCTTCTGATCAACCTGTTGTTGAGAAGTACATGCCACCAATTCAAGTGAAACAGCCGACCTGTTGCAGCTGTGCGTGTGGGAAAAACAAGAGGCGAGGCAAGGACACGCCACCAGGGGCAGGAAGAAACAATTTCCCAGTGAAGAAAAAGGCTTGTTTTCACTGTGGAACACCTGGTCATATTGCCCGAAATTGTCTAAATCGCGCATACGTTCCTTATTATGCACAAGGCTGGCAGAACGCGCCAAGAGGGAGATGCTTCAAAAGAAACCCTTCGAGGCCACATTCATACAATAGCGACTGGAATGCCCAGAAGGCCAAGAATCAAAACCATAAGGCCAAGAATTAAACTCCTAAGGGCAAGAAGGGAATGTCGGCTAAGAAATCAAATCCAAGAGATGCTCCCGTGAAGCCAAAATCAAAGTCATCTCAACGACCGACATCAAGTCCCAAAGCAAGTACTGAGCCACCCATCGGATCGAAAAAGAAATGGGTTAAACCCAACTACAAATGGGTTCCAAAGGCTCACTCTCCCAAATCAACTAATGACTCTAATATTTCTTCATCTTCTATTTGTGATAAACAGGATATGTCATGGGAGAGAGTACCGTGCAAGGATGACAAAGGTTGACATAGTTTCAAAATGGACTAGGTTCCAAAGACCAACTGATCCCGCTCTGTGTCGGAGCAGCTATGGAGGCATATCATCAAACTTCGGTTTGTTGGTAGTAGCTGTTCCAGGCACATGATAGGAGACATCTCTCAACTGTACAGTACTCAGAACATTATTTGAGAGTATGTGTCCTTAGCGGGAAAGGAAGAAAGGAAGAGATCACAAACGGCGTTTGTGCTTAACGACATGAAGAATTTTCGGATCTGTTCTGAGTTTACGCGTGCTGTTCTCAGACCTTCTGGATGCAAATTCAATCGGTGACTTACGGTTTGCGTTTTCTTCTCTATACTCCTGAGTTTTTCTTAACCTGATTCGCTTTAAAGACTAATTTTTGTTTTAGGATAATTTAAATTTGCGCATTTACTTTCGTTTCTCTCTTATGCACAAATTTAGGGGAGAAATAAAAACAAAACAAAAATTAGAAAATTTTAAAAATCCAAAAACATTAGAAAATCAGATAATAAAAAAAAATGTTGGTTATGAAATGTGCTGCTTGAGGGAGATGTTCTGAGAAGTGATATGATAAAGTGATAACAGGCAACCTGAGTCTGCGTAACGTACCCGAAGTTGAAGGGTCTATGCTCTGGTTTGATGTGTCGGTAGGCACGAAAGATTCTAAATGGACATGACTAGGCAGAATTGAACTTAGGAAATCAAATGACTTGACAAATCTTGACCTAGATAGTTCCGTTTAGACTGACAATACGACGCTTGGATAGGTTGAGCAGGGAGATATATATGGGAACCTACTCGTCACATTAATTGAACCCGTACTTGGAACCGTGGTTTAACTTTTCCTCGATGTGCGGATTTTGTCCTTAATTCCGGTTGGATGGGGCGACTAGTAAATTCCGATAAATTAGGTCTGTAGAATATCATTTTCTTTCTTTCCGTCTGTTAGTCATATGTTGTCTCCTTTGCGCGACTTCCAATCCGACCTGGTACACAACATATGCAACTCTATTTCTCTGCAGGTTATATATGTGAAAGACTTCTTATCTGTTAGCCATATGCTGTCTCCTCTGCGCGATTTCTAATCCGACCTGGTACACAGCATATGCAACCTTCTACTTCTCAACCCCTCTGAAGTAATAAGTAATAAGTAATAGAATTTTGAATCTATCCTCTCTCTCTGAATGGTTGTCTGCTCACCCGGTGTAAGGAGTACTCTGGAAGTTCTTGATGGCTGGGGCATATCAGGAAGCGGGAAACACGTTCTAGTACACTTAAAATTGAACATATACAGAATTTCTATAGATCTCGCTGCTCAATTTATGTGGACAACAATATCCCTGGTCGTCGTCAGCTAATGGTCCTTAAGATATAGTATCTAGAAACTTAGGATCAGATATAATATCTAGGAACTTAGGATCACATTGTCTTGTCACTTATAGTATGTCCTAATTTTGTCACAATTTTTCGTGTTTAAGTGGACAACAATACCGACGATCGACCAGACAAAGATGTGAATATGAAAGGTACCGATAAGTGGATAAAGGCTGTCTAAAAACTTTGATCCAAAATCTCTCTTAAAGTTAGATATCATTTTTTATTTTTGATAAATTTGTCATAGTTTCTTCTAATTTAAATTTTAGGAGGAGAATTAAAAATAATTCAAAAATCAAACAAAAATCAGAAAATTAAAAATCAAAAAATAGTGTTATTTATGTTTTATTTCTTGTTCAGAAAAATCAGAAAATCCAAAAATATTTTGTTTATGTTTTTTATTTTTCCAGAAAATATTAAAAATCCAAAAATATTTTTTTTGTGCTAATTTTTCTTTTAGTTTTGTTTGTCTTGAAAAGTGATTTCAGGCGTAGATGAGACTCGTGGAGACTGTATTGAAGATCTTCTAAGCCAAGGCTTCATTCGTAAGCATCGAAGAATTCACATTCGAAGGAGCAAGAAATGAAGATTATTCTTTCGACATTCAATCTGTCAACCCCAGAAGCATGGTGAAGTTGTACTTGAAGATTATGAGACAGATTGCATTGAAGCCTCCTCAATCAGTCTGCTGCTATCTTAAACCTGCTGAAGTGATCCAGTAGATTATTTCTCTCCGTTGTTCTCTCTGAAGATTCTCAAGCTGAAAGCGCTATCTTTCACGAATCTCTACAAGAAGCCTCTTCACCCAATGTGCGTTCAATGTCAAATTCTGCAGAAATCCCAACTGCTCAAGATGAAGTCATTTATTGAAGATTCATATGTTCATCTTGATGCTGTGAAGCAATTTGAAGATTAATGCTGAAGCCAAGCTCCCAATAAAGATTAACAAGAAAAGCCAGCTACTTTTTAGGGGGAGCTTGTTGGGCCAATTAGAAAAGAAAGCTATAAACCAAGAGGGAGATTGTTGGGTCAAAAATATGGTTTATACTTTGCTTTTCTAGGAAAATATATTTTTATGTAATGTTGTATGTGTTTGCGGTTGTGTGTACGGCCGTACACAGGGTGTGCGGTTGTACATATGTGTATGGCTGGAGGTCCATATAAATTGAGGAGTGCATGTGGGAGTGTATGGTGAGAAGAGAGAAGGCTAGAGAAGAGAGAGAAAGTTAGAGAGAAGAAGTGTGTGTGAAAGAGAATCTATTGTATGGAGCATCATTCATATTGAATACATCATTAGATTCTTAATCTTCTTCTTCTCCTTCTCTTCTATATTGATCTGACATCATCCAATTGATTGGGATTCCGCACCATCAATTGGATCTGATTGATACACAAGCAATTTTGGGGACTTACAATTTTCTATCAATATCATTCTATAATGACTCTTGGGTATATGGATCTTTCAGAAAAGTTAGCCTCCCTTTTCCTGAGCAAAGCAACATTAAATAAGAAAGGGGAGAAACCCCCCCAGTCTCAGGCCTCAATGAAGCTGAAACTCTCCTGTAGGGGAACCATTAACCAAAATCGACACTCTAGTAGATCTCAGAAGCTCCAAAATCCACCTACACCACAGAGACCCAAAACCCATAATTCACATGATCTCTAAGAGATAATCCCATGAAAGAGAATCACAAGCCTTCCTAAAATCCACCTTAAACATCAACAATAGATTTCTAGAAGCCTTGCTCCAAGCCACCACCTCAGTTAGAAGGAACATGCCATCCATAAACATGTCTCCCTTTAATAAAGGCAAACTGCTCTGAACTAACAATACTAGTAATAATGACCACCAACCTATTAGCTAAAAGTTTACAAATAATATTATATTGGCACCCAATTAGGCTAATAGGTCTAAAGTCCCTTGTTGTCTTTGAATCTCTAACTTTCGCGATAATAGTAAAAAAAGAAGCATTACACCCCTTTGGAATGGAAGAATAATGATAAAAGTCTGTAACAAAAGCCACCACATCGTCCGCTACAAGATTCCAATACCGCTTGAGAAAACAAAAAGTAAAACCATCAGGTACCGAGGCCTTGGTTGAACCACAATCCCCCGCAACCTTTATGATTTCCTAGCGAGAAAAAAGAGCCTTAATATGTTGAACTTGCAACACCGAGAGAGTACTAAAATATGTAGCATCAGTCTTAGGGCGCCTCCCATTATTTTGCGAAAAAGAGAGATTCATAATATCTTTGGAACTCCTACTACACTTGAACCAAATCATCCACCCACACCATGTCAGCCAACACATCATGAATAGCTAGCAGACAACATTTGTGATTAAGAACTCTATGGAAAAAAAAACATGAATTCTAATCGCCCTCTATGCTCCATTTTATCTTCAATTTTTGTGCTACCTTTGACTGGAAATGATGATCCATCTCTGACATATCCTTCATAAGGATAACTTTTTTCTCTCTCAAAATTGTTGATCCCAAATCCTCCATGAGAAGAGCATCCAGATACTCAATCTTATCCTACAAAATTTTCCTTTTATTAGACCACTAATCACGAGTACTAGAATTCCACACCCTCAGATTAAATTTAAGAAGTTGATGTTTCTTATTAAAAATAACCCAAGGATTCGTAATCTCTATCTCGTCCAGCGATTGCGCGGAACTACGAACTATCCCATCAAAATCCCCCATCTCAAATATTAGACAGTTTATTATATAGCTAGTAATTAGAGGATACAAAGTGTAAATATGTAACTTATATATATTTGATGTAATCAGTTTATGAACGTAATAATTATACACAACGTTTTACCAAGATTAACTTGGTATCAGAGCCATCTCTTTTTGTCTGCTCATCTAAAGGGGTTCTTTTATATATGTTGGTATATGTTGATGATATTATTCTCACCGGAAATAATTCTCTTGCTATTGATAATATCATCAAAAGTCTTAGTCACACGTTTGCAATTCAAGACTTAGGACATCTTTCATATTTTTTTAGGTATTGAGGCGATTCGAAAACATAAGGATTTGGTTTTATCTCAAAGAAAATATATTCTACAACTACTTCAAAGAGCAAATCTCTCCAAAGCAAAACCAATTTCCTCTCCTATTACTACCACTGTCAATTTGCTTCTTGGTGGTAGTCCTTTATTTGATGATCCGGTTCGCTATATGCAGATGGTTGGCAGGGCCGGTCCTGAGGATTTAAATACCCAGGACGAGCCCGGAGAAAAAAGGCCCCTAACCCAACTTGTAACGAATTAAAATATTGTTTTGTTAGAGCAATAGGCTCAAATCAATGAACGAAATCTTGATGTTCTTTTTAAAAACGTAAAGCTTTTCTTGCGTGTTTTTGTTTCAAAAAATGGAATTTTAGTACATGAAAATATAATATTCTTAGTATAAAAAGGTATAAGAATTTATATTTATATTTATGCTCGATGTGCCCAATATGCAGTTTGGATTCAAATTGTAGCAAATTCTTTTTTTTCATGTGTTTTGTTCAATAACCCGAAAGGAATCCCGACCCTTTATGTTGTTTGTGATTTTGGTATCTTGTTTTGACTTTTTAAGGTCAAACATACGATTTTCAACTTCAAAATGCTTATGAAATCTTCTAAGATTTATTGTAGTTTAGATAAATCTTAAACTAATAATGAGTTTTTGAAGTTATATACGTGGCAGTATCAAAATACAAATGTAAATTGTGTTAATTTTGAAATTTGGGAGTGTTTAGTTTGACCTCAAAAGTCAGAGAGGGAATTAAAACTACCTCAATTTTTTTGGCTCTTATTTCTTTCTTTCTTTTTCATGCGGATTAACTCCTTGAACCACCGCCCATTGATATCAAACATCTAGTAGAAAAGCATTTAAAACGATCAATATTACCCATCTTTAAAGTTTTTCAATCAAGGGCATGAGGATTCACAAAAGTAAACATAATCTCATAAGTTAATTTCAGTTTCTAATAATATATTTCAAATCATTCATTCAACATTCTATAATCTGATTGGATCAGTCAATTAGATTTCAATCTCATAATATGAGATAGTGATAAACTATTAAACTGATTTCTATGAATTTGAGAAACTGATAAACTATTTATTCTATAATTCATTCAGACATTCAAGTATGCAATTGACAATTATAAACTGATAATCCTCATTCCTCAATTTCTTATAATCTATTAGGGTATCGGTATTACCAGATTAACAGGACCAAGAATGAAGAATCATAAAGTGATAATCGACCCCTCACCCCTGGCTCTTTGAGTTGATTTCACTGTTTCGCTGAGTTGCTGTCGCTGGATGCCTGCTAATCGCTGATCTCTATTTTTTTAACGCCAACTTGATCGCTGCCTTCTGGCGCCTATTCGACGTGCAATGAACTGATGATGCTAGACTGCTTTAGGTTTGAATTGGGCTAAACTATACATAATATAAAAAAAAAAAAAAAATTGGGCCCCTTAAGATTGTAGGCCCTGTTCCAATGCCCACCTTGCACATGCTATAAACCGGGCCTGATGGTTGGTGCTTTGTAGTATGTTACCTTATCTCGTCCTGATATCACCTTTGTAGTCAACAAAGTCTGCTAGTTTATGCACTCTCCCATTGAGAATCATTGGTCTATTGTAAAATGGATTCTTAGATATCTTCAAGGGACATCTCACTATGGCCTTGTAATCCAACATAATTCCAGCTCCATTCTTTATGCCTATACCGATGCTCATTTTGTAAATGCTTTTTCAGATGCAGACTGGGCTGGTTGTCCTGATGAATGTCGATCCACGGGGAGATATGTCATCTACCTTGGAAATAATCTCATTTCCTAGTCAGCTAGAAAACAATGGGTTGTCTCTAGGTCATCAACTGAGTCCGAGTACAAGGCTTTAGCAGACACAATGACTGGGCTCACATGGTTGGAAGCTCTTCTTCGAGAACTTAAATTTTTCAAAACATCAGTTCCAGTTCTATGGTGTGACAATTTGGGTGCTACCTACTTATCAACAAATCTTGTCTTTCATGCGCGTACAAAGCATTTGGAGGTTGATTTTCATTTTGTTAGAGAAAAGGTTGCTAAAGGAAAACTTAATGTTCAATTTATTTTTACAAGTGATCAGATTGCAGACATTTTCACCAAGCCGTTACCGTCTCAACGATTTATCGATTTGCGTTCCAAGCTATAGCTCGTTACCCGAGCTTAGCTTGCGGGGGAATATTAGACAGTTTATTATATAGCTAGTAGTTTGAGGATACAAAATGTAAATATGTAACTTATATATTTGATGTAATCCGTTTATGAACATAATAATTATACACAATGTTTTACAAAGATTAATTTCAAACCAAGAATGAAAAATCCGAAACGAAGTCGGATCATAATCAACACAGTGCTCTAACAAAAGAATGAGATGATTACGTGGTAATTCCTTTCTTTTTTTATATTAATATTTTTTAAGTTAAACATTTGTTATAGTTTAATAAGGTTAAATAGTTCATCGTTATGATAAATAATTAAATATATTAGTCTCTACCTGTTTTTATGAATACGAGTCATTAGTATCCTATTTTATCACTAACGGGTAGAATAAGTTACCTATAAATAAAAATTGAGCCACAAGAAGTCAAAACCTTCCCTCTTAAATGATTTTGTTAAAATCGATGTTAATATTTTTATATTTTAATCGTATTAATACATTTATCCATCCTATTTTAATCTACACTTACGTTATGCATTTTAATTACCAAAGGGCTAAAGCCTTGTGGTATCTCGTATTGTCTTTCTTTTTTGAAGTTAAGAGTTCCAGTCTCACTATAAACATATGTGAATTTAAGGCCTAGTTTAGGTTTAAGTTAGATTTGATGTTTATAAAAAAGTTATGCATTTTAATTCATTAGATCATTTCCAACTCTAATATTATTTTCTATATAAGATAATATAAAAAGTGATTAATTCTAACTCATTGAATTATTTCTTTCAATAATAATAACTAGCTTTCTACACTAATAAAAAAATAGTTATTAGTGACATTTGTAATTTTCTTATAATTTATGTTTTGTTTTTAAATGCTTTATAAAAATAACACTGGACATTTTCTTATATTTTTTATGTTTAAAAAATATTAATATTGATAATAAGTTAGAAAATTATTTGATTGTTATCTTCTTGTAGGCAAAGTAGTAATTGTCCTATAAACCATGATACTTATATTTCTTTACTAGTTTATAACCCGTGGGAACCACAGTTATAAAAATAATTAAACTTTTATAATAAAAAAAATCAAAATTATTAATCAATTATTTTAAATAAATTACTAATTAAGAGATATTTTTATTAGTTATGTGAAATTATAATCGTTGATTCAAATAAATATATAAAAATAATTTTTAATATATATTAGACTTTTGTTGTGAATTAATGAAAACAATAATATAAAATTTAAATTTTAATTTAAAATGGAGAATAAATAGTTAAATACATTGAAAATAGTATCACATTAATGAGGATGTTTAATAAATTTAAAATGGAGAACTAATACATTGACAAGTGACAACACATTAATTAAGAGGTTTAATATAGTGACACATGGCAAAAGAACTACTATTTTATTAGTATAGAGAGATGTAATCAATGAGATGAAATGGTCTCAGAAGATAGAACTATGACAAGAAACAAAATTCGGTCAATGTTTGGGGATATATATATATATATATATATATATATATATATATATATATATATATATATATATATATATATATATATATGGTCAGGTTATTTTGTTTTCACTATCTATTGTGTGCATGTATGATTGATTCTGAACCAATCATTTTAGTTATTTTAGAAAAGTAATTAATGCATATTACATGTTGAAGACATATTGGATATTAATTACATCTTCAGCATTTAATATGCATTAATTACTTTCTTAAAATAACTAAATTGATTGGTTCAGAATAATCATACATGCACACAATAGATAGTGAAAACATTTGAACCTAACTCAATATATATATATGCATATATGTTCAGGTTCATTTGAGACCATTCTAATTTTGTGAGACCGTGAGACCAAATCTAAAAATATTTAAAATGCAAAATAAATGGAAAAATCCAAAAATTCTTTTTTTAAATATTATTTTCAAAACTTGAATTAACTAAAATAAAATAAAAAAATAAAATTAAAATTAAAAAAATTCCGTTTTTTTTGAAAAATACGTGAAATATTCTAATAGAATATTACACTGACATATTCTAAAAAATAATTTTAAAATGCAAAGTAAATGGAAAAATCTAAAAATTCTTTTTTTAAATATTATTTTCGGAACTTGAATTAACTAAAAAAATAATAAAAAAAATTCCATTTTTTTTGAAAAATACGTGAAATATTCTAATAGAATATTACACTGTACATATTCTAAAAAATAATTTTAAAATGCAAAATAAATGGAAAAATCCAAAAATTCTTTTTTTAAATATTATTTTCGGAACTTGAATTAAGTAAAAAAAATTAAAAAAAGTTAAAATAAATAAAATAAATAAAAAAATGCGTCTTACGGTCTCACAAAATTTTATATATATATATATATATATATATATATATATATATATATATATATATATATATATATATATATATATATATATATATATATATGTTAAAGTTGTTGACACCTGAAAATACATGTCCAGAAAGTTTCAAATAATATAAACATAAAACGCTAATGTATTTATGTTAGTACTTTTAGTAACAATAAAATACAATATTATTTGTAATAAATAAACTGTTATTATTTTTATTACTATATTTTGAACGTGAATACTAATGTATTACTATAACTATTAGTGATGTTAATTATATTGTTTTTATTTGTTATAGTTTTATTTTTTGAAAGATAAAGAATAACTTGTCGTATCTAAATGAAACGTCAAATCATATAATATTATGAAATTCTAATTACGTCCATGAGTTTTTCAACATGTCTTATGAGAACCTTTTTAAGTCTACAATATTCTTAAAAATAAACAGCGGAAAAAATGTCTGTTTGCCGTTTAGACAAAGATGCCAGAAAGAGTTTTAAAAAAAATAAAACAAAAATCAACCAAGAGACGTAGAAAAAACCGGATGAATAGTCTCCGGTAGTAACAAAGTGATTTTGGTGACCAACAAAAGCAGTCTGGACTGTGGAGCAACAAAACATGAAAAAACCGGATGAATTTTTTATTTGATCGGGAGTTGTTCGAGGAGATACGCTACTACTCGGATTCTTTTCAAGTATTTTGAATATCTTAAAATCCATATAGGCCTTCTACACGAACTAATCTTTCCAAAAGCCATTTCATGTTTGTATGAATGACTCAATGTTGTTATTTCACAGCATTTCATATTGTATGATTTGTCTATAAAATATTTTAAAATTTTACCTAACGCCATTTTAGCCCAATAATCTTAGTCAAATTTTATCCTCGGATAGTGTATATATATATGTTAATACACTTCATTGTGGTAGTGTTATATGTTTGCGTCCCTTTTGTCCCCTCGAACCCTTTGCCCGAAACTAATTTCAATCATTACATATGATGGAGAAGGTAACAACCACCACCACCACCACGGGCACAACCGCACCCATGGCGGCTAAAGTTAGCCCTGCGGCAAAGAAGACGCTTTTAATCTTGAATTGCATCTTGTTATCCATCGGAAACTGTGGTGGCCCATTGATTATGCGGCTCTACTTCATCCATGGCGGCAACCGCGTCTGGTTATCCTCGTTCCTGGAAACCGCCGGGTGGCCGTTCATCGTTATTGTCCTCATAATCCTCTACTTCCACCGCCGTGCAGCCGGAAAAAACGGAAACAATAAAAGAACAACGTTCATCTACATGCGTCCAAGATTGTTCTTCGCGGTAGCCTTCGTCGGTGTGATCACCGGTTTTGACGACTATCTCTACGCTTACGGCGTCGCCCGCCTCCCTGTCTCCACCTCCGCCCTCATCATTGCTTCTCAGCTAGCTTTCACGGCGTTCTTTGCTTACCTTCTCGTGAAACAAAAATTCACAGCGTATTCAGTAAACGCGGTGGTGCTTTTGACCGTTGGTGCGGGGGTGCTGGCGTTGCATACGAACAGTGACCGGCCGGAGGGGGAGACTAAGAAGCAGTATGTGATGGGGTTTGTGCTGACGGTGGCGGCGGCGGTGCTGTATGGGTTTATTCTGCCGTTGATCGAACTAACGTACAACAAGGCAAAACAGGCCATTACATATACACTGGTGTTGGAGATTCAGATGGTTATGTGTTTGTTTGCTACTATCTTTTGTATGGTTGGAATGATCATCAACAATGACTTCAAGGTACAACTCATTACAGCTTGTTTCTTCTCTCTCACACAAAACACGCACTGCCGGCTGACTCCATAAGTCAATTATTTGATTTGATTTCCTTTGATTTTCAGTTAATAATTGAACTAACGTAAATGAGGGGATCATGAATGATCATCTTTTCATAGATATGAAAAAAATAGTATTATCTTTTTGAATCTTTTAATATTCTAAATTAGTTTTCTATCCATTCGACTGAAAATTTCTTTATATCTATATTTTCATATTTTGTGAAGTTGCCTTATTATTATTATTTTTTTCAAAAATGAATTTGGAAATTCCTTCGTATTTTAAGAAATATGAAAGAAATTTTGGTAAGTTGAATAATTTAATTTATGATAAAGTTTTATATTTACTTAGAGCATCTTTTTTATAGCATTTTGATAAGAGGTTTTTTTATAACTTATTACTATTTATTACTATTTGGTTAAGTGGACAAAATAACTAAACGCAATTAGATTGCATGGTTTTTTTTTTTGTTTTTTTTAATATATATTGAATGGTCAATATATTTTAATGAACAACTCATTTTTCTTAAATAATATTTCATTTTATCCTTTTGATTTATTTGTTATTTATCTAAAATTTATGGATGAATACATATATAATATATAAATATAAATTATAGTAATATGTAAATTGTTTGTACATAAATGAATGTTTATATTAAAATATGATGTGCTTAAAAACAATTAGTTAAATGAAAGAGTTTTATATAACATTTTAGATGGATAAGAGTAAAATTAGTTAAATTAAAAAAAAAAAGAGTCATAAAAAAGCTAACCATCCGTGAAACAATTACTTAGAGGTCTGTAAAAATAAAATAATGAGGTAACAATATTTTTGACCCATGATATTGGTTTAGCATTGAAGATGCTCTTATACTTAATCTTGTTTTGTTGTTGAACTATTTACAAGGTAATTTTCTATAATTAAAATAAAAAGAAATATGTGATAAAGTCTCAATATTATTTGTCAGTTTAAGGTTTAATTCAAATATTTATTTTTTAATACAAAAGTCTCGAATATTTAATTTTATACGATAATATAATTCTTTTAAAAAAAAAAAAATTAAGCATTGATTCGTTAAAAAATATGTTTAATGTGATTCAAGTGCTTTTTAAAAAATATTTAAAACTAGAAAGTATTTTTAATTGGCTTATAAAGCTATTTTTAAGAGTTTTTCTTTTAATATTTCTTAAATATATTTTTAATTAAGCATAAAAAAACATATTTATTCTTAGTTTTTTTATGTCATTTTTATATTTTCAGCTAGTTATCAATTAGTTTTTAGCGAACATATTTTTTTTATCAGTTAAGATATAAGCTAACAACTAACTTTTTCAACTATAAGCTAGTTTTTTCAAACTCACCAAACATTTCCTTTATCTAATCCAACAAACCGTTTTACATCAACAAATTTTGTAAGAGAAATGTTATCTTTAGAAAAGTCTTGTTACTTTGTTCTAGTTTTTTTGTTCTAGTTTATGTGAGTTTAACTCTCTTGTCTTTGTATTTTGAACAAAAAAATCCATTACCATATTATAACCGATAATCTATCATATTCTATTAAAAAACATAAATAACTTTTTCATCAATTGGGACACAATATCATATAATCGAGATTTTTTTATTTAAAATCAGACTAAGCACATACTCTTTCACATTGCGTAATTTAGTACCAATTGTTGGTGAAAAACTTGCATGGAGCCGAGCCCTTCTCACCTACCTGCTTTGAGGAGGGTTTGATTCGGACAAAATTGAGAATCATCTCTATAGTAACAATAAAACAAATAGAAAATTAAGATGAAAAAGTAAGATGAAATTGGAGTTATTGGTAGATTATTTTGAGCACCATTTATCTCAAATAACAAATAGATTTTTTTTTAATTTCATACTAGGTGTGAAACTCATATATTTTAAGAGTTGAGTTAAAAAATATTAAACATTAAAATGTGAACAAAAAATATTTTTAACGTACAACTTTAAAATAAGAAAATAAGAAACGTATTTCTTGCAATTTAATATCATATATATGATATTTAATACTTTACATATATAAGTATATGATTTTAATTTTAAAAATTGAAACAAACAAAAAATTGACAAGTGAATAATATTTATTTCAAAAATACCAGAAAATAACAAGTGTCAAAACTTATGAGTGATTGAGATGTGACAAAAAATCTTCATTTATTAAAAATGATTATATGATGGTTTATTTATCTAATCTCTCAATATGGTTTAAGATAAAACTAAAAAAAATGTTGGTCTACAGTATTTGTCAAAGTGTACATAATATTTTCATTGATTTAAAGATTAATTTATGTTTCTAGGGTTAAAACAATATTTACAGTAAGTTATATATGGAAATTACTTTGTTAACTAAACGTTAATAATTATAGTGATTCTAACCTGGTTTTTGAATGATTTTCTTTTTACCCTCCGCTAATGGGGGCAACAAAACCAGCCTTATATTAAGTAATTAAAAAATAGTTTCTAAAACGAAAATAAGTTTTTTTTTATAAATAAGAAAATTATATATCGATTACGATATTTATTACCAAAAAAAAAAAAAGATTTTTGGAAAACAAACAAATATAGGGTAGGCATATTTGGTTTTGATATGGTGTCCGTTTTATTATATATAGAGTATAAAATTCCACACATTAACAATAAAAGTTACCATTTAAGATATTTTAAAGATGAACCTTTTAAAGAAACCTAACTATTTTGAAACAAAACTTTATATAAAGCATCAGCAATTATCAATCGCACAAAATTTGAACGATACCTATATAAGGTAGGCACATGACCTGATCATACACCAAGCACCAAATGCGGTTGATGCTCTCTAACTTTTTAGACATTGGTCAAATAAAGTATTATTTCTTTTATTGTAGGTTGGATTTGCTTGATTTACAAATGATATACGTAACAAAAGTTGTACGTTCCTGTTGCATGAAATACTAGAAATCAAATAACATATTTAAGTTCAAAATCCATATTTTTTATAACAGAACTATATACATAAGATGACAAAAATACTCAGATCCTGATAAAAATATCGAACCTGAAACTTTTTTACCGAGTAAATGGTTATCAGGTACGTGATTTTTTTCTTAAATATGTCTTAGATATGAGATTATTACGTGCTCGATATGATCTCATGTACCTAACCCGAAACCGCTTTATAGTTTTAGAAGAGTTATAATTTTATTATCAAAATATATTTGGTTTCTTAATTATATATTAATAGTATGTGTGATATATATATATATATATATATATATATATATATATATATATATATATATATATATATATATAATATGATATTTTTTTAATTGTAATTACTCCTTATTTCATAACTCTATAATATTAACCTAAAATACATAATATATACGATTATAGACAGATACTGTATTATGATAAGGATACCCAAAAACCCAATAGTACACTCGCTGTACGTGTCAGATTGGCATCAGAAGCTATAGGAAATAGGAATTCATTTCCAATATTGGTTGGACCAAATTCATCCTCATGGTTCTCATTCTCAACGTTTGACCCCACACCTTTTCTTTGATTCCAAACAAATCCCTCTTACAACTACTGGCCTTGATGTACCCCCACCTTTCTAAAGTCGATGCTAAAGTTCCTTAGTTCATTGACATTGAAATTCTCTTTATATCAAAAAGTTGCAAAAGTTTCTTTGATGATTAACATTGAAATTCTCTTTATATCAAAAAGTTAGCAAAAGTTTCTTAGATGATTAACATTGAATTTCTCTTTATGTCGAAAAGTTTTATTGGGTTGTTAGAATATACTTTTAAATTAATTTGAATATTTAATATTTCATAATTACGGAAAGATTTTTTTTCTTTGTCTTTCTACATAACTAGTACCTTTTATTTTTATCTATAACAACAATATTTTAATTTTTATCTATAATAAGTTAATAACCATATTCTAACATATGTTTATAAATAAAATTAAGATATGTTTTCATAGATAATAACAAGGGAAATTAAGTAATCTAATTATAATTTAATGCGTATTTGAAGAAAATAATTAAAATAATTTTTTTTTTTTGCAAAAATAACTATTTGGTTCGAAATGGGCATTCCGTACTTAGAAAAAACATTTTTTATGAAAAAAAAAATACATTACGGACTGAAATTTTGGATTTTGATAAAAAAAAACACTCTAAATTTCAGGAACAAGTCCGAAATCGAATGACAATTCTGGACTTTCAAGAAAAGAATATTATTTACTTAAATCTAACAAAAAGATAAAGAAATATAGGAAATATTAATTATATGCGGTATTATTACATAAAATCAAACATTTTATTGTAAAAATGATAACATTAAACACTTCGAAATAAACATTTCAGACATAAATAAGGGTATTTGTTTTAGGAGTAAGTGTTCATTTTGAAGATCAAATCCGGAATGGAGCATTGGGGGAGAAAATCCTCATTTTCACACATTGAACTAGACATTTTAGATATAATTAGAGGGATTTTTTTGAAAAAAAAAATTGAAAACAAGAACTCCAAAATATGAACATCAGTGTTGAATGAAATCATTCATGAGAAAGTGTTTATTTTCCAAAAAACGAAAAAATGGTTTCTTTTTAAAAATTCATTATAATTGTTAGATTATTAAATTTCATATATATATATATATATATATATATATATATATATATATATATATATATATATATATATATATATATATATATATATATATATATATATATTAGTTTATGACCCGTGAAAACAATAATATAAAATTTAAAATTTAAAATCCCTATACCAATAAAAGAGTAGTCATTTTGCCATGTGTCATTATATTAGACCTCTTAATTAATATGATGCTACTTGTCAATCTATTAGTTCTTCATTTTAAATTTATTAGACATCCTAATTAATGTGATGTTATTTGTCAATGTATTTATTCTTCATTTTAAATTTTAAATTTTATATTATTGTTTTCATTAATTCACAAATAAAAAATGTCTAATATATATTAAAAATTAATTATATATATATATTTATTTAAAATAATTAATTATTAATTTTGAGGTTTTACTATAAAATTTCAATTAATTTTATAACCGTGGTTTCCACGGGTTATAAACTAGTGAAGAATAAATACATTGACAAATAACATCACATTAATTAGGAGGTCTAATAAATTTAAAATGAAGAACTAATAGATTGACAAATGACATCATATTAATTAAGAGGTCTAATATAATGACACATGGCAAAATGATTACTCTTTTATTAGTATAGGGATATATATATATATATATATATATATATATATATATATATATATATATATATATATATATATATATATATGTGGCTAGGTTATAACGTGGATGGACAATTATTAATGTTATTCTATGAGAATTACTAATAGAATAAGTTGTTTAGTAATGCGAATACATTCAACCTTACATAAATATCATCATTTTCATGCATTCTCACTAATTCTTATTCATTTTTGTTTTCACGCATCGTTTTTCACTCAATTTCATTCTGACAGAATACGACTTAATAAACATTCTGACAGAATGAGAATAATAATAATAAATCTATAATAACTTTATAGATGATTTAATTAGTGAAAATGTGTGTTAATGACAATAGTTATGTAAGTTTGAACGTATTTATATTATCAAACAATATATTTTTTTGTCATTCTCATAGAATAACACTGTCCAAAAGTACTAAGACGGGTTTTCCTTTTCGTGGCCTTATTGAGTGGTTTTCACCGTGCTCTTGAGAAATGAGGTTTTTATTGTGGAACTAAGTTGTTTTAAAAGATGTTTCATATAAAGTGACACATTATAAAACATGCATGAAAAATCAACAAATATATATAGATTTCGTGTCTGATGTTTTTGGTTTTCTTACGTCCGATGTTGTGAAACTCCTTAGTCGAATCCAATTGATCATGCATAGTAATGTTATTGGGTTATGTATAGTAATTTTATGACACCCACAATCTATGGATGCAGCTTCTGAAAAAATTAGCTTTATCATTCAAAGAAAAATTAACTACGCAACTTGTTATCTATTTATCTATAACCATTATATAAAACATTTACTGATATTATTATGAAAAAGAAGAAACTAAAAGAAAAAGAGTAATAAATATTTAAGAAAAAGTTACTTTTTCTTGGGGACACTGTTATGTTTTCTTTATACATGCATGATACTATGGGTGTGTTCGGCACATAATTTTTGGGAGCTTATATCTTCTAACTTTTAAGAAAACGCTAGTTAAAAAGAAAAAGTCTCGTTCGACGATATGAGCGTTTAGCTTTTAGCCTAAACAAAACGCTCCAAAATCAAAAGCTACATGGAGTAGCTTTCAATTAAACGCTCCAAAATCAAAAGTTAACCGCTACCAGCTAGTTTTATCGAACACGCCCTATGTATTTAGAATTTGATAACCATTATAGCCCAATACTTAGTTATTATTATATTGGTAAACATTCTAAGTACGTTTTCATTACGAGAAAAAATTATTAGTATGTCGTTATTATAAATAAAAAGTAGAAATCATCATCCACATCGATAGTGCCTGTATCATTTTTATATTGATATTTTACATTTTATTTTGTTACATATTTTCTACTTATATAAATTGTGTATTTTCTACTTATATAAATTGTGTATGCCTATATGGTAATACATGCATAACAGTATAGATTGTGTATGCTTGTATGGTAATACATGCATAACAGTGAAAGTGATACTTTTTTTTTGAACGAAAATAGACGATTTATTAAAAATAATGAAAGTTATTGCTCTAACTATTTCTAAGAAAATAAGAAATCATAATGATGATTTCATCCTAAGGTTGTAATGCATGGGATGTAACATTTCACCATTTTGGCATTTTCTTTTGTACTATTTGATATGACAAAATGTTGCTTTTATATAAAAATTAAGGATTTGTTTAACTTTAATCATGTTCTTTGTAGGTGATTCCGAGGGAGGCAAGAGATTTTGATTTAGGGGAAACCAAGTATTACATAATAATGTGTTTTAGTGCATTAATCTGGCAATGTTTCTTCTTGGGGGCCATAGGAGTGATCTTTTGTGCATCATCGTTATTATCAGGGATCATAATTGCTGTTCTTCTTCCGGTGACAGAGGTATTAGCTGTTGTCTTTTACAAAGAGAAGTTTCAAGCCGAAAAAGGTGTTGCACTCGTTTTGTCTTTATGGGGATTTGCTTCTTACTTCTATGGAGAGTATAAGGTTATGAAAAAATCCAAAGATAACACACAATCTACTCAACAATCAATGGAGTTGGCACAAGCTAATTACTCTTCAGTATAATCTTACCATTGTATGTGCTTTAAATTGAATTTAATGTTGGATTTCAAATTAGCCAAAACATTTTATGTCTTAAAAATAGTTATAAAGTGCGAAAAATTGAGATTTTTCGAAGATATCTTATAAAAATAGAATCCAAATCTCGTTTCCATTTTAATTTTGTTGAATATTCTATAATGTATGATATATATTTGTCATGTTAGTATCAGTTTGCGCAAATTACACATCCCTTCCTTAGACTAATACTAAATTGGTTGTTATAGTCTATTAACTTTTGCAATGATAGATAAAAGACAAAATTGCAATAATTGTCTTTATGATTTGTAAAATTATATGGTTTTGGTCCAAAAAAATTTGGTGATGCATTGGTGCTCCAATATACCTTATATGATTTTGGTCATTATGGTTGGTATTTTGTATGATTTTGGTCCATAACCCACATGAAATGACAAATATGTCATTTATTACTTCTTTTTAAAACTTTTATTATTTTGATTAAAAATAAAAAAATAAAAAAATATCACCCACCCTCTCTCTCTCTCTCTTTATATATATATATATATATATATATATATATATATATATATATATATATATATATATATATATATATATATCTGTCTATCTATCTATCTATCCTGGACACTATTCTCTTACACCATCTCCTACTGATGAACTTTGTGAAGATGAACTTCAAATTCTTCCCTACCGAATATCGGTTTAGGGACAAGCTAGTTGGAAGGGTAATGGAGAGAAAACTAAACCAAACTAAACCAAAATCAATAATAAAACTCAAACTGATTTCCGAAAAATCAAAGTGGTGGCTCCGATGAAATCTAAGGAAGGAAGAAGTGGGAACAAGATCGGGAACCAGATCGGAGTTTGCATCTGGTGGTGGCTAACGATTCAATGGTTGTGAAGTGGGAAATTAAACATGTTTGCATCTTCACCACCACCTAAATCGATTTTTATGTGTGAAACCCGAACCCAAAAATCATTTTTTTCGGATTTGATTAACTGCCCTTTACCACCACCTGGATCGATTTCTGTGTATGAAACTCGAACCAAAACATACAAAAAGATACAAATTCCAAACAGAAAAAGAGGGGAGAAGGAGGCTGAGAGGAGATGCAATTGACTTTGATGATATTTTTTTCCCCAATCCAGACCTAAATGTGTGTGTCACACCCCGACCGAGACGGCGGAATACGTTGGGTTGTGTGACTTAGTTCATGGATCACAAAGCAAATTGAATATACATCACAAGTCATAACAATAACAACATAGCAGTTACATTCCCCTTTAAGGTTTGAATACAAGGTTCATAATAATAATAAATTCATAAATTTTCCTTAACAGATAGGCTGATATCACAAAAACTTAGATAAAACTAGGTTGCTTGAAATCCATGACTAATCTTCCGATTGAAAGCTTGTTTGCTGATATCCTGAGAATACATGTAGTTTTGAGGGTTAACACAAGGTTGGTGAAAGTTTACAGGTTTTTTGCTAACTACAGTAATGATACTTTTTTTTAAGTTCGAAAGTATCTTTTTTCTAGTTAAAACCATGTTTGAAAATGTTTTATAAAAGAAAATTATAAGTAAATTCATACTTAAAATGTTTGATAGCCAAAGAAATCATAAGTAAATCCATACTTAAAGTGTTTGATAACAGAGAAATAATTAATAAATACATACTTAAAATATATGATAACAAATAAATAATGACTAAATCCATACTTAAAATTTTTGGTAATCAGAGTAATCATGAGTAAATCCATACTCAAAATGTTTGGTAATCAGAGAGATCATGAGTAAATCCATACTTTAAATGTTTGGTAATCAGAGAAATCATGAGTAAATCCATACTCAAACAGTTTGGTAATCCGAGTAATCATGAGTAAATCCATACTCAAAATGTTTGGTAATCATAGAAATCATGAGTAAATCCATACTCAAAATGTTTGGTAATCAGAGAAATCGAATTCGTGGTTTCTAGATAATGAGACCTAGTTAATGCTTATAGTGAGTCCTATAACCTAGCTATGTAACTGAAGTACCTCATACAACGCTTCAATGGATGTAGTAGAAATGAATATGATATTTATCACCCGCTTCGATTTATCAGTAGAGGTTGTAGCTAGCAATCACAGGTGGGGGTGTCAAGCCGTATAGATCTATACATATGTATCTCAGCTCCGAAGATTAACGGTTATAGTGGTGTGGGTCTTCTAAGTATTTTTGCACTTAGGTAATGAATAATGTCTCACTCATAAGGCCCTTAACTAAGGTTTATCATGAAAAGCCGAGTATGTTCGAGAAGAAAATTCATAAAAGAGTATAATACTCGCTCAAATAAATGGGAAATCGCTTGGTAGTGTACACAAGTACATAAATGATTTCAAAATATGAGTTTAATAACTTACGTATATATGTATATATATATATATATATATATATATATATATATATACACACACACACACACACACTCATATATATGTATGACTGATGTGAACTTGAAATACTACAAAGGTGGTAACTTTTTATTACATAAGTTTTATAATATATGTTGTCATAAAATCATAATAGTTTTGTAGTAGAATGATATGTTGTCTTGACTAGTTGCATTATTCAAAAGAAACTTGTAACATCCCAAGTTCAGGAGTGCAAATTCAGGGTTCCAAGTGTAAGTATGAAAGGGGAACTCGGCGAGTCCATGGGTGGACTCGGCGAGTAGGGTCGCGACTCTGGTCGCGTGTTAAGTGGCCAACTCGGCGAGTCGGAGGCTCGACTTGGCGAGTAGGCGCTGAGTGGAGAAAACCCTAATTTCGAAGGATGAGCCCTATATAAAGGACATTATACCCTCTCCCCAGCCTCTTTATCCTCTCTTGAAGTCCAGAAAACCCTAAGACACGATTGTGAGGGATTTGAGTGCATTTGAACCTTGGAGAAGAGATTTTGGAGGAGATCTTGGAGAGTTAGGAGGCTTGGTGCAAGGGCTTTGCTAAGATTCGGATTTCACTTCTGTTGGGGCTTCATTTTGAGGAATTACTTCGTTTTTTGGGCTGTTATTCATCTAGAATCATCATTTTGGAGTGTGTGGAAAGTTTGGCTTGTAGTATTTCGAGTTTGAAGGTTAGATCTGAGGTTGCTACCTCAGATCTGGAATGGAGAAGGTCTAGAGTGCATTAAAGTACCTGTTCTTGAGTGTTTGGTGAAGCCATCTTGTACCAAACCCTAGCCCTAGAGTGTAAAATGCCTAGATCTCTTTGGATTCATGTAAAGTTTGCCACTTTACGTGATGGATGGGTTGTAGAAGGGTAGATTATGTGATGGATGGGTTAAGATCTAGAGGCACTCGGCAAGTCGCAAAGGTGTACTCGGCAAGTTGCTTGAAGATGGACTGGAACTCGGCGAGTTGGAAGAACAACTCGGCGAGTAGGTTGAATATAGCTTTGGACTCGGCGAGTCTGTTCTTAGACTCGGCGAGTCTGGTCGTGAGGTCCAAACTTCTTCTAGTTGAGCCATGAATCAGTGAATCAAGGGAGGACTCGGTGAGTTGAGTGCGAGGGGACTCAGAGTCATGGGACTCGGCGAGTCTCGGGGTAACTTGGCGAGTCGAGTCGTGGATTGGGGAAGTTCTGAGCATGAGGACTCGGCGAGTCATCGGGTTGACTCGGCGAGTAGAGTTAGTCAGGAAGGTTGACTTTGACCAAGGGTTGACCAGTTGACTTCCAAGGGCATTTTGGTAATTGTTGGCTTTTGTTTGAGTTCAGTGTTGGTGTTGGCTAGTGGTGGAGATCGTATCAGTGGTCGGAGCATTTTGGTCTTATCTTTCAGTCGGCAGTTGCGAGATGAGTTATCCTCACTATATTAACAGGGTCTAAGGCACCAAGGCCGGCCCTTTATCGGATTGAGATCCGGGTATTTGTTGTTATGTTATTGCTTTGATATGTTTGCATCCTGGTAGCTAGAATGGTATATGTTAGAGACTTGGTTAAGGTTGGTATCCTGTTATGTAGGATGATGCTATGCTAGAGACCGGTTAGGTCGGTATCCTGGTTAGGATGATGATATGTTATGTGATCTGCTAGATCGGCTTGTTGACTGTGATTTGTTATATGATTGTATGTTTATGCGCACATGGTTGTTTGGACTGGGGTTGGGTTGAGGCGGGTCCTGCTTTATGCTGTAGGCCAAGATACCCAGGGCGGACCGGTTGTCCCGAAGGCCCAGCGAGCGGTCCGGATAGGCTGTAGGCCCCAAGAGGGCGGACCAGACGTGCCGAGGATCTGAGAGTGGACCAGGCCGACTGAAGGCCCGGTGCGGGCGGACCAGTCATACTGTAGACTCAGAGAGTGGACCAGGTAGATTAAAGGACCGGAGCGGGCGGACCAATCACATTGCAAACTCGATGTATATGGCTAGACTCGGAGGGTGGACCAGGTGGACTGTTGGCCGATGCGGCGGACCAGTCACACAGTAGACTCGAACTGCATGGTTATTCTGTGTTCTGTTATGATATGGCATGTTATGCGTGTATGGTATAGATGGTTGGTATTTTGGGGGTATCTCACTAAGCTTTCGGGCTTACAGTTGTGGTTTAATGTTTTTCAGGTTCTTCAGGAGACCGAGGCAAGGAAAAGGCGTGATCGTACTGCTCCTCATGGTTATGTTTTATGATGTGATTCTGGGAAGACTCTGATAGTAATTGTATTAAAAACCTTTTTGTAATAACATTAAGAAATTGGGTTGTTTTTGAAAAGTTAAAATTGGTTGAAATTTTATGGTCGTTACAAGTTGGTATCAGAGCCTTGGTTTAAGTGAATTGGAGGAACATTCGTGTGAATCCAGTCTCAAATCGAGAAGGGTTTTCAAAAGAGAATTTAAAATGGTTTTCAAAATGAGTAAAGGAGGACGCGGAGGTACGATCAGCCGGAGCCAGTAAGTAACCCCAAAATACCGTACATGATATTTGTTTTGAGCTTTGATAGAACAGCATGCTAGTACTAGGCTAGGGATCTTCAGGATTTTATGATAATGTTGCCTGATTTATGATGCCTGTTAGCCTAGGGTTTCCTTTGTGGGAGATTTCCAGTGTTCCTCTAGGAGTGAGGGTTGAGTGCTTTTTATGTATGTTTTTCACTAGGGTGTTGTGGTAGTACTTAATACAAATATGGGTAGGTGTGGAAGGTAGTATGGGCCCGTACTACTGAAAGCACAGGAACCATACGTGTATCAGGGAAACCATGACCTCTAAGGTTGGGTTGGGAGTTGGTTCCCGGGATAGTGGGAAGTATCTGAGATCTTGTGGTGTTTTTCAGTATGGAGGTTCCGAGGCATGCTGGGAGTGGATCCGGGTTAGGATCGGGAGCAGGAGAGAGAGTTCAGGGCGGGTCGGTACCGCCCGAGGTTATTGGTCAGATGAGCACATGCGAGTTGGATACGAGGATTTGTGAGATCCTGCATGATGAGGTTGCTACGTTGTTCCGGGCTGGGTTGCCGGAACTGTTTGGGTCGATCAAGACCGCCATGGTTGAGTATTTTGATGAGCGCTATGCGGCCCTCACAGAGACGGCTGCCGCGGCGGCTATAGCGGCTGTAGCAGCGGCAGGGGGAGGAGCTGGTTGGGGTTTTCAATATCGGGACTTCGATAATATCAAGCCTCCTACCTTCGACGGGGTTCAGGACCCGATTGTTGCTATGAGATGGTTGTCGGACGTGGAGGGGTGTTTCTTAACGTGTTCGTGCCCTGCTAATCAGAGGGCGAGGTGTGCTCTGAACCTGTTAAGGCTTGGGGCGAAGGATTGGTGGAGATTGACCACGGGGTCGTATTCGGATGCGCAGAGAGCTGCAGTTTCATGGGATCAATTCTGAGAGATGTTCATCACTCGTTATGTTCCGTAGGTTGAGAGGGAGAGATTGGCTCAGGAGTTCCTTGAGCTGAAGCAGGATTCGGAGTCGGTGACGGAGATCACCAAGATGTTCACTGAGAGGGTGATGTTTTGCCCTGAGTTCGCTTCAGAGCAGGCTCAAATGTCCCGATATATGAGTATGCTCAAGAGGGATATCAGACAGTTTGTGTCTACACAGAGGTGCGAGACCTTGTTGGAGTTGCAGGAGGCCGCCAGGCGGCGTGAGTTGGAGATTGAGTTGTAGTTGCGAGAGCAGAGGCAGGCTCCGGTGCAGTCGCAGCCGGCGCCGAAACGGTCTAAGACCGTTGATTCTATATTGGGAGATCAGAGCAGCCACACTTGTGGGAAGTGTGGGAAGGGTCACACCGGAGTTTGTAGGTCCAGTGGTGCATGCCGCAAGTGCGGAAAGGAGGGGCACTATGCTAGGGATTGTCGGCAGGCAGCCCCGGGTCGGGATTTGAGGATTTGTTATCATTGTCATCAGGTTGGGCACTTGAGGGTCAATTGTCCACAGCTTGCTATAGGATCGGTGCAGGCTCCAGCACCGGCCATTTTGAGGATCACAGGTGGAGGTCAGGGTGTAGCGGAGCCCCCAAGGGCTCAGGGTCGTGCTTTTCAGCTTACAGCGGAGGAGGTCAGGGCAGTGCCGGATGCAGCTGCGAGTATGTTTCTTTCTTTATGTCTTGTTATTTTGTGATTTTGTGGAGTATTGTTTAGTCTCGCTGTGTGGTTTTCGGTATTGTATTCGTTGTTCCTTGAGGGTTGGGGTATGGTTATGGATTTAGTGTTGGAAATTTCATCGGTTGTCATTCATGAGGATTATTAGTGAGAATCTGGCGTTTGGTCTGAATGTCGGGCAACATCTGCAGTCTAAGGAATGGTTAGCTGTAGGTCGGGTTTCTTTCAGGCTGAGATGATCTGTTCTGATATGTGATTTTGGGAAGGTTGCTCGTTCTAGTGGGAATCAGTTCGCGTGTAAGTGTTTGTGTTGTGTAGGGTTGTTGAGGGAGGTCAGTGATGGCGATCGTTGGTTGATAGTCAGTGCGCTAAGTGAGGGAGAATTGGAGAATTCTCCGGAAGATCGATGAACACGAGAGGTTGTTTAGCTGCTTGCGATTCAGCGGTGTTTTTGTCAGCCAAGAGCGTAGGCTGGTATGAGTAAGTGGCAGGCGTGCGGGGCGGGATACGGACCTAGGGTGATTGATTGTGGAAGGCCTGGGATCGGACCGGGATTGAGTATGTAGGATGGAGATAGAGTTCGGAACCCCAAGAGGGCTAGAACAGTATGCATGGGAGAGTTTCCCGGAGGGATAACTTGGAATGATGAATGCTAGTTGAGCGGTCCGGATAGACTGAAGGTCGGTAGGTGTACCAGTCAGGCCGAAGGCTCAGAGAACGGTCCAGCCAGACTGAAGGCCCTGGAGGGCAGTCCAGATCGGATGAAGGTTCTGAGAGTGGTCCAGATTGGCTGAAGGCCTGGTAAGACGGTCCAGTCATGCTGAAGACTCTGCATGTGTTGTTAGATCTGTTCAAGGATATGGAATGAGTATGTCACGATGTGATAGCATCAGAAGGTCTGGCCCCGGATATTTATCATAAGTAGTGGAGGTAGTGCATGGACTCGCGAGTCCCTGCGAGTGGATTCAGAGTATGTGTGGTGCATGGGATGGCGGTTAGCTATAAGGACATGGTGTAGTATTGGGTGAGCACCGTGGCACTTATGGTAGTGTCAAGGCAGCCAAGTGGTTTTCCTTGGAGTGTTCCAATTATGGTCATTGAGCGGCGGTTTGCGACAGTAGTATGGAATCACATCCGGTTTGGATGCCTGCCGAGGTCACGGAAGAAATTTTGAGGGTGTAGAGCCAAGAGGCTCGGAAGGAATGCAGGGATGGAGTCTTGGATTCCCAGCTTGATTTTGATCAAGGATTTGTGTATGTAATGATAATTCATCCTGGGGGGATGTTTGGAGGTGTCGTCAGTGCATCGGGTTTTCCCAACCCGAGGATGTTAGAACCAGTCCGGCAAGGGTATGAGATTGCGGAGGAGAACTCATGGGAGTTGCTCTGAGACTAAAGGATGTGTCCATCTATCAACCTGGAGTGGATAGAGTTCGACTCAGATCGGGATTTCGGTAGTTCATGGTTATTTCTAGCTCGTATGGGTCGAGTGATTGTCGTGATTTGGAGTGAGTGATGTATCATGGAGTGATACTCAGTAATAAGTGTGGATGAGGCCGGTAGCCGGCTTGCAACGGTGGTCGGAACACCGCGAGAAGAAAAATTGGGTTTTGGGTTTCGGTGGTTGTGCCTTGAGGAATCTGGTCTGGTTAATGCCAGGTGGTGCATTGTGGGAGTAGTTCTGGAGTTGAGTTGCTGCAGGCTTCAAGGATGAAACCTAATTTAAGTGGGGGAGAATTGTAACATCCCAAGTTCAGGAGTGCAAATTCAAGGTTCCAAGCGTAAGTATGAAAGGGGAACTCGGCGAGTCCATGGGTGGACTTGGCGAGTAGGGTTGCGACTCTAGTCGCGTGTTAAGTGGCCAACTCGGCGAGTCGGAGGCTGGACTCGGCGAGTAGGCGCTGAGTGGAGAAAACCCTAAAATCGGAGGATGAGCCCTATATAAAGGACATTATACCCTCTCCCCAGCCTCTTTACCCTCTCTTGAAGTCCAGAAAACCCTAAGACGCGATTGTGAGGGATTTGAGTGCATTTGAACCTTGGAGAAGAGATTTTGGAGGAGATCTTGGAGAGTTAGGAGGCTTGGTGCAAGGGGCTTTGCTAAGATTCGGATTTCTCTTCTGTTGGGGCTTCATTTTGAGGAATTACTTCGTTTTTTGGGCTGTTATTCATCTAGAATCATCATTTTGGAGTGTGTGGAAAGTTTGGCTTGTGGTATTTCGAGTTTGAAGGTTAGATCTGAGGTTGCTACCTCAGATCTGGAATGGAGAAGGTCTAGAGTGCATTAAAGTCCCTGTTCTTGAGTGTTTGGTGAAGCCATCTTGTCCCAAACCCTAGCCCTAGAGTGTAAAATGCCTAGATCTCTTTGGATTCACGTAAAGTTTGCCACTTTACATGATATATGGGTTGTAGAAGGGTAGATTATGTGATGGATGGGTTAAGATCTAGAGGCACTCGGCAAGTCGCAAAGGTGTATTCGGCGAGTTGCTTGAAGATGGACTGGAACTCGGCGAGTTGGAAGAACAACTCGGCGAGTAGGTTGAAGATAGCCTTGGACTCGGCGAGTCTGTTCTTAGACTCGGTGAGTCTGGTCGTGAGGTCCAAACTTCTTCTGGTTGAGCCATGAATCAGTGAATCAAGGGAGGACTCGGTGAGTTGAGTGCGAGGGGACTCAGAGTCATGGGACTCGGCGAGTTTCGGGGTGACTTGGCGAGTCGAGTCGTGGATTGGGGAAGTTCTGAGCATGAGGACTCGGCGAGTCATCGGGTTGACTCGGCGAGTAGAGTTAGTCAGGAAGGTTGACTTTGACCAAGGGTTGACCAGTTGACTTCTAGGGGCATTTTGGTAATTGTTGGATTTTGTTTGAGTTCAGTGTTGGTGTTGGCTAGTGGTGGAGATCGTATCGGTGGTCGGAGCATTTTGGTCTTATCTTTCAGTCGGCAGTTGCGAGGTGAGTTATCCTCACTATATTAACAGGGTCTAAGGCACCAAGGCCGGCCCTTTATCGGATTGAGATCCGGGTATTTGTTGTTATGTTATTGCTTTGATATGTTTGCATCCTGGTAGCTAGGATGGTATATGTTAGAGACCTGGTTAAGGTCGGTATCCTGTTATGTAGGATGATGCTATGCTAGAGACCGGTTAAGTCGGTATCCTGGTTAGGATGATGATATGTTATGTGATCTGCTAGATCGATTTGTTGACTGTGATTTGTTATATGATTGTATGTTTATGCGCACATGGTTGTTTGGACTGGGGTTGGGTTGAGGCGGGTCTTGCTTTGTGCTCTAGGCCAAGATACCCAAGGCGGACCGGTTGTCCCGAAGGCCCAGCGAGTGGTCCGGATAGGTTGTAGGCCCCAAGAGGGCGGACCAGACGTGCCGAGGATCGGAGAGTGGACCAGGCCGATTGAAGGCCCGGTGCGGGCGGACCAGTCATACTGTAGAGTCAGAGAATGGACCAGGTGGATTGAAGGCCCGGAGTGGGCGGACCAATCACACTACAGACTCGATGTATATGGCTAGACTCGGAGGGTGGACCAGGTGGACTATTGGCCGGTGCGGCGGACCAGTCACACAGTAGACCCGAAGTGCATGGCTGTTCTATGTTCTGTTATGATATGGCATGTTATGTGTGTATGGTATAGATGGTTGGTATTTTGGGGGTATCTCACTAAGCTTTCGGGCTTACAGTTGTGGTTTAATGTTTTTCAGGTTCTTCAGGAGACCGTGGCAAGGCAAAGGTGTGATCGTACCGCTCCTCATGGTTATGTTTTATGATGTGATTCTGGGAAGACTCTGATAGTAATTGTATTGAAAACCTTTTTGTAATAACATTAAGAAAATGGGTTGTTTTTGAAAAGTTAAAATTGGTTGAAATTTTATGGTCTTTACAAAACTATAACATATATACATAGAACATACTTATCACTAGTTTATCTGTAAATGAAGTATTATTTAAGAAAATAATATTTATAAACTAATTTTGAAATCGGTAAGTCTTTTTCATGATCAACAAATATATAGCACATGTATTCTCCTCCAAAGCGTAAAATATGAAAAAGGGGCCGTAAACACTCACATTTGTAGCGTGAACGAGGCTCGTTGTGTGAAACTTGTCGTGAAAGTTGTTACGTAATGTTCCTTGCTCTTAAAACGAACCACCGGGTATATTTAAATGACCTAATAAAACCAAGAGGGTAGTTTTGGTATTAATTATTAAGTGTAGGGTGGTTTTTTTGTTAATACAAATAATTTATAGGGATTGATTTTTGATAAAATCATCCTTAAGGGACTGATCTTGTAAGATATTTCCAAGGTAAGGACTAAAATTGTACATTCACGGCCTAAGTTGCAAATTTTGGACTAATCTTGAAAGGTTTTCGAAAGGAGGGGCTAATATTGCCTATATTATATGACAATTTGACTTGAATGTGAATTATTTCACAAGGGGGACTAGACTCGTAAAATCAACATAGTTTAGGGTTAGATTTAAATAAAATGTATCAATGTTTGCACAATTCGTCTTCCTCGTTCTTGGATATAATTCACATTCGAATAAAGGGAAACGAGACCCATCTGCTGGGTCTCTTGGCCTCGGTTGGTCGTAAGAGCTAAAACACGAATGATGGTGATGGCGAAATGGCTTATACTGGCAGAAGATTTTGTTGGGTTTTATTTAATCTTGACAGGTTTATTTAATTAGTATATTAAGTCTTTGTTATTTATAAAATAAATAGTTTGGGTCTTCAATTGAATGGGTCATGTGGACCAAGTATTAGGAGTGATAAAAGAAGGAAAACGTGAGCTTGTTCTCGTTTAGTTGACTTTAGTTTGTTTAGGTTTCATTAGGGTATGTAGGCTATAAAATCCTTTTATTTTCTGAATAATAAGTGCAGTCATTTTTTGCATCACGATTACTTCTACTCCTACATATTTCTCACTTAACAAACAGAGGTTGAATCTTTGGTTTTGCAATTGACAAAGAGAGGGCCCGTTATCCAACACTTGGTATCAGAGCTTAGGCTCGTTTCATGTGAATTACATGAAGATCTAAAGACTGGTTGTCACAGCAGCAAAGACCGTCACCGGAAAAGAGTTTCTCCAGTTAGAAGAAAGAAGAATGATAGAAAGGAAGATCGTGACAGTTGCAAATCGATCGACTGTTTGAACAATAAGACCAAAGACCGAAGAGGGGGAAAAAGAGGTTATTGGTTTGCCTAAGAAAGAGAGACTGGTGAGAAACGATCTATAAATAGATTCCAAAAATCAACTCCAACTCGTCAAGTTTTATGACCCAACTCGACGAGTTTTTCTTTAAACACGCGTGTCTGGCAAGTCACAAATTTGTTAGGAAAACTCTTGGGAACTCGTAGAGTGGAGACAAACTTGACGAGTTTTTCTTCATTCTTGCATTCTTTCTTCAATCTCCAAATTCCAAGCTTCTAATTTCTCAATCCACTTTCTTTTTCATCCAAGCATGTCTTTAAGGTTGAAAATGAAATTTTAAACTAATTAAGAACCTTTTGTTCATAAATTGAGACAAAAACAGTAAAAAGTATTAAGATATTGTGTGAATTATATGATTAATATGCACATATCAATATTACATAGACTCTTCTTATTTGTTAAAATGGTTAGAGAAGCTCATAACAATTTCCTTAGTCAAAGTCACAATTTTCATTAAGCATGTAATTAGTGAAAGTCAACTAGCATTAAGAACCAAAAAGTCACCAAATCCAAGAGGAGCCAAATGCTTTCACTTCCATGGTGGAGAAAATGTTTTTATGATTGTGTGAAGTAAACTAACACAAGAATCACTTGTTGATTGCTAATTTGAGGATCCTTTACTTAATCAAGAAATTAGCCAACTAATCACTACAAATACATTTAAACTCATGAATAAAAACATAAAAGTAGCAAGAAGATGTTAAAACATAAAACATTCTCATAAAGATTCAAGAACAAGTTCATGGAGTTCTTCAACATTCAACCAACATTCAAGTAATTTCACCAAAGTCAACCAACTTTAGTCTAGCCTAACATGGATAAACACAAGAAAATAAAGTAAGGATAGATTGTACCTAACATTTAGCAAGAATCAAGAGCAAAAACATGAATTTCTTGAGGTGTTCTTGGTCTTCAAAATGCTCCAAAATCTCCAAAGAATTATGAATTTTCGGATGTGCAAGAGTGTGCAAAATATGCACACCAACCTTCCTCAAATAGCCTTCCATATGAAATTCCAAAATTACCCCTGCAGTGGCGTGCAGGGCCGTGTAGCCTTGCGCGGGTGGTATCTGATTGTGAGCTTCTTTGAGTTTTGGGCATCCACATCTTAGTCCATTGGCCTAGTTTGAGTCCGATCAGCTTCTAGCCCATTTTCTCCAATTTCTCTTCATTTTAAGCTCAATTTAGATTCTCCAAATGATCCACAACTCACGTAATTGGCCGATCAATAATCTACGCACGCTCAAAAATTCTCCCGTATCTTGCAAATTTAAATTTTATTTCCTCCAAGCCTACAATTAATCAGCAAGCCCACTCCATGCATCAAGTACATTATCTATTAAGCCCAAAATTCTTGTCTTCCACAAATTCCAATCGCTTCCAAAAGATACCACTCCACGAGTCTCCTTAAAATCTACAATTATGCTCACGAAACTAGAAAGTACCTGAAATGGTCATAAAATAACAAGAAGGAAAATATGCATGGAAATTAACTAAATTATGTAAGAAATATACTAAAATAAACTATAAAAAGAAGTAAATAAAATGAAACTATCAATTGATCAATTAATCAGTTCTCACCCTATCTCTAAAGATTAGCTTGTTGTCCCTGAAGAAGCTGAATCTTAAAATCAGGAAGTCTCTGACGACAGCAATACAAATGAAAGTTCTAATCCAAGAATACTTCGAGATAATCCTGAATCTCAAATCATTAGAGATGTAAATTCTAGGATTCTCACTCGCAGCAGAGTCAACATGTAACATCCCACTTTCACAACCAAAATTTTCATTCATTTTTTTGAGAAAACTGTTTATTCTGAATTACATTTATTAAAATCAGAATACTATAGAAACATGAAATCTTCCATGTTGGTGATGAGTGTGTACAGTCCCGCCTTTGCCTTCCCGCGATCACCGACGATACCTAAAACCATAAACAAATAGGTAAGCATAAATCTGAGTGAGTCCCTCCCCCCCCCCCCCCCCCCCCCCCGCAAAATACCACCACATAAATATAATATCAAACAACATGCATACAGAGCCTTCAGCCTGACTAGAACGCCGTACAGACCTACATACTATTTGGAACACTCACCAGACCTTCAAGATGACTAGAACGCCTCACCGGTCCTACACCCTATCTGAATTGTTCTCTGGGCCTTCGGCCTGACTGGTACGCCTCTTGGGACTGCAGTCTATCCGGGACGCCTTAGGTCTCTTGGACTTCAGTCTACATTGGTTTGCCTCAATCCAACCATTCCTCCTGAGCCTATGTGCCTTCGGCTTACAACATAACAACATACTCGAAACCATAATATAGATCTAACAGATCACTACAACATAACAACATACTCGACACCTGAATACATATCTAACAGATCACTACATCACCGTGTCATAGTAAGTAGCAATAATTTAAGAAATGCCTAACCGTAAATAATTAGAGGTGAGATAGCCACCCGGACAGATGACCCTACCCTAGAACCACAACAAAACTAGGAATAGGTACTCGAGCCTAGATCAAAAGTCCTCAGTCTATCCTACGTCACTATATACAGTCCCTATGGCATCTTTCTATTAATAGATAACAAGAAACTATTGGGCCAACATTGATGCCTTCCACCCACGATACAATGACACAGAACTCACTTGAAATAAAGAAAGCCAAGAATACCGCGTTCTATTCCCTGCTACACTGCTTACTCCTGCGGATCCACTAACATCAGAATCATATAAAATCTTAATCACCAATCTAAACCTCTGTAACATCCCGTTCTTTAAGTGTGTAATTATGAGTTTCATCTGAGAATGTTTCGGGCTGGCGTATGTGTTAGAAGCTTTGGCTTCACGTCACCCCGTATTAATGTAAAGTTATTTGGGAGCGGGTTAGATTGGAGGACTAGTGGTGTTTTAAAGTTGATCATTGTTTATAGCTTGTTGTGGTATAAGTGGAAGAAGGGTCCCATGCATGCATGGCATGCATGTGTTTTGGAGTCTGGCTGGGTACGCCCAGCGTAAGCTGGACGTACGCCCAGCGTAATGGGGTGATGAACACGGGATGGCCGGGTGAGTACGCCCAGCGTACGAGAGGTACGCCCAGCGTACTCTCAGAAACTCCAAACCCTAATTTTGGGTAAGCCACTATATAAGGAACATGTTGGTTCATCCCTTAGCCTCCTTATGCTCATCCTTAACCTCAGAAAACCCTAGATCTCGTATTCCCTCCATTATTTGGGTGTGTTTGACCTTGGAAAGCTTATTTTGGCAAAAGAAAGGCTTGAAGGAGAAAAGAGAAGTTGTCAAGGAAGAAGAGGGACGATTGGAGCTTGTAGATCTAAAGAGATACCATCCTTTGGAGCTTGTTTGAGGTATAAAGCTTCTTGCTTGACCTTCATATTGTATAGATCTATGTATTTTAAAGCTTTGTCCCCATTCTTGTCCCTAAAGTCCTCACCTTGTTGCATATTTCGAATTGGTCAAGATTATCTGTCCTTTCAGACCTTTGGGGAGGTCTTGAGTGAGAAAAATGAGGTCCCAAGGGCTGTAGTTGTTCCATGTGAGAGATATATAGGTCTTAATGGATTAAGACCTTGGATTAAGAGCTTAAGGACGTCCCAAGTGATAAAGTATGAGACTTTATGAGTTCTAATCATATTTGGCCTATGGATCTGGAGTTTGGGCTTAAGAGCTTAAGCCATTAAGTCATTATGTGGATTTGTTGAGCATCAGGGTTACGCCCCGCGTAGCGGGCCAGTGCCCCGATTCCCTTTGCGAGTCAATGCTATACACCCCGCGTACCAAGGAGGGTACGCCCAACGTACTCCTCCTGTTGGACTTTCATTTTGGGCTTTGAGTTTGGGCCGTTGGTGGACAGTTGGTTGTTGGGCTAAGTCTGGGAATTCATGGACAGAGTGTTTTGGGCCCAATTATTGTGATGGACTTTGGTTCTAGGCCCATTTGGTGAAGTGGGCCCAATTTGGTAAATTGGGCCAATGTTGGACTTTGTATGAGATTTGGATTTTGGTCTTGGTCCGATATGTGGAAGTATGTTTGACCTAATGCTTATGCTTGCTATGTTGGTTAGTTCGGGATTTGCGGTGAGTTGGTGGTTCGAGAGTCTGCTTCTTCAGTTCAGAGTTTCGGCAGTGCGAGGTGAGTTATCCTCACTATATCAACAGGGTCTAAGGCAACAAGGCCGGCCCTTATCAGATTGAGATCTGGGTAGTTGTTGTTATGTTTCTGTTTTGATATGTTTGCATCCTGAGAGCTAGGATGGTATATGTTAGAGACCTGATTGAGATCGGTATCTTGAGAGATAGGGAGATGCTATGCTAGTGACCTGTTAGGTCGGTATCCTGGTTAGGATGATGATATGTTATGTGATCTGTTTGATCTGCTTATTGACTGTGAATTGCTATATGATTGTATGTATATGTGCACATGGTTGTTTGGACTGGAGTTGGGTTGAGGCGGGTCCTGCTTTGTGCTGTAGGCCAAGATACCCAGGGCGGACCGGTTGTTCCGAAGGCCCAGCGAGCGGTCCGGATAGGCTGTAGGCCCCAAGAGGGCGGACCAGACGTGCCGAGGCTCGGAGAGTGGACCAGGCCGACTGAAGGCCCGGTGCGGGCGGACCAGTCATACTGTAGACTCAGAGAGTGGACCACGTGGATTGAAGGCCCGGTGCGGGCGGACCAATCACACTGTAGACTCGAGGTTTATGGCTAGACTCAGAGGGTGGACCAGGTGGACTGTAGGCCGGTGTGGCGGACCAGTCACACAGTAGACCCGAAGTGCATGGCTGTTCTGTGATCAGATATGTTGTGGCATGTTATGCGTGTATGGTATAAGTGGTTGGTATTTTGGGGATATCTCACTAAGCTTTCGGGCTTACAGTTGTGGTTTTATGTTTTTCAGGTTCTTCAGGAGACCGTGGCAAGGCGAAGGCGTGATCGTACCGCTCCTCATGATTTTGTAGTAATGTGATTCTGGGAATACGTTAAATGTTTTGTATTGAAAACCTTTTTGTAAAGATTTAATGGAATCGAGCTGTTTTTGAAAAATTTAAAATTGGTTGTATTTTTCGGTCGTTACAAGTTGGTATCAGAGCCTTGGTTTGAGTGAATTGGAGAAACACTTGTGTGACTCCAGTCTCAAATCGAGGAGAGTTTTCAAAAGAGAGTTTAAAATGGTTTTCAAATGAGTAAATGAGGACGTGGAGGTACGATCAGCCGGAGCCAGTAAGTAACCCCAAAATACCATGTATGCTATTTGTTTTGAGCTTTGATAGAACAACATGCTAGTGTTAGGCTAGGGATCTTCAGGATTTCATGATAATGTTGCCTGATTTGTGATGCCTGTAGCCTAGGGTTTCCTTGTGGGAGATTTTCAGAGTTCCTCTAGTGGTGAGGGTTGAGAGTTATTATGCATGTTTTCACTAGGGTGTTGTGGTAGTACTTCATACAAATATGGGTAGGTGTGGAAGGCAGTATGGGCCCGTACTACTGAAAGCACAGTACCCATACGCGTATCAGGGAAACCATGATCTCTAGGGTTGGGTTGAGAGAGTTGGATCCCAGGTTAGTGGGAAGAGTCTGAGATTTTGTATGGTGTTTTTCAGTATGGAGATTCCGAGGCATGATGAGAGTGGATCCGGATCAGGATCGGGAGCAGGAGAGAGAGTTTCGGGCGGATCGGTACCGCCTGAGGTTATCGGTCAGATGAGCACGTGCGAGTTGGATGCGAGGATTCGTGAGATCCTGCATGATGAGATTGCTGAGTTGTTCCGGGATGAGTTGCCAGAGCTGTTCGGGTCGATCAAGACCGCCATGGTTGAGTATTTTGATGAGCGCTATGCAGCTCTCACAGAGACGGCTGCCACGTCGGCTACAACGGCTGTAGCAGCGGCAGGGGGAGGAGTTAGTCGGGGTTTTCAGTATCGGGACTTCGACAATACGAAGCCTCCCACCTTTGATGGAGTTCAGGACCCGATTGTTGCTATGAGGTGGTTATCGGACGTGGAGGGGTGTTTCTTCACATGTTCATGCCCTGCTGATCAGAGGGTGAGGTGTGCTCTGAACCTGTTGAGGCTCGGGGCGAAGGATTGGTGGATATTGACCACGGGGTCATATTCGGATGCGCAGAGGGCTGCGGTTTCATGGGATCAGTTCAGAGAAATGTTCAGCACTCGTTATGTTCCACAAGTTGAGAGGGAGAGATTGGCTCAGGAGTTTCTTGAGCTGAAGCAGGGTTCGGAGTCGGTGACTGAATTCACCAGGATGTTCACTGAGAGGGCGATTTTTTGCCCAGAGTTCGCTTCAGAGCAGGCTCAGATGTCTCGATATCTGAGCATGCTCAAGAGGGACATCAGACAGTTTGTGTCTGCTCAGAGGTGCGAGACCTTCTTGGAGTTGCAGGAGGCCGCTAGGCGGTGTGAGTTAGAGATTGAGTTGCAGTTGCGTGAGCTGAGGCAGGCTCCGGTGCAGTCGCAGCCGGCGCCGAAACGGTCCAAGACCGTTGATGTTAGAGTGGGGGATCTGAGCAGCCACACTTGTTGGAAGTATGGGAGGGGTCACACCGGAGTTTGTAGGTCCGGTGGTGCATGCCGCAAGTGCGGAAAGGAGGGGCACTATGCGAGGGATTATCGGCAGTCAGCGCCAGTTCGGGATTTCAGGATTTGTTATCATTGTCATCAGGTTGGACATTTGAGGGTCAACTGTCCACAGCTTGCTGCGGGACCGGTGCAGACTCCAGCACCGGCCACTTTGAGGATTATGGGTGGAGGTCAGGGTGGAGCGGAGCCCCCAAGGGCTCAGGGTCATGCTTATCAGCTTGCGGCAGAGGAGGTCAGAGCAGTGCCAGATGCAGCTACGGGTATGCTCCTTTCTTGATATCTTGTTATCTTGTGATTATTGTGGTGTTTTGTTTATGTGCTGGTATCTTTATGTGGTTTTCGATGCGGTACTCGTCGTTTTGAGAGTTTTGGGTTGGTTATGGGTTATTGTATTGGGAATTTCGTGGTTATCATTCATGAGGGTTATTAGTGGAAACCTGGCATTGGGTTGAGGGCCGGGTAGCATCTGCTTTCTGAGGAGTGGTTAGATGCAGGTTGAGTTTCTTTCGAGCGGGTTATCAGTGTTGATGTGGGATCTTGTCAAGGTTGTTTATGCCTGTGTAAATCAGTCCGCGTGTAAGTGTTGGTTTTGTGCAGAGTTGTTTTGGGAGGTCGGTGATGGCAACCGGTGGTTGTTAATCAGTGCTACAAGTGGGGGAGAATTGGAATATTCTCCCGGAGATCGATGAGTATTTGAGGGTGCTTAGCTGTTGGGATTCAGCAGCGTTCTGTCAGCCCAGAGTATAGGCTGGTAGGAGCAAGTGTCGGTGCGGGGCGGAATACAGACCTAGGGCATTCGATTGTGGAGGGCCTGGGAGCAGGCCGGGATCGAGCATGTGCGATTGAGACAGAGTTCGGAAGCCTTAAAGGGCTAGAACAGTATGCATGGGAGGATTTCCGGGAGAGATAGCTCGGAATGATGAGTGCTAGTTGAGCGGTCCGGATAGACTGAAGGCCGGTAGGCGTACCAGTCAGGCCGAAGGCTCGGACAACGGTCCAGCCAAACTGAAGGCACTGAGAGCGGTCCAGATTGGCTTAAGGTTCTGAGAGTGGTCCAGATTGGCTGAAGGTTCTGAGAGTGGTCCAGATTGGCTGAAGGCCTGGTGAGGCGGTCCAATCATGCTGAAGACTCCGCAGGTATTGTTGGATCGGTTCGAGGATGTGGATTGTGTATGTTGCAGTGTGATTGTATTAGAAGGTCTGGCCCCGGGTAGTGATCATGATTAGTTGAGATAGTGCAAGGGCTTGAGAGTCCCTGCGATGAGAGTCAGAGTATGGGTGTTGGATGGATAGCGGATACGCTATAAAAAGGGTGGTGTAGCGTTGGGCGAGCACCGTGACACTTGTCGGAGTGACAATGTGGCCAAGTGGTTTCCTTGGTAAAGGAAAAGAGAGAGGTGTGTAACTCCGAGGGGGAGTGCAAGTCCGCGGAAGTGAAAGCGGAAGAGCAGAGTTATGATTAGAGTATTTCGAGTATGGTTATTGGGCAGCGTGTTTGCGGCAGTAGAATAAAAGCTTATCCGGTTTGGGATGTTTGCTGAGGTTGCGGAAGGAATTCCGCAGGTGTAGAGCCAAGAGGCTCGGAAGGAATGCAGGGAGAGAGTCTTGGGCTCTCGGTGTGATTCTGATCAGGGTATCGGGTTTTCCCAACCTGAGGGTGCTAGAGCTAGTTCAGCATGTGTATGTGATTGCAAGAGGAGAACTCGTGGGAGTTGCTCAGAGATTGAAGAATGGGTCTTTCCGTCAACATGGAATGGATAGAGTGGGAATCGAATCGGGGATCCGATGGTTCATGGTTTTCTAGCCATATGGGTCGAGTGATTGTTGAGATTTGGAGCAGTGATGCATCATGGGTAATTCTCGGTTGTTGAGTGTGATTATCAGAGGGTACAGTCGGTGCCGGTTTGAGACGGTGGTCAGGACACTACAAGGAAGAGGAAATGAGTTCGAGTTTCGATGGTTATGCCTTGAGGAACCGGGTCCGGTTAGGGCCAGGAGGTGCGTCGTGGGAGTATTTTGAAGTAGAGTTGCTGCAGGCTTCGAGGACGAAGCCAAATTTAAGTGGGGGAGAATTGTAACACCCCGTTCTTTAAGTGTGTAATTATGAGTTTCATCTGAGAAGGTTTCGGGCTGGCATATGTGTTAGAAGCTTTGGGCTTCGCGTCACCCCGTATGAATGTAAAGTTATTTGGGAGCGGGTTAGATTGGAGGACTTGTGGTGTTTTAAAGTTGATCATTGTTTATAGCTTGTTGTGGTATAAGTGGAAGAAGGGTCCCATGCATGCATGGCATGCATGTGTTTTGGAGTCTGGCTGGGTACGCCCAGCGTAATGGGGTGATGAACGCGGGATGGCCGGGTGAGTACGCCCAGCGTACTAGAGGTACGTCCAGCGTACTCTCAGAAACTCCAAACCCTAATTTTGGGTCAACCACTATATAAGGAACATGTTGGTTCATCCCTTAGCCTCCTTATGCTCATCCTTAACCTCAGAAAACCCTAGATCTCGTATTCCCTCCATTATTTGGGTGTGTTTGACCTTGGAAAGCTTATTTTGGCAAAAGAAAGGCTTGAAGGAGAAAAGAGAAGTTGTCAAGAAAGAAGAGGGACGATTGGAGCTTGTAGATCTAAAGAGATACCATCCTTTGGAGCTTGTTTGAGGTATAAAGCTTCTTGCTTGACCTTCATATTGTATAGATCTATGTATTTTGAAGCTTTGTCCCCATTCTTGTCCCTAAAGTCCTCACCTTGTTGCATATTTCGAATTGGTCAAGATTATCTGTCCTTTCAGACCTTTGGGGAGGTCTTGAGTGAGAAAAATAAGGTCCCAAGGGCTGTAGTTGTTCCATGTGAGAGATATATAGGTCTTAATGGATTAAGACCTTGGATCAAGAGCTTAAGGATGTCCCAAGTGATAAATTCTGAGACTTTATGAGTTCTAATCATATTTGGCCTATAGATCTGGAGATTGGGCTTAGGAGCTTAAGCCATTAAGTCATTATGTGGATTTGTTGAGCATCAGGGTTACTCCCCGCGTAGCGGGCCAGTGCCCCGATTCCCTTTGCGATTCAATGCTGTACGCCCCGCGTACCAAGGAGGGTACGCCCAGCGTACTCCTCCTATTGGACTTTCATTTTTGGGCTTTGAGTTTGGGCCGTTGGTGGACAGTTGGTTGTTGGGCCATGTCTGGGAATTCATGGACAGAGTGTTTTGGGCCCAATTATTGTGATGGACTTTGGTTCTAGGCCCATTTGGTGAAGTGGGCCCAATTTGGTAAATTGGGCCAATGTTGGACTTTGTATGAGATTTGGATTTTGGTCTTGGTCCGATATGTGGAAGTATGTTTGACCTAATGCTTATGCTTGTTATGTTGGTTAGTTCGGGATTTGCGGTGAGTTGGTGGTTCGAGAGTCTGCTTCTTCAGTTCAGAGTTTCGGCAGTGCGAGGTGAGTTATCCTCACTATATCAACAGGGTCTAAGGCAACAAGGCCGGCCCTTATTGGATTGAGATCTGGGTAGTTGTTGTTATGTTTCTGTTTTGATATGTTTGCATCCTGAGAGCTAGGATGGTATATGTTAGAGACCTGATTGAGATCGGTATCTTGAGAGATAGGGAGATGCTATGCTAGTGACCTGTTAGGTCGGTATCCTGGTTAGGATGATGATATGTTATGTGATCTGTTTTATCTGCTTATTGACTGTGAATTGCTATATGATTGTATGTATATGTGCACATGGTTGTTTGGACTGGAGTTGGGTTGAGGCGGGTCCTGCTTTGTGCTGTAGGCCAAGATACCCAGGGCGGACCGGTTGTTCCGAAGGCCCATCGAGCGGTCCGGATAGGCTGTAGGCCCCAAAAGGGCGGACCAGACGTGCCGAGGCTCGGAGAGTGGACCAGGCCGACTGAAGGCCCGGTGCGGGCGGACCAGTCATACTGTAGACTCAGAGAGTGGACCAGGTGGATTGAAGGCCCGGTGCGGGCGGACCAATCACACTGTAGACTCGAGGTTTATGGCTAGACTCAGAGGGTGGACCAGGTGGACTGTCGGCCGGTGTGGCGGACCAGTCACACAGTAGACCCGAAGTGCATGGCTGTTCTGTGATCAGATATGTTGTGGCATGTTATGCGTGTATGGTATAAGTGGTTGGTATTTTGGGGATATCTCACTAAGCTTTCGGGCTTACAGTTGTGGTTTTATGTTTTTCAGGTTCTTCAGGAGACCATGGCAAGGCGAAGGCGTGATCGTACCGCTCCTCATGATTTTGTAGTAATGTGATTCTGGGAATACGTTAAATGTTTTGTATTGAAAACCTTTTTGTAAAGATTTAATGGAATCGAGCTGTTTTTGAAAAATTTAAAATTGGTTGTATGTTTCGGTCGTTACAACCTCAAGTTTGAATTAAAGTCAAACTTGGTCAAAAGTCAATGAGGTCAACAAGAGTCAAAGTCCAAGGTCAAACTAGTCAAAGATCCATAAGTCAACTGAGTCAACCCAACCGAGTCGATCCAACTAAGTCAACCCATCGAGTAAACCCAACGAGCGTACGTGGGGCGTACTCTTGAGGTACGTGGGCCGTACTCCTCCGAAGACCAACATCGAGGCTGTTGACTGCGTACGTTGGGCGTACTCCCAGGTACGCGAGGCATAAGTCACATACTTCATTTTCTTCCCATAAAGTGCTTAATATAATGACTTAATACGTCCAAATGCAGATCCAAGGTCAAAATGTCATTAGGAGTCATAAAGTTTCCAACTTTACGACCATGCATGTTCAATAAGTGCTTAATCCATGAAAACCCAACATCTTAATGCCTTAAGACTCTCCATAACATGCATGGACAAAACCAACCATTGGGACTCCATGTTTATGACTTAAGACTTCTACTAAGGTCTGAAATATAACTTAATGAATCAAGAATATGCCAAGCTCAAGATCTAACATTTTGGGACCAAAATCATCATTAAAACACCCATTTCTAGATGTATATGACGGAGGGGTAAAGTTGCAAGCTTTATACCTTCAAAAGGTTGCAAATAAGGTAGAAATCCCAGATCTAAAGTGCTTTACTCCTCGAATATGAGCTCTACTACCTTACTTCTTCTTCAAGGCACAAAATACACACTCTCTTAAGCTTAGAATGGCTTCACAAGGTCAAATAGGGTTGCAAAACATTCTAAGAGGATGGAGGCTAATGAAAATGAAGAGAAAGGAGGCTATAATGAGGTTTAAATACGAGTTACACCCTAAAAGATTAGGGTTTCCATGTCTGGTAAGTATGCCCAGCATAGGAGATGTATGCCCAACATATTAGGGCTCGCTCTAGTACGATCAGCGTACATGAGTACGCATGGCATACTCCCCCAAGGCCAAATTTATGAAAATGCCACTAGGGTCCTTTTTGCACTCTTCCTTGAATTAGGGACCGAAATGCAACATAATTAAACTATAGAGTTAAAATTAGAAGTATCTCATCATCGAGATGTTACAATTCTCCCCCACTTGACTTAGTCTTCATCCTCGAAGTCTGCTACAACGAATAATTGGGATAAAGCTCCCTCAACTATTCATTGGCATCCTCGACAGAAAAATCGTTGGCTACGACGAGTTCCCTGACCATCTACTTCTCGTTATGAGACAATTTGTGTATTTCCTGAGCACAAACACCCGATAGCCACTGAGGTCCAAGACTCCTGACCAATCACCGCTGGCGAACCATTCTTCCAGGAGCAAGGCAACTCCCCAATACGAGCCTCGGGAAGAAAATCACCGAAATAATTTCGCCTCATGCCAGCATATTCTACAACTTCTTCATTAGTGAATCGAACTTCTCATGAGAACCGCAACATTGGGGACTCTTGAAACTACCAACACCGAGTCAATTCCATAAATTCTTGAGGTCGAGAACCCACCAGATCTAGATTTCAAAATCTAGTTTTTCCAGGATCGATACCTCTATCAACCCTTCATCGATCACTTACCACATCAGCTGGTTCATGATCCTCTCGACTTCCTACCATGCACCAACCCCACATGAACCCTTGGCAGAAGAATTAATCAATCTTGGTCATTTCCAACCCGCCAATCAACCACCATGTATTTGTTTTAAACTCAAAGATTTTCCAGAAGTACAATAACTGACAATGCTCTTGATGCGAACCGAAGAAGTCAGCAACTATGTGGAAGCCTTGAACTTGGAGAAATATGACTGGGAACTGAAGTCCCACTGCCAGATCCCACTCTCCCCCACTTGAAACATGATGGAACTTGACAACTTGATCCCAAACACCGACATCCAATTACACGGAGAATCTGAACCCGTACGACATTCATAAACCCCAATACACACACACAATCTGACCTTAAAGACAATTAATTCATTCACAAAAGCAGCTTAATTTACCAAGAACAACTAAGATACTTCCATTTAACTGATCATCCGAGAGTACAACAAAACTTAGAAGCATAAACAAAAATTATAGATAAATACCAATACTGTCCCAAATGCTAAAAAGAAAAACTGCCAATTTTAGCTCTCGGTCCCTAGTACTCCAGCTGCCCCATGACGACCGTCGGCCAGCTGCCAAGCTAAGGGTGTAGGATTCAGCACCTTACTGAATGCAATAAAAGACAACCAGCTCTGAAATGGCCCTCCTGACCACAATGGAAACAAGCTCGTGTACCCTGCCTACAATCTCTGTCTAAATGTCCCTTCCCGCCACACCTACAGCACACAAGAGATTTGCGCCTCCTTTCAAACGATCCCAAACTCTAGCTGATGGGCTTGAATCGCTTCGCCACCAGCTGTGACGGCAACATGGCCTACCTCTACTCCTTCGCCTGGAGCTCCATCTCAATCTCCCGCCGCCCAACGGCCTCCTGCAAATCCACCAATGAACCATAATGTTGTGAAGATAAAAACTGATGAATATTGGACCTAAGCATGCCTAAATATCAGGTCATCTGAGCTTGCTCAAAAGCACCAAAATCAGGGACAAACATTGCTCTCTCTGTGAACTTCTTGGTGATCTCCGTCACCGACTCAGACCCTTGCCTTAAATCCAAAAACTCATGGGTCAGCCTCTCCTGCTCCACCAATGGAACATTTCTCGAGCGGAACATCCCAAAGAACTGCTCCCATGATACTACAGCTCATTGCTCTCGGGTGTATGAAGTAGTAACCAGCCTCCACCATTCCTTTACTGTCGACCGAAGAAGGTTTAGGGCGTACTGGACCTTTTGTTCAACTAGGCAAGTGCAGGTAAAGAAACATCCCTTCACATCTGATACCCACCTTATTTCAATGATCAATTCTTGAACACCGTTAAACACCGGGGGCTTCGTATCATTGAAGTCCCAGTACTGGAAAGCTCGTTCTCCTCAAACCCCTACGGCAACAACAGTTGCGGTAACTGCAGCAACAACAACATCAGAAAGGGTAGCATATCGGTCATCGAAGTGCTCCATAATAGCGTCTTGACAAGCCCAACCAACTTCGGTGTTTGCCCCCAGACAAAAGAAACAACCTCATCACAAGTGATCTCCCTGACTCGGTCCTCAGTCAATCCTGGCCCATCCTGGCCACCTGATCCTAAACCTCCAATAGCTGCCATACTAAAATATACCAAGAAAAGATCAGACATCACAATGCAGAGCACTGCACAGTAGGACCTACTCCTATTAGTCACTTAGCAGCCTCGGACTTCCTCCTGAATCTCATACGGATCCTGTGCTTCCAGTAGTACAAGCTCATACTACCTTCCACACCTATCCGTAGTCGATTCATAATTCCTCACAAGGTCCTAAGTCATCGTACTAGACCACCCCTAGATATGACAATTCCACTTCTGCTACGAGCTACCATCGACTTCCTAGGATCACCCACGCTCTCGCACTACCGGTTGCTTTTGTGCATGCTTGTTGTACACAACATAAGATCAAATAGACTGTCAAAAAACCGACTCTGTACTAAGTCCATAACCAAAAAAGATACAGGAAGAAAGGCCAAGTCGATCATTCTAGGGATATCCAATCCGAACTAATCAACATACACGCAACAATCACAATCAAATAATATACATCAAACAAACAACTTTCTATATTATAAGGCATCATAGAAATCAGGCATTTCTATCTAATAGTTTCAAAAAGAACCTTATCCACTAGCATGCTTTTCTAACAATTCATATATCAGAAAAATCAAAACTCAACAAACATAACCAATATGGGTATTTTGGGAGTCACTCTCCAGTTTGGGCTCTAGCTAACTGTACACACTGCATCCTCCTGAAAATTCAAGGTTAAGCCAAGACCCATGTTCCCGATCCTGAGCCAACAATCAAACAAGAACATGACAAGACACCGAGCCCATGTCCTTAGCCCAACCCTTTTTATTACAAATTATTTCTTTCAAAAACATTTTTCAAAAACTCTTGGATCCTAGTTTGACACTAGATTTACATGAATGTTCCTCCAATTCACTCAAACCAAGGCTCTGATACCAACTTGTAATGTCCCATTTTCACAACCAAAATTTTTCTTTCATTTTTTGAGAAAACCATTTATTCTGAATTATATTTATTAAACTCAGAGTATTGTAGAAACGCGAAATCTTCAATGTTGTTGATGAGTATGTACAGTCCTACCTTTGCCTTCCCGCGATCATTGATGATACCTGAAACCATAAACAACTGGGTAAGCATAAATCTTAGTGAGTTTCCCCTCAAAATACCACCATATAAACATAATATCAAAAAACATGCATACAGAGCCTTCAGATTGACTGGAACGCCGCACTGGCATACAAACTATCTTGAACACTCACTAGACCTTCAACATGACTGGAACGCCTCACCTGGCCTACACTATATCTGGACCGTCCTTTGGGCCTTCAGCCTATCTGGTATGCCTCACCAAGCTCTATGTCTCTTGACCTTTAGTCTATACCGATCCAACTCAACCCAACCACTGCTCCCGAGCCTCTTTGCCTGCGGATTACAGTCGGTCCGCAAATGGTATCTTGGCGTGTAGCACAAAGCAGGACCACCTCAACCCACCACCACCATATGTTGACATATAAACAAACAAAGATAAAGCAGACACATAAAATACACAACAATCATACAACTCACTACTGCCTACTAGTCATCCCACAACACACAGTCCCACTACTAGCTAACCTCCATGAAATGCATAACCATAAGTAGCCAGAGGTGAGCTATCCACCTGGACAGAAGATCATACTCTAGATCCACAACGAAACAAGGAACATGCAAGAGAGCGTAGACCAAGAGTTCTTAGGCTATCCAGCATAACCACAGACAGTCCCTAGGGCACTCCACCAGATGATAACCAGTAAGTACAAATAACATACATATGTAATGGTCCACCAAAGCATAACAACATCCTACATATCAGGATAGCGATCTAATAGTTCACTACAACATAACAAAACACCAGAATACAGATCTAACAGATCACTACAACATAACAACATACTCGACACCAGGATACAGATCTAACAGATCACTATAGCACCGTGTCACACTAAGTAGCAACAATTTAAGAAATGCCTGACCGTATATAATCATTGGTGAGATAGCCTCCCGGACAGATGACCCCACCCTAAAACCATAACCAAACGAGGAACATGTACTAGAGCCTAGATCAAAAGTCCTCAGTCTATCCTACATGACTATATACAGTCCCTATGACATCCCTTTACTAATAGATAATTGGAAATTATGGGCCGATATTGGTGCCTTTAACCCATGGTACAATGAGGCAAAAATCTCTTGAAATGAAGAAATCCGAGAATACCATGATCCGTTCCCTGCTACACTGCTTGCTCCCGCAGATCCACTAACATCATAACGATATAAAATCTTAATCACCAATACAACCCTTAATACTTATAGACAAACTTAGTCAAAAGTCAACAGGGTCAACAAGAGTCAAATTCCAAGGTCAAACTGGTCAAAGATCCATAAGTCAACTGAGTCAACCCAACCGAGTCGACCCAGTCGATTCAATCCTACGATTCAACCCAACGAGCGTACGTGGGCCGTACTCCTCCGAAGAGCAACATCGAGGTTGTTGACTGCATACGTGTGACATCCCCAATTTCACGGCCCGAAAAGACCGATTTTGTTTATGCTTTATTTGAAAATCAGAGTATATTTTTAAATAAATATATTGCGGAATTTGTTCCTAGAAAAAAATGATATATATATTATCAAAGCATTTCAGAAGAAATGTATTTTGTTCATATTAAAACTTTGGGATGTCATCGTCAATACTGAAACATAAGCATAAACAGACCTTATATTTATTATTTACACTAATGATCTACATCTCCTTTAAATCTCTCAGTGTAAAGTAGCTTCGTATCGTCACCTGTGATACAAATAAACTTGAGTGGGTCAGGGTGAGAAACCTGGTGAGTACATAGGGTTTTCAACCCACAATACTATAATTATTATATTTAATCATCAAACAATCAACCCAATTACCTATCCCCATTATCTTCTTTAATCTTAAGGATCTACCCTAATAATCATCTATCCTTCATTCCTAAGGATTATCCTGAGGAATAGGCACGAAGTCCATCGCTGCCCAAGGTTTATACTACAAGCACTAACGAACGTCGATCCCCACGTACTGATCCTATACAATGATCTTACAAGATCTAGCCTAAAGGATCGATATGAACAACAAATTGAAGAAGCTGCTTCGGAAATTACCTAGCAGCAAACGAGGATCGATAAAGACATCAAATGAGGGGAATGGAATACGTTTCACCATGAACCTTCGTTCGTAAAAGAAAGAACCACAAGACAATTAAGTCAGGGTTAGTTATCTAGATAAAAATGCCTAGCCGTGGTCCGAATATCATGAGGTCTTTTACCCCCAGACTCAGCCTATCCAGCATCGAACTTTGCCTAGCAGTGGTCTGAATATCGCGAGGTATTTTACCCCCAGACTCACCCTATCCAACAATATAACACCAGGGATACCTATTAGTGGTCTATTTCCGACACACTTTATTAGGCAGTCTACGAAGTTCCCTCAATTACTTCGTGAAAAGAAACGTTGACATATGAAGCTCGTCCGATCACTTCATAAATGAAAGAAACGATGACTCCAAAGCTATTTCAAAATAAAAAGTATGGGGAAAATACTAATAAACTACTCCCGTGCGCTCCCGTACCCTGACACACAATAGTGTAAAAAAGAAGAACTTTGTACATGATACTTATCAGATGAACACATAGTTCAAAAGTACCTAATCCATACTCCCGGATTAATAACAAATAACTATGTCTATACTCTGCTAGATGACTAGATCATCTTAAACATCGATACCTCTCATCAATTTTTATTTCATCACACATCATCTAATTCATCTACTCATGTTTTACCCAACATATTTGTAGATATAAAATACATATACAACTTAAATCAATTAAAACATGTATAAAATTGCTCATCCATCATAGATAGCAAGTATACAAATAATATGCACACATAGCACGTAATTTATATAAGATACTTCATATCTATGTGTAAGATGAAAATAATATGCACTCACCTTATTAGCGTGAGTTGATAGAATCTAACTAAAAACGGTCAGCGGTTCGTGATCGTCGGGCTCGGGATGCGAAACGCCTTCAGCAAATGAGAGAGAGAGAGAAAAGTAATGGTGTAAGAAGTGAATGACGTCGAACTTTCTATTTATAGGCTGATTTCGGCCCATTCACATTGTGAGAGTTCATTGCTCACGTCGTGATCCATGGCTGAATCACCTCGTAGCTTCGACATCTACGTTCTAGGCTTGAATAGTGTCCGTTTGACTCCTCATGTCATGAGAATTCATTGCTCACGCCGTGATCTTTTGAGTTATCATTTCCGTAGACTTCTAGATTCGAAATGTGGCGTTTTGACTCCTCACATCGTGAGTAAAGAGGCTCATGTCGTGAGTCCAGTCAGATTAGGGTTTTTGACACTTGTCATGCTCTTAGACAACTGTATCTTCGGAAGGTCATAACTTTTGCATACGAACTCCATTTTTGACGTTATTTATATCCACGTGTAGGTGGAGACGTACTCTACAATTTTGATTTATAACCCTAAGGGTAAAAAGTATTTTATCATAAACTCACTTTTTATAATTCCCGGTGTCGTGCCAGTTTTGTCGCGAAACTTCGACAAGTTATAACTTCTTCGTTATAACTCGGATTTCAACGTTCTTTATATATACGGAAACCTTGTAACATATACTACAAATTAGTTGAGATTATTTATTCTAAATAATCCTCTATCAAAAAGTCATTTTTGACGCTTATCATCTCTAAATTGACTAGCCCTAATCTGCGGGCGTTACAATACGGTGGCCGTACTCCCAGGTACGTGGGATGTAATTACCACACTTCATTTTCTTCCTATAAAGTGCTTAATAGAACGAATTAATACGTCCAAATGCATATCCAAGGTCAAAATGTCATTAGGAGTCATAAAATTTCCAACTTTATGACCTTGCGTGCTCACTAAGTGCTTAATCCATGATAACCCAACATCACAATTACTTAAGACTCTCTATAACATGCATGGGACAAAACCAACCATTGGGATTCCATTTTTATGACTTAAGACCTATACTAAGGTTTGAAATATAACTTAATGAATCGAGAATATGCCAAGCTCAAGATCTAACATTTTGAGACAAAAAGCATAATTAAAACACCTATTTCTAGATCTATATGATGGAGGGGTAAAGTTGAAAGATTTATACCTTCAAAAGGTTGCAAATGAGGTAGAAATCCCAGATCCAAAGTGCTTTACTCCTCCAATATGAGCTCTACTTCCTTCCTTCTTCTTCAAGGCACAAAATACACACTCTATTAAGCTTAGATTGGCTTCACAAGGTGAAATAGGGTTGCAAAACATTCTAAGAGGATGGGGCTGATGAAAATGAAGGGAAAAGAGGCTATAATGATGTTTAAATACGAGCTACACCCCAAAAGATTAGGGTTTCCATATCTTGTAAGTACACCCAACGTACTAGGGCACACCTTAGTACGCTCAGTGTACATGCGTACGTATGGCATACTCCCCGAAGGCCAAAATTATGAAAATGCCACTAGGGCCCTTTTTGCACTCTTCCTTGAACTTAGGGACCAAAATGCAACATAATTAAATTATAGGGTTAAAATTAGAAGCATCTCATCATCTGGATGTTACATAGCAACAACTTTTGCATGTTTGTAAACTTTTTCTCAATGATCGAACCAAACAATATTCTTGATGCCTTGAAAGAAGCTGACTGGATTAAGGCCATTCAGGATGAGTTAAATGAATTCAAATGTCCTCATGCGTGGACTTTTGTTCCCAAACCTCAAGGAAAGACTATCATTGGGACTCACTCAGTTTTCAGGAACAAAATGGAGGAAGATGGAATTTTCATAAGAAACAAATCAAGCCTTGTAGCTCAAGGATTTTGTTAGCTTGAAGGGTTAGACTATGATGAAACATTTTCTCTGGTTGTAAGACTTGAAGCCATTCGTCTGTTTCAAGCTTTTGCCTTTTTTAAAATCTTCAAAGCCTATCAAATGGACGTCAAGACTGCCTTTCTACATGGAGATCTTCAAGAAGAAGTCTTTCTAAAACAAACTCCAGGGTTTGAAAATGAAGAGTTTCCAGATCATGTGTATCGTCTTGATAAAGTTGTCTATGGTTTCAAGCACGCTCCTAGGGCATGGTATGACACGTTGGCAAGCTATCTTCACTCAAGTGGATACAAGCGAGGAAAGATCGATAACACTTTGTTTATAAAGCAATCAGGATCCGATATCATTCTTGCTCAAGTGTATATGGATAATATAATCTTTGGATCCACTGATGAAAAGCTAAGTTTAGAATTCACAGAGGTCATGGCCAAGAAATTCAAGATGAGCATGATGGATGAACTAAGGAATCTCATAGTCATGCTGTCATATTGTGTGTTCGCCCTGATATTATGTTCGCCACCATATTGTGTGTTCGCTATCAAGTCAGTCCTAAGGAATCTCATCTTCACACTGTCAATAGGATTTTCTGGTACTTAAAACATACACCCAAGCTTGGGTTATGGTATCCTCGTGACTCTAAGTTCAAGCTGGTGGGACACACTGACTCCGATCATGGCGGGTGTGACATTGATCGTAAAAGCACTCCAGGAGGAGGTTAAATGCTTGGATATCTTGAGAAATGGAAATGCATTAATGACCATTCAATTCCAAAGATTTGATGGAAAGAGTCTTTATCACTTTTATGGAAAAATCTCTCTAAGTTTCTCATCAGCGAGACCATCTACTGAGAACATTGAGTCACTCCCTCAAGCTGACTGTCTAACACTATCTAAACTTTCTAAGTGAGATTGCTTGGTCCAAATAAAACATTGATAAAATGGTTATTGTGTTTATTTTTAAAATTTTAATCATTATTACCTGACCCTGTCCCTATAAGCATGCTTACTATATGCATCAAGTATCATGTTTTGCTGAAACATTGAGCATAACCCAAAGACTTACCTTGATTGCATAGTCATCATCATAAGATTTACTTGTCTGATCCTTATATGACAAAGGGTTGTTTATGTTCCTGACCTCCTAGTCTGAGGTATGACATGGTACGATTATGATTTAACGGTGAATCTTTGATTCTAGATTTCAACTTACTCCATGATACGAAAGTTTAAACCACTTCTTGTTGATGAGTTAAACTGTTAATGATTCACGCTAATGTCACCTCAGTATGACTAAAACAATCCATTCTCTCCACAACTCTTCTAATATAGAACTTGATCATTCATCGTGTAAAACCACACACTGATAAAAGTTCAAAAGTCTGTGCTGATGGTTAGTCTATGTATTGTAGGCTATCATACGCACCAATCTATTATTTTCCTTACATTCTTCCTTAAAGTTCTATGATTTAGTGTAATGTACCATACGCTGATGAGAGCTTGACAAATTGTGCCGATGGGTATATAACTATCCGTGATACATTACACACACCTATCCACTCTTGCCCTTTTTTTTTCTTCTAATAAAAGAGATTTATGATTCAACGTATAAATCTATATGCTGATGAGATTTTGCAATACTATGTCGGTGAATGGTAGTTTAAGCCCACGCTATTAGGAGACATCATGAAAGCTCAACGTTAGTTGCTGATGTCAAAAAAGGGGAGAAAATCTTTTTTGGTAAAGATGAAAATCTCAAGCACATTCTAAGGGGGAGTTGAGGCAAGATGATCCAACATTCAAGCTCATTATATAGTCGTCCGTCGTTTGCTGCAATTCATAAATGTTTGATAAGTCATTCATCTTCTCAGAGAGGGGGGCGGGGCATTTATTAAAACTACAAGAGTCAAGATTTCATTCTTACTCTCAGGGGCAGCACGAGCCAAAAACATTTCACTTATATATAAAAAAAATTTAGTTTTGACATCTTTAGATAGGGGAGAATGTAAGGCCACACCTTATGATCTGATAAGTCAAACACACGACACATTGATAGATCAATGTTAATGTCTACAACATCGAAAATGCCAACATATCAAACTTATCAGCGTCAACTTATAGTTTAGTTATCCGATTGTAGTATTTTGTATATTAGGTAATGATATAGATAATTATAGAAAAGATCACAGATCCGATATCTTTGTGACAAGATCGGTTCTTAGTATAGATTAGACATAATCCCTTCAATCAAGGGATATACATGTATAGATTAGTGTATATATATATATATATATATATATATATATATATATATATACAATATTAGGGCCAACCCTAATGTTGTGATCGTGGCTTTGTGTCAATCGTCTTTGTGACAAACCCGTCTTCTTGGTGAAGACAAAATTCTTTCTTGGTGAAAGAACAATTTAGAGAACTTCTGTGTCTTTTACTTTCTGTTTATTATTTTGCTTAAATTAGTTTTATGTTTGTTATTTATACTTGAATTGTATTCGATCGATACAAACCTTCATCTGTTTTTAAACACAAGTGATAATATAATGTGTATATGTTTGTTTTTTCATGGTAGTGGATTGAGTTTTAAATGAATGTTGATGATTGATATATTTGGTTTAGATGTATGAGAACTGAGAGCTTGTTGAAGGCCATAAAGTGTCAATTGGGTTGTATTGTGGCTTGATTGTGATAGAGAAGGAGAAAACATTGCATTTGAAGTTGTGGAAGTTTGCTCAAATGCAAATTCTCATCTCAATATTTGGAGAGCTCGTTTCTCATCATTAATCGATAAATCTAAAGCTCACATTTCACTTTTGACGCTTTTTTTCTCTATCATGTTCACTTATAACATGTATTATTACCAATATTACTTGATATATTCACATTTGAATATACTTATATATGTTATTCACATGTGAATCTTACATGGTATTCACATGTGATTATTACATTATATTAATCTTACATATGAATAATACATGGTACTGACATGTGATTATTACATTGTAATAATATAAATCTTACAAGTGAACCACACATGAATTACATGTGATTCACATTTAAATCACAAGTAAATCACATATGAATTACGTGTAATTCACATATAAATCACATGTAAATCACAAGTGAATCACATGCAATTCACATATAAATCACAAGTGAATCACATGCAATTCACATATAAATCACAAATGAATCATATGTAAATCACAAGTGAATCACATGCAATTCACATATAAATCACAAATGAATCACATATGAATTACATGTAAAAAATATTTTTTATATAAAAAATATTCGAAAATTTGATGTATAATGTTAATTTTTAAACTTTTTTTATTAATATTTCCTATAACACAAAAAATTAAACATTAAAAGAGATTAAAAAAATGACGATCATTCTTTTAATGAATTAAGTTTAATTTAACACTCCATATTTAGTTCTTGGATTTTCGAAAAACTATGAGTTCTGAATAATATATATATATATATATATATATATATATATATATATATATATATATATATATATATATATATATATATATATATATATTTGAGACCATGTTAATTTTGTGATATCGTAAGACCAAATTTAAAAATAATTTTAAAATACGAAATTAAAAAAAAAATCCAAAAAAAAAAATTTTAATTATTATTTTGAAACTTTAATTACCTAAAAATGAAATGAAAAATAAATCAAAATCCTCAACGATATTTATGTTATTTCTCCGAACATCAATTTTAGTAATTTAGATTTGCATATGATGGATAACCATGAAGAAACCACCACCAGCTCCATACCTATGCCGGCCAAAGTGAACCCGGCGGCCAAGAAGGCGCTTTTAATCCTGAGTTGTATTTTGTTATCCATCGGAAACTGTGGTGGACCTTTGATCATGCGGCTTTACTTCATCCACGGTGGCAACCGCGTCTGGTTGTCATCGTTCCTAGAAACGGCTGGCTGGCCGTTTATCCTTGTCGTCCTCATCATTCTCTACTTCCACCGCCGCGCAGCCGGAAAAGATGGAGATAATAAACACACGACATTTATCTACATGCGTCCAAGATTATTCTTCGCGGTGGCGTTTATCGGTGTGCTCACTGGTCTTGACGACTACCTTTACGCTTACGGCGTTGCCCGCCTCCCCATCTCCACTTCCGCCCTCATCCTCGCCCCTCATCTCGCCTTTGTGGCGGTCTTTGCATACCTCCTCGTGAAACAGAAGTTTACACCGTATTCCATCAACGCCGTGGTGCTTCTGACTGTCGGGGCGGCGGTTCTGGCGTTGCATACAAGCAGTGACCGGCCGGAGGGAGAGAGTAAGAAAGAGTACGCGATGGGTTTTGTTATGACGGTGGCGGCGGCGTTGCTGTATGGGTTTGTGCTGCCATTGATAGAGCTAACGTACAACAAGGCAAAGCAGGAGATAACGTATACACTGGTGGTGGAGATCCAGATAGTTATGTGTTTGTTTGCTACCTTATTTTGTACGGTAGGGATGATAGCCAACAACGACTTTGAGGTACAAACTGTTTTTTCCTTCACACAACATTAGAATTTTATTATTAATTAAACTAGATTATTTTCACAACTACATTTGACATCAGCTGAAAGTTCTAACTAGTATAATCTAATATGTCTATCTAGAGACAAATGATTATCTTAACAAAGAAACAAGGAGACCGATCTGTCATATGGTTTATCTATTAAATAATTGAACAGATTACCCCTATAATATCGTATGCTTCAAATAATTAATAATCTGTCACATTTTGATTTAATGTATTATCAATCTTATAATGATGGGAGAAAAATCTAACATACGTTTGACGTGTCTAATGTGTTTATATTGTTGGCTTCAAACGGTTATTTATTTATTTATTTTTCTTAATAAATTTTTACTATAAATTAACACTCTCATTTCAACGAATATTCTGATGACGTGGTGAACAAAAATAATTAGGCATGTACTATTCTATTATGTTTCATGATGTTATTTATTTATATTTTAATTTACCATGATTTTTTTTAAAATGATGAAGTATTTTCCTTTTATTAATTTATATAATCACATTTTTTTCAATTAAAAAATATGATAAAATGTGGTATCACACTTACCATTTTTATGGGGTGAAGGGAAAATGATATAATGATGATGTGAAAATACAATAGTTTTTATATTATTGTATGACACCCACAAATTAATTTCGATTAAAGGATGTATCATACAACTTTATGCACAACATATAATGTTTAGTTTTATTTTTAGAATTCTTCTGAACTTTTTCAGAGTAATAACTTATCTGAACTACATTTCCTTCTGGTCTAAAGTCTAAACTATAAAGCTATTATGTCAGCATCGTTTGGACTAAAGTCGCCCTCACGATTCGTATATTCAACATTTGACCCCACAACTTTGTCTTTCCAATTTGCAATAAAAACCAAGTGACTTTGACTTAGAGCATCCCAATCATCAATTTAAATGTATTTCATATTTTGTATCTTTTACAATAAACTGTAAAAGTAAGTTACAAATTAGAAGAATCTAAAGTTGCAAAGAAGTTATAGCTATAAAATAGAAAAATAACAAGAAAAACGATTTTTATTTCTTTTTTGGTGACGTTAAAAAAATAAATTGAATGTCACTTTTTTTTTTGAAAGCACTAATGATATCAAAACGTATAAGTTATGAAAATATAATATGTTCTTGATACTAGATATATTTAAAAGTAAAAAACAAGAATGTAATTGAAAATTATTTTATAAATAACGATCATAAAAATAATATAATGAAGTTTTGGGAACCAAGGAGGTCCATGACACATGATGGCATGGAAGCCATTCATTGTTACAGCTGTGAAGGAGGACCTGACCATGGAAGCTATCCACCTCCAAAAGAAGATGCTAAAAGTCTTTAAGATGATTTTCTAATGCTTCATTTTCTTTCATTTGTAACTTTATCCCTTATAAAATCTATCACAGAATTTACATTAAAAAACTTGATAAAGAGTACCATCTACAAAAATACTATAATCAATCAAATAGGTTCAAATGTTTCACTATCTATTGTGTGCTGATTGATTTTGGACCAATCATTTTAGTTATTTTAAAAAAGTAATTAATGCATATTAAATGTTAAAGATGTAATTAATACCTATTATATCTTCAACATTTAATATGTATTAATTACTTTCTTAAAATAACTAAAATGATTGGTCCAGAATTAGTCATACATGCACACAATAGATAGTGAAAACAAAATAACCTAACCCTATATATATATATATATATATATATATATATATATATATATATATATATATATATATATATATATATATATATATATATATATATATATATATATATATATATATATATATATATATACCAAAACGACTTTAACACATACTAACCTCCACTACTAGAATATCATATCAAATAAAAATTGAAAAATCTTGATAGCTCGCACCATTTTATGCTTCATTCTTTGACTTGGAAACATCACATACGAATCAACTAATTCAATGAAGGTAATAAGTAATGAGTTTTATAGAGTTCAACAATACAAGAAAAACTCAATGTTTAAATGAGAGATGTAGTTGATTTTGATAGAATAATCAACCACATTTATAAAGTTACAAATTATTCAAAGAAGATTGTTATTTATGTAATTTTAATGTTAATTATTAATTCCCAAAAATGGTAACAATCTAAGACCATCTCCAACCCATTTTTATTTTTTCCTCCAAAAATGGAGTAAAAAATAGGGTAAATAGTGTTTCATTTCCAACCCTACTTCATTTTTTAACCCCAAAAAGTATATTCCAAGTATATTCTATTATTTCAACTTAGATAGATTGTCAAACACACCCCTCTATTAATTTAGTTTTAACAAATAAAAATAAATTTTAAATTTTTGATTAATTAATATAATTTATTATATTTCATAATTGTAACATCCCAAAAATACAGTCTGAAAATTTCGTTTTAAATCAGTAATAAAACCATATTCATCGACGTCATATAAGAATCATAAACAATATATCTCAAAATATCATAACAACTGTCAAATCTATCAGAGTATAAACATCACAGGCTGAACAAATGGTGTGTGCACGACAATCTTCCCGAGCTCATCTTTTGAAAACTGAGTACCTGAAACCAAAACTGAAAACCATAAGCACGAAGCTTAGTGAGCTACCCAAACTACCACATACCATACAATAACATATAACACATCTACTGGGCCTTGCCCACTGCATCGGACCGAAGTCCGGAAACTGCATCGGTCAGAAGTCCGGAAACTAACCAGGGTCTTGCCCTCTGCATCGGACCGGAGTCCGGAACTAACCAGGGCCTTGCCTTCTGCATCGGACCGAAGTCCGAAACTAACTGCATCAGACCGAAGCCTGGAACTGACTGCATTAGACCGAAGTCCGGAGCTGATTGGGACCTTGCCCCCTGCGTCGGATCGAAGTCCGGAACTGACTGAACATAACATAGCATAAACATATCAACTAGCACGAATACATATACTGCATACTGCATCAGAACAGAGTCCGGAACATATAACACAAAACATGCTTGAATCACAAAGACATCAAGCACTCTAACTACTGCATCGGACCGATGTCCGGAACTAACTGAACATAGCATAACATACTCATAGCATATAATATAAACACATATACTGCATACTGCATCGGACCATAGTCCGGAACACATAACTCATCTGTATCACAAAGACACCAAGCATAATGAACTACTGCATCAGACTGTAGTCCGGAACTACTGCTAACTAAACGGGCCGACATTGTGGTCGTGGACTCGTTCCTAGTGGAAGGAAACTCACCTCACACTGCTGAAGTCCCGTAGACACAATCCCACACTGCTGAAGTCCCGCATACTCAACCCTAGCTGCTGGATGACAAATTCCCGAACTGTCAACACCAAAATAAACCCAATTAATAATTGGGTTCGAACTCAAAACTATGAACACATACTTTGGATAATTACTACATTACCTCTAGCTTGGCTTACCCAAGCCCAAGGCCCAATCCATACGCCTAAAATCAACTAGGGATCAAAGCCCAACCCATGGCCTAACTTTCCAAATTTGGGCCCAAACCTCTACATGGACTTCCCTTAAGGCCTAATTGATCAGTCCAGTCCAACATGTCTCATTCTAAGGGCCTAATACCATACAACCATCTAGGCCCAACTATGGCCTATCTATGGCCCAATTTTCCAAATTGGGCCCAATCCTTCATATGGGCCTTACCTTAGAGCCCAACTAATTACTCTAGTCCATTTGATTATTCTTGGATGGCCCAACACAAAGCCCAAGTGAAATTAAGGTTTCACATCAAATGATAACTAGGGTTAAGTGTTTCTTACTTAACCCATTAAGGACTTAATCCATTAAGTCCTTTACTCTACTAGATAAGTGATATGGAGTGATTTGGGCTTAACACACACTCCAATCCCAATGGCCCAAAGATGGGTCCAATAAGTCTAAGGCCCAATTACTCATAATTAGGGTTTTCTAAACCCTAATTAAGGTTTGCACTCAAACATGGCCCAATAGGCCCAAAATTAATCTTTGAGCCCATTAGGGTTTGCTAGTGGGGCACCACCCACTACCACCTCGGGTAGTGGTGGTCCATGGCGGCTCACGGCGGCGGCCACCACCTTACGGTGGTGGTTATTATTTTTTATTATTCAATGCTAATTACAATTACAAACTTTATCCAAAATAATCCACACTAACTAACACACACACACACACACAACCACACCATGGTGGTCGACGGCGGTACATGGCGGCAGCCACCACCTCACGGTGGTGGTAGTGGCTACTTCTGACTTTCCGGCTAAACAAAACATCCAACACGCATACATACACACCTACACGATTTCTTTTTTTTTTTTTCTCAAAAGATCCAGCCACCCTCCCTTGGTGGCTCATAGTGGCGGTAGGAGCACTAGAAAAGCAACAACAACAGCACAACGGTGGCAGCCACCATTCCCAATGGTGGTGGCGGTCCACATGAAATGACCCAAGAACCAAGCTCTAAACAGCTGACTAGGAGGTTGCTATCGCCGGAGCAATTTGAAACGGTGGTTCACGGCCCACCAGTGACCACAGCCGCCATACATGGCGTTAACCCAACAAAAGGAACGAGAGGGAAAAAGAGAAGAATCGACTGAAGGTTTCTCGGCAGCCCAATACTTGCACAGCGACAGAATAACGGCAGCCAGCACCTCCGGCAGCCAGCGTCGCAATGGCGATGTTCGTCTGACATGGCAGCAGCGAATGGAGGTTTCTTCCCGGTCTTCGACGGACTCTCGGTGACTGACGTTGTTGCCGACAGCTCGTCTTGATGGTGGCAGTTCCATGGCATGGCGGCGACCTCTTATGTCCAGGGATGAGAGAGTAAGAGGGGTGGCGGCTGGAGGCATATCCCTTAGGGTTAGGGTTTTGAGTGATTTAAGATGCATATATACATGGATTAAGGGAGGGTGATGGGAGTTGTCCCGTGTCCATGCTCTAACTTTGTCCATTTAACCATTCTAGTCCCTCCCCATGATATCTTTTTTTCAAAATAAAACACATACTTACCTTTTTAACCCTATCTTCTGAAATTCTTTACAATTAAAGTCTGAAATTTACCAATCAACCCCTACTCTACAAAAATCTCTTTCATAATAGATCCTTAAATTACTAACAAGCCCTTAAGCCTTCAATCTTTTCAATTTAAGTCCCGAACATACACTTTTAACCCTCGACTTCTAATATTCTTCACAAATCATCGGAACTTACATTTATTAATTTATTTAAATAAACGGGACGTTACAATAATATTATAAATATTAAACATTATATTTAAATTAAATCTAATAGATAAAATAAACTACAAATGTATAAATATATAAAATTAGGGACTAAACCCGACAACTGAAACTTCATCCTCATATTTGGAGATATGAATAGTATCACCTCATATATGAGGTAATACTATTCATATCTCCAAATATGGGGGGAGAAATGGAGTAGGGTTGGAGAAGAATAGGGGAGATAATGGAGGAAAAAATGACATTTGGGGGTGGATTGGAGATGCTCTAACCGCAATGGCTGCAATTTTAGATCATATTTTGTCTTATAATTTATGGAATAATTTACATACGGACTGACAAAAAATAAATGCTTTCTTATATTTTTACAAAACGATGATAGTTGATATGTTATTGATTTTTAGATTTGGTGTGAGATACATGTATTACATATGTTTACTTCAAAAAAAAATAAATATGAAATTCTAAACATTTGAAAAGTTTGAATTTATCAGAAAAGTGAAAAAAATATTTAATTATTAAAATTAAAGTGTTTTTTTCTTTTTTAAATTTAAACAAATAATTTAAATAAAAGAAACTAATGAGGTTTTATTTTAGTAATTTTGAAACTAGAAGGAAAGTTTATTAATGAAATTGATATGTATTTATTTATTATTATTTATTACATTTAAATACTATGTAGAATTTAACAAAATAAAAAAATCATAAATTTACATGTGAAAAAAAAAACATATGACATAATACGTTAGAAGATGATAGAGTGTTAATTTTTATTTTTTGTACGATAAAAATGTTTGTGAGCAATTTAACATTTTGGGCCAAAGACAATCGACTTTACTGCACGCTTTTGGATCAACCATCGATGTTGTTTTATATCTATTTCCATTATTTTGTATATTTTTGTGCAACTAACAAAAATTATGTGAGTTGCATGTTATAGATAAGACGTAGAAATTGTTTGAAAATAGGGATAATGAATGTCAAAGATATCGAATATTAAAGAAATGAGATATTTTGGAAATTGTGTATTTATACTTTCTTTAACTTATAATTTCAATCTACAAGAGTTATACAATCAAATTTAATAAAATTCATTAAATCACTCTTTCGAATTTCAGGTTAAACCAAGACCAAACACAAAATATATGATTTGTTTTAGTTTTACGAGAGAAAGAATTCGTAAAAAAAATGTAATCTCTGCAAAACTAAAAACCTATAGACGTATCTGCGGGATAGTTAATTGCGGCTGGTTTTGGTGTCCTTTAGCAAGAGACGCATTGATAGATTTTGGTAGAAATTCACAAATTGAATGCTTCATCGTGGATACAGTTTTGGGCCAAAGCGTTGTATTCACCAAGGGAGATGGTCGTTTCCCTAAGCCTCTATGCTTTTGAGACCAAATTAACTTATACAAGGATTTCCTTCTCAGTTCTCACCTTCTAAACTTGCAATATAATAACCAACTAAAACTGATGTTAAAACGATGTGATACTAAATTTTTATCCAAGAGTTGCAGTGTAAGGATGAATCAATCATATTGGTATGATGGATTTGGGGTATGGTTTTGACTATTTTTGTTGCTTTTATGAAGAAAATTGTGTGTGTTTTTTTTTTGGTATATAAGACGAAGAAAATGTTATATTTTGGTTTATGGATTATTGATTTTGCAATTGTTTCTTTTGTAGGTGATTCCAAGGGAAGCAGCGAGTTTTGAGTTAGGAAGGACTAAATATTACACAATATTATGTCTTAGCGCTTTAATTTGGCAATGCTTCTTCTTGGGAGTCATAGGAGTAATATTTTGTGCATCATCATTGTTATCAGGGATCATAATTGCAGCTCTACTTCCTGTGACTGAGATATTAGCTGTAGTTTTTTATAAAGAAAAGTTTCAAGCCGAGAAAGGTGTTGCGCTTGTCTTATCTCTATGGGGATTTGCTTCTTATTTTTATGGGGAATATAAGCTCAAAAAAAGGTCAAGCTACCAAAAATCTTCTCAAGAACAAATGGAGATGTCTCAACCTAATTATCCGTAGATGTCCAACCCAATTATCCATCGAATGTAATCGTAGATGTTTATACATTTTCAGTTAGTATTGTAGTTGTATTTTGATTCGTATTGAAGCACTTTCTATGCACAGTTAAAATTCAATGATATGAAATATATATATATATATATATATATATATATATATATATATATATATATATATATATTGTTGTCATAATCGTAATCGTTCATGTATTATACCTTACAATGGATAATTACATCAACGAATTTATATGCATCTTAATGCAACTTGAGACGAACCGGCTAAGATCCCGATGCGTACAAATTCTCCGGCATGAAATAAAATACTAGTAATAAATACACTGGCTAGCCTTTGTTCGATTGGACCGGGGCCTTCACTTTTTGAAGGTAAAGACATTGCAAATGTAGTTGGTGCATAGATGGTTTCGTTTCTTTATCAAATAATTGTGTGCTTATGAGGAGTTGGTTTGGTTTGGTTTGGTTTTTTTTTTTTTGGTATCAATTATTTGATAAACAAATTATTATAGAGTTATTTTATGATATGTTCGTTCAGAATTGACGGGATAATGAAGTGATTTGTGGTTATGCTATGTCTATCATAAATTCTTATGAAAATTAGATTGTTCATCCCATCACAATTTTTGCACAATTAAGGGGTGTTTGACTTATCTTTTTGGAGACAAAAGTCCTTTTGGCAAAAGTTACAAAAAATCAGGATTTCCTGAAAAGTCACTTCTCCTTATATCCAAAATCCAAAAATAACTTTTAAAATGCTTTTACCAAACATCTTTTGCATTCTATCTTTTCCAAAAAAAAACATTTGACCCCTCAAAAAATAAGTCAAACTCCCCATAAATACATTTTACTCACCTAAGTGTTGAGATGCGCAGTTAACCACACATGCTCCTCCGATCTATGATAAACCTTAAGCCACCCTTTTCTTACCTTGTTAAGTCCAGGTTAGTGTGCCGGTTAACCACAAACGCTCCACTAACGACTTAATCAAAGTGCAAATTGTAATTTCATAGGTTAGCACCTTATTCACATTTTCTTAGAGTAACTAAGATTAGGAATTTATAAAAAGATTTAGTTACTTTACATTCATCATACTTTTAATGAGGATTAAATTCATTGTCCTACCCGTTTGACTAACGACCCTCTACCAATCAACGAAGCGGTAGGTGAGAGTGGACACCCATTAAGCTGCCATTTTATAGGTAACAACCTTATACCCCTCCTTATAGATTGACTTCGTGAATAAGGCCTACTAACGGTAAAACGAATTGTTCTTATACATATATAAATATTATTAAACTTATAATATTAGAAAGTATAAGGGTTGAATTTAAACTTTTAAAATTCTAGGGGTTGGAACTAAAGTTTTACCATGGTGTGTGAGACTTTACATGTTCCAAAACTTGAGGGCAAGTTTTGTAACTTTCAAAACTTTTCATCTTTCATAACTTATGAGTTAATGGTTTATTAAAATGAGAGACTTTTCATTTTATGTAACCTATGTGTTTATTAATAGACTTTAAAAGAAAGACTTTTGGTAATCCATAACTTGAGGACAAATTATGGATTCCATTAAAACACATCAAGATCAAAAATTAAACTACCAAGCAAGTTGCAAATAATTCCTATGATCTTTTAAACTTATAAGTTCATGAACATTCATATCAACAATTTCAAGAATCATAAATAACCATGCAAAACTTGAAAATTTGATAATCGCCATTGAAAATGGATTAGCATAATCATTACACCATCTAAAACAAGTTTCATAAGACCAAAACAGTTTAGGGTGATGTTTCTAGTCCATTTCCAGCAGCAAAACTTGAAAAACTGCAAACTGGAAGACAAACTCGTCGAGTTCTATCTGGAACTCATCGAGTTCATGTGTTAACTCATGAATTTGGCGAGTTTTAGGCCAGAACTCGTCAAGTTTTCTAGTCTGGGCAGATTTTGGTTTTGAAAAACAAGTTTGCATCAAGTATCAAGAAAACAAGCCTAGTCTCTGATACCACTGAAGGGTTTTGAGCCTTCTAACACTCTTATGGTGTACATGCAACCCTAGAAACCTTGTATCAATGTTTTCTCTAAGATACATGCAAATAATAACTTTACAAGGTTTACTTCCTAACTAGCATGTTATGGGATACTTGAATCATAAAATACTAGTAGAATTACATACCTTTTAGTAGTGATTGATTGCTTGGAGTTGGAGAGCCTAGCACCAATAATGTGGATGCCTCAAATGGAAGTCACAAATCACCACAAACCTTGGAAACCTTTAGAGAGAGTATAAACACTTGTAGAAATCGGCCAACTTTGCTCACACACAACTAGTTCCATTTCAACTGCCAAGGACTCCTTTATATAGTTTGGTGGATTAGGGTTACATCCATGGAAACCCTAATACCCATGACCTTTCATTTCCATGAGATCCATGGTTTAGTGCTTCATGCACTATCCATGGACTTTTCATACAAGCCTTGCCCATTCTAAATAAGCAATAGCCCACACTATATAAATACAAGGGCCCACATTTAATTAGTCACCTTTTTGATCGCCAAATTAATTCTAAATTAAAATATAGATCAATACTAGTTAAATAATATGATTTCATATTAATATATTAGATCTTATAATATATTAATAATTCATAACTTATACTATTCTCAAAATATTATTCATATAAATTGTTTGGGTAAAGTGCAACCCAAATGGACCGTGTCGGGTCGGGTCAAGTACATCTAAAATATAGTTATGGACTTGGACACCTTATCCAACAGTCTCCCACTTGGATATGTCTAATGACTATAATTGCAAGCATGACTTCAGGAACCGACCGACAATTGTAGCTCTTAAAACTCTGTTGAACTATGAAGCGCCATTTTAGATAAGGGATCATATAGTCCTCTGTTCTAGATATCAACCGGAAAAATAAATGGAACAACGTCTTACTTATTGTCCAACAATTTGTTTCCCGATTTCCGATTTGTTTGACATAGAACTTAATTGAACACATCAATTTAGTTCTGACCAGGCCCGGTACATGGGTCAACACAAAATCATCGAAAGGCCCAGATATCGCTTCTAATCCAAGAAGGAACATATAAAATTCGACTCATATGCTTGTTCTACTACTTGTTGAATCATACAAAAATGCACGTTTTATAACATCGAGTTACCAATGCGTTTTCGTACAATCAATGTATAACCAACTCATAGGCAATAACTCATATCTCTAGGTTTGAAGACTTATATGATATTACCGTCTCACGATCACTCGATTTAAATTACATGAAGTGATACAAGCGAGCGTGGGTTGAATCCAATTGTAACGCCCGTTTATTTAAATCAAATTAGTAAATGTGAGTCCCGGACTAATTTGTGAAGAATTTTGGAAGTCAGGGTTTAAAAGAGTATGTTCGAGATTAAATTGAAAAGGATTACGGAGGTCAGGGTCTGTTTGGTATGTTTTGGATTTAAGTTGAGAAGATTTTATGGGGTTGGGGGCTAGAGTGTAAGTCATGGGCTTGATTTGAAAGGAATTTCGCAAGGTAGGGTTAAAAGTGTAAAATATGAACTTATTTTGAAAGAAAAGAAGGAAGGAGGGACCATGATTGTACTTATGGGAAAGTTGTAATAAGGACCGGGTATATAACCCGTCATTACTCCCCGAAACCCTGAAACCCTATGAGATTTCATCAGCCGCCACTTCCTTTCTCTACCCCTTTCAATCGCCTATATCAGCTCCGGCCATTAGCGCCACCGAGGAATGGAAGCCACCCAGCCGCAGTTGCGTGTCGAGGATGCTACCGCCGTCCTTTGCCATTGAAGAGCCCCAATGTCGATACCGGAGACGCCGACGATTGAAGGTCCGAAGATCCGGTTGTTGGGTGTCGGGACAAAAAAGGATGAAGAAAGAACCACGACGTCGCTATCGTCGTTTCCCGATCGGTGAATCGTGCGCATCCCTCGTCGACAGTTATGATATTGTATGTGTTGTATGTAGTTTTGTTTAGTCGGAAAGCCGGGAATAGCCATCGCCACCACGAGACACCGTCGGCCGCCATGGTGTGGCTGTGTGTGTGTGATTAGTTTAGTGTGTGTGTGTGTGTGTGTGTGGTTATTGTGATTTTAGCCTTGTAAAATGTAATTTGATTTTTGGAATAATGAAAATGAACCAAACCACCACCGTAAGGTGGTGGCTGCCGCCGTGAGCTGCCATCAACCACCACTACCCAAGGTGGTAGTGGGTGGTGCCCTTATAGCAAACCATAATGGGCTTAGAGATTGGTTTTGGGCCTATTGGGCCATGTTTGGGTGGAAAACCCTAATTATAAGTATTGGGCCTAAGACTTACTGGGCTCAATTATGGGCCATTGGGATTGGATTGTGAATTAAGCCCAAACTATTCCATGCCATTTATCTAGTAGAGTAAAGAAATTAATGGATCAAGTCCTTAATGGACTAATTGAGAAAATCCTAATATTTGAGAATTTATCAAGACACACACACGAGACTTATTTAATAAGTGAAATATTAAATAACAATCATTGGTAGAAATTAATCTGAGTGATAATGGACTTAATGGATTAAGTCCTTAGTGAGTTAAGCCCTTAATGGGTTAAGTGAGAAACACTTAACCCTAATTGTCATTTTATGTGAAACCCTAATGTCACATGGGCCTTGAGTTGGGCTTTTTAATTGGGTAATTGGTAATTGGGCCAATAATGGACCATCCAAGAATAATTATGGACTAGAATATTTAGTTGGGCTTTAGGGTAAGGCCCTAATGAAGGATTGGGCCCAATTTGGAAAATTAGGCCATAGTTTGGGCCTAGATGGTTGTATGATATTGGGCCCTTAGAATGAGACATGTTGGACCGGACTGAGCAATTGGGCCTTAAGGGAAGTCCATGTAGATGTTTGGGCCCAATTTGGAAAATTGGGCCATATGTTGGGCTTGATCCCTAGTTGACTTTGAGCCTATGGAATTGGGCCTTGGGCTTGGGTAAGCCAAGTTAGGGGTAATGTAGTAATTATCCAAAGTATGTATTTATAGTATGTGTTAGAACCCAATTAATAATTGGGTGTTATTTGGCGTTGATAGTTCGGGAATCTGTCAGCCAGCAGCTGGGGTGGAGTCAGCGGGACTTCAGCAGTGTGGGATTGTGTCTGCGGGACTTCAGCAGTGTGAGGTGAGTTTCCTTCTAGTAGGAACGGGTCTAAGGCCACAATGTCGGACCGTTTAGCTAGCAGTAGTTTTCGGACTTCGGTCCGATGCAGTAGTTAGTATGTTTGATGCCTTCGTGGCTCAGACAGGATTTATGTGTTATGTGTTCCGGGTCACAGCCCGATGCAGTATGCAGTATATGTGTGTCCATGTTAGTTGATATGTTCATGTTATGCTTTGTTCAGTTAGTTTCGGACTTCGGTCCGATGCATGGGACAAGGTCCCAGTCAGTTTCCGGATTTCGGTCCGATGTAGGGGGCAAGGCCCCAGTTAGTCCGGGCTTCGGCCCGATGCAGTTTCCGGACTTCGGTCCGATGCAGGGGACATGGTCCCAGTTAGTCCGGGCTTCGGTCCGATGCAGTTTCCGGACTTCGGTCCGATGCAGGGGACATGGTCCCAGTTAGTCCGGGCTTCGGTCCGATGCAGTTTCTGGACTTCGGTCCGATGCAGGGGACATGGTCCCAGTTAGTCCAGGCTTCGGCCTGATGCAGTTTCCGGACTTCGGTCCGATGCAGTTTCCGGACTTTGGTCTGATGCAGTGGGCAAGGCCCAGTATGTGCATTATATGTTGTATGGTATGTGGTAGTTTGGGGGAGCTCACTAAGCTTCGTGCTTACGGTTTTCAGTTTTGGTTTCAGGTACTCAATTTTTAAAGGAGGAGCTCGGGAAGATTGCAGTGCACACACCATAGTCAGTTAGCCTGGGAATGTTTTACTCTGATAATGAGATTATGTTTTGAATTAATACTCTAAAAATTATGTTATGACTTATGATATAGTTTTGTAAATATGGTTTTAGTAATGTTTTAAAAGAAATTTTTAGTCGTGATTTTTGGATCGTTACACCAATACTCAGAATTTATGAGTAGGGATGGAAATTCCACCCGACCCGGTGGGGAACCCGACTGACCCGCCCCAATCGGGGACGGGTATTGTGACATCCCCTAATTTCTCGGCCAGAAAAGACCGATTTAATTTATGCTTTTTAAAATAAAATCAGAGAAATCTTTTTAAAAGATGTTGCGGAATTGGTCCCCAAACAACATATGATAAAAGTTTATCAAAACCCTTCATTAAGAAGGTATATATTTTCCATATATATATATATATATATATATATATATATATATATATATATATATATATATATATATATCAAAACCTCGGGATGTCATGTTCCGATACAGATCAAAATCATAAACAAGACATTATAAGCCTTTCAACAGTTATTTACATCTACTGGCCTATAATCCAAAAATCTCTCGTCGTCCTCCAACTATGATCGGGGTCCACTACCTGTAACATAAAAAGGTGAGTGGGTCATGTTTGGGAGCTTGGTGAGCATATAGGGTTTTCAACCCACAATAATAATAAACTTATTAAGTTCACCAATCAATAATAACCCTGATTACCCGTTCCCGTTATCCTCACTTTACGTCCCTAAACACTTTTCACAAGGGACCTAGCCTAAAGAATATCATCAGGATGGACACTACTGCTAAGGGGTTTCCTCAGCCATACATGTCATAAAGTCAACCATGAGGGGGATGGAGTACAACGAATGAACACTCTAGTTCATTAACACCTACAGGTTGCGGACCTGTTAATGTTTCCCACTGGATTGTCTAGAAAGTCCGTGGTCGTCATCCAAACTCCGCTAGATGACTGGATCTCAAAACACATCGAGGCGTCTCATCAATTTTATTTTGTCACACATCACTATCTACCCATGTTCTACCCAACATATTTGTAGATAAAAATACTTATACAGTTTAAAACTTGTATAAAACATCAACACAACAGTCACCTCAAATAAACAATTAATATATTTACACATAGCACGTATTATAAGGTAAATACTTCATATCTATGTGTAAAATGAAAGTGACTATACACTCACATGATTTGATGATAATGGGACAACAATTCGTTTCCTAAAACGACCGTTTCTAATAAAACCGGGAGTTTTATTGAGAAACCGGGCTTTGTAAAAGTCGGGCTTCGAAACCGAAAAGATAAATTTTCCGGGCTTCACGGGCACTTCGTGGAGTATTCCGGGGTTTATAATCGATATCGGGGCTTCTTGGGACGTTAAGATGAAAGAAATATGGGTTTAGGGGTTAAAATTGACAATTTTCCAAAGTATACCCGGGAGGTCTCGCACCCTTGTATTTATAGGGGAGAGCTTCTGATCGGACGGCTGAGAGGAAGCCACGCCTCGCAGATCTGAGGGCTCGCAGGGAAGGCTTGCACGTGGCTGTGTGGCGCTCGCACATGGCTCGCACCTGTGAGGGTCTCGCTGGCAGCTTTTGATTGGACCGAGGTCTAGGGTCCGAAGTAGAGGGTTCGTGGCATGCTGCGAGGGCTCGGTCTCGTGTAAGAGGGTACGTGTTGCCTTCTCAGTGGACCACTTCGGATAAGGTCATGTGCTTGGATGACTTAGAAGCTCGGGTAACTCAACAGGACACGTGGCGTATGCGAAGCGAGGACATGTGGCCGAAGTCCACGTGTGCGAAATTTCTCGGTTTTGGGGGTTTTTCTCGTTTTTCGCGCCAAAACTTCTAAAATCCATAACTTTCGCATACGAGCTCCGCTTTTGACATTCTTTATATACACGCGTAGCTAAAATTACGCTCTACAACTTCCATTAAGTCTTCGTCCGCTAATTTTGACTTTAATTTTTTTATTATTATATTTAACAGACCGGGACAGGAAATCCGTTAAGAATTCATAACTTCTTCATCCGATGTCCGTTTTCGTCAGACTTTTTACCGTTGTGCTACTAATGATGAGACCTTCAATTCTCGTTTAGGTTGTGTCGGCTAAAAATCGCTTGATCTAAAATTCGAGTTTTTAGTTGTCTACTACTAAGCTGAAACTTCGAAAAATCATAACTTCCTCATACGAAGTCCGATTTGGGCGTTCTTTTTATCGAACTTCTTGTTTTAATGAATACTATGAATTTCGTTTAGATTACTAAGACTAAAAAGTAGTTTATCAAAAACTCACTTTTTACGACATTCAGCACCGTGTCGGTTTTGTCGCGAAACTTCGACAGGTCATAACTTCTTCTTTATAACTCGGATTTTGGTATTCTTTATATCCCCAAAATCCTTGTTTCGACCACTACAACTTTATGTAAAGATAGCGGGCTTATCTCACACTTTAATTTTGACGCTTATTTTTATTCTTAATTAATTAAGCCCTAATAATTAAACATAAAACACGTAAAACACGTAGAATTCACATAATTCCTTTTTAATTTCTTCAAAATGAGTTACAAAGGCTAAACTAGACTATCACCTCAATATAAATGCCTAGGCTAGAAACACGAGTGTTACAGGTATTCCCTGCCAAAACGGGTACCGGGTACGGGGCCGGAGATCCCTATTATGCTGAAACAGGGGATGGGGCCGGGGCCGGGTATAACAATCCCCACCCCCCCCAATTTGATGACTATATATATATATATATATATATATATATATATATATATATATATATATATATATATGTCATTTATTGAATTTGAATTAAGTCCACTAAAATGAATTGATCTATATTAGACCATTAGAGATAGAGTCCATATACCAAATTATGTTCCCAATTTCAAGAGTTCATCAATCGTCACTTTGTTTATTGATCTGTATACCAAATTGTCACTTTTTTTTTATGCTTGTTAAACTTTATGATTGATGTAAACAAAATCTGTTTATGGAATATGGTTTTGATCACTTATTAAACTTGGTTTTTTTGTGTAAGTTAAGTTTATTATGTTGATAGATTGGGGATGGGTTGGGAATGGGCCGGGGATGGGCTGGGGAAAAGCCTAAAATACAAAGGGGAGGGGATTTAATTCCACGCATTTGTCAGGGATGGGGGTGGGGATGTGACGAGGTTAGACACTCGAGGATGGGGACAAGGATGGTCAAACCCGCCCCATTTCCATCTCTACTTATGAGTCCTCATGAGTGTTGTAGCAACTCTTGCTATGTCCAACAACTTAGAGATCTACAAGCCAACTTCATGCCAATCTTGCTTCATATTACTTCCAACATATGACCGACTTTGAAGAATTTGAATAATATGATATACGATAACATAATTATTTTGGAAGTTAGAACATGAAAATTGAAATGATAGTAAACAATTGACAAAAGATAGCAACACATTTACTTATAAATAAACAACAACTTTTATTTATCATCGAATGTCAATTACACTTTACAAATTTCAAAGCTATCTAATTTCCAAAACTAATATCATCCTTTAGCTCTATGTGCCTTTCATGTTGAAGATGCTAAACCCTACTCAGTCCCTTCGTGAGGGGATCTGCTAGGTTCTCATCCGATGATACCATCTTTGCCACGATGAGTCCTTCTTCTATATTCGATGTCTGATGAAGTGATATTTTTTGTCAATGTGTCTGGATCTGCCATGATCTCTCAGTTCCTTGGCTAAGGCAACTGAACTATTGCTTTCACATAAAATCTCCATAGGCTCCTTTATAGATGGTACAACTCCAAGGTCTCCGATGAAGTTCTTCAGCCATATCGCCTCCTTTGCTGCCTCGCTTGCTGCTATGTACTCTGATTCGCAAGTTGAATCAGCCACTGTCTCCTGCTTGGAACTTTTCCAAGTAATTGCTCCTCCGTTTAAGGTAAAGACCCAGCCTGACTGAGAGCGGAAATTATCCCTATCAGTCTGGAAGCTAGCATCACTATACCGTACTACTCTCAAGTCATCACTCACACCGAGGGTAAGGACCTAGTCCTTAGTCCACCGTAGGTACTTGAGAATGTTATTTACCGCAGTCCAGTGAGCCTTGCCAGGGTTCTCCTAATATCTGTTGACCATGCTCAATGTAAAGGCCACATCAGGACGAGTACAATTCATATCATACATGATCGAGCTACATTGGAAGCATACGGAACTCGACTCGTCTCTGCTATCTCAGCCTCTGTACTCGGGCTCTGAGTCTTACTCAGTCTGGCGTTACTCTGGATCGGTAACTTACCTTTCTTGGAGTTTTGCATGTTGAACCTTTTCAACACTTTATCCACACAGGTACTCTGACTGAGTCCGATTAGTCTTTTACTCGTGTCTCTCAAAATCCTTATCCCTAGGATATAGGCAACTTCTCCAACGTCCTTCATAGCGAAACACTTCCCAAGCCAGGACTTCACTTCCTGCAGAGTTAGAGGGCGTGTTTGGAAAAAGTAGCTGTTAGATGGAAGCGTGTAGCGGTTAGCTGGTAGCGGGTAGCTGTAGCTTTTATTTGTTATATGAATGTTTGGCAAAAGTAGCTGGAAGCTTTTGAAATATATAAAATTACATAAAAGGACAATTGATTAAAAATAAAAAATATATATAAATATATTTTTAAGGGTAATTATGGAAATTTATTTCAAAAGCTCCGTAGCGTTTTGTTAAAAGCTACATGAAGTAGCTTTTAGAATCGGAGCGTTTTGTTAAAACTAAAAGCTAAACGCTTGTACTGCCAAACGAAGCTTTTTGTTTAAACTAGAGGGTTTTTTCAAAAGCTAAAAGCTAGAAGCTCCCAAACGCTTCCAAAAGCTCCGTGCCAAACACGCCCAAAATGTCATTTTCTATGAGTAGTATGTCATCCACATACAGTACCAAAAAGCTAACTATACTCCCACTAGCCTTGGCATATACACAAGATTCATCTTCACTCCTCGAAAACCCAAACTCTTTGACTTTCTCATCGAAACAAAGATTCCATCTGCGAGGTGCTTGTTTTAATCCATATATGGATTTCTCTAGCTTATACAATCTATTAGGGTACTCTGTACTAACAAAACTCTCTGGCTGACTCATGTAAACATCCTCAGCCAACTTTCCATTAAGGAAGGCGATTTTGACATCCATTTGCCATACTTGATAATCATGAAATGCAGCAATGGCTAAATAACCCTAATAAACGCAATCTTCAGTACTAGTGAAAAGGTCTCATCATAATCAACTCCCGGAGTTTGAGAAAAGCCCTTTGAAACCAATCACGCCTTATAAGTGTGTACATTACCATCCATGTCGGTCTTCTTATTGAAAATCCATTTGCACCCGACCATCTTACCACCTTGTACATTGTCAACCAAGTTCCAAACTTGATTATCATACATGGAATGTATCTCGTTGTTCATAGTCTCTTTCCATTTAGCAACCTCAGGGCCTGCAATGGCTTCTGTGTAGCTGTTAGGTTCATCCAGACTTACCAGTGTGCTATCACTGATAAGTGTATCACCTTCCGCAATAAAATGGAAACCATAGTAATGCTCAGGTACATTCCTAACTCTCGTTGAACGGTTCAGAGGTACAGACTCTTCTTTCATATCAATAGGATTTTCCTCCTCAGGTTGATTGCTAGGGTTTGAGGTTCCTTCACCACTTGACTCTTGAATTTATTCAAGGTCAATTTGCCTCTCACTGTTTCCTTCGGTCATGAACTCTCTCTCTCTCTCTCTCTCTCTCTCTCTTTCAATACTCCTCTCCTTGCTACGAAGACCACATTATCACTGGGTCTGTAGAAGAGGTAACCAAAGGATTTTTGTGGGTAGCCGATGAAAATACACCTCTCACTTCGAGGTTCTAGTTCTCCGTGAGTCTCGTGCCTTAAGAATGCCTCGCAACCCCAAATCTTGATGTGGTATAGATTGGGAACTTTACCAGTCTGCATTTCGTGAGGTGTTTTGGCAACCTTCTTTGTAGGGACTAAATTAAGAATATGGGCAGCAGTCTCTAAGGCATACCCCCCAAATGAGATTGGTAGTGAAGTTCAACTCATTATGGAACGAACCAAATCCAAAAAGGTTTGATTACGCCTTGCAGCCACACCATTAAGTTGTGGTGTTCTGGGAGGTGTCAATTGTGAGACAATCCTACATTCCTTAAGATAGTCAAGGAACTCTGTACTAAGATAATCACCACCTCGATTGGATCGAAGCATCTTAATGTTCCTGCCCAACTGATTCTCCACTTCCTGTTTAAACTCTTTGAACTTTTCAAAGGTTTCTGACTTATGATTGATTAAGTAGACATATCCATATCTACTAAAATCATAAGTAAAAGTCACATAGAAGTGGTTAGCATCTCTTGTGGTGGTTCTAAAGGGTCCACACACATCAATATGTATGAGGTCCAACAAACCCTTACATGTCGAAGACGACAATGCCATAATGATGCTTTATCCAAGCTAGTGGAAGAATCGATACACAATACATTATTTCCTAGGTTATCAACAACCGACACAGTTTCATACACACCATCACAAGGTAACGCTTTAAAATAAAGAACATTATTAAAGAAAGCATTAATACCACCACATTCATTATCAAACGAAAAGGTAAAACCTTGTCTGTACAAACCATGAAAGGAAATAATATTTCTCGCCATTTCAGACGAGTAACAACACTTATTCAAATCTAACACTAACCCACTACTTAGCAACAAAGAATAAACTACAATCTTGGTGACATGTGAAGCTTTCCTATTCCCCATGATCAAGTTTATCTTCCCATGCTCCATTTTCTCACTTCTTCTTAGTCCCTACATATCATAACATATGTGAATACCACAACCTGTATCAAGGACCCAAGAATTAGAATGGGGTGAGTTATTAGACAATATAGTGTAAATACCTCATGGCTGGGTTTTACTTTCCCATCCTTTACATCTTGCAGGTACTTTGGGTAGTTTTGCTTGCAGTGCGACTTTTCATGGCAATAGAAGCATTCAACCTCTTTAGGGTTGCAGAAGGAGTGACAAAAACTTTCTTGGTTCCACTTGAAGATGAGTTATCAAGGGACTTTCCATTGGTACCCTTCGAAGGGCTCTTCCTCATCTTTCCTTTGCCTTCCTGATTACCAAGACAGGGGTCGCGGTAGGAGTAGTAGTAGTAACAACCGACTTACCTTTAAGACCACTTTCCGCGGTCTTCAAAAGTCCTTGAAGTTTAGTGAGTGTAACTTCTTCTTTGTTCATGTGGTATGTCATTCGGAATTGATCATAACATGAAGGTAAGGAGCGTAAAATGATGTCAATTGCCAACTCCTTGGGGAATTTCACATTCAGTTTCAACAAACAGTCCACATACCTTTGCATTTTTTGCATGTGGCCCGTGATGTGTTCACCATCCTTCATCCGGGTTGTTATCATGGAGGAGATGATTTCATACTGCTCTTGACGAGCACTCTGATGGTAGCGGTCCATCAAGTCCTGGTGCATATTAAAAGGGTAATAGTCCTCATAGGACTTTGGGAGCTCGGCTGTCATTGTGGCCAACATGATACATGTCACCTTAGTGGAATCTCTCTCATGTGCCTGGTATTCAGCGATCTCCTCAGGAGTAGCAGACGAATCATCAAGTTCCTTAAGCTCCTTGTCAAGGACATATTCCTTGTCCTCATACCGAGTGACCATCCTGATGTTCCTGATCCAATCCATAAAGGTGGATTCATCACAAATGACTCTCCCACAAAGGTTCATGAGAGAGAAGGAGTCAGTAGGGTTTGAGCCTAAAGCGGCATTATTGGAAGACATATGAAAAGGACGAAAGACTAGTTTAGATTAGATATAAATATAGTCCTTAATAAGACACCCGAATGTAATATTAAGGCTAGGATCCAACATAATACTTTATAACTTAGAAGAGGGATGCCGTAATCCAAACTATAAAATATTTGAAGGTAGGTGAATGACGATTCACCAATTTCCACAATGAAAAACAAAATAAATTATTAGTTTTTAATTGGTTTTGAAACTCCTGGATTATTTGAGATTCATTGAACTTTTCAATGGCATGCTTCAATCTCGAGTGTGCCCTTCAAGTTTTGTGATTGGGATGCCGAGAATCACAAAACAAGTTGTGAAGTAACCATGCAAATTACTTGGTACTCTTAATGTTTATCACTCAACCGATGTGTCGGTTAACCACACACGCTCCACCGATCTATGATAAACCTTAAGCCACCCTTTGTCTACCTTGTTAAGTCTAGGTTAGTGTGCCGGTTAACCACACACGCTCCACTAACGACTTAATCAAAGTGCAAAGTGTAATTTTCATGGGTTAGCACCATATTCACATTTTCCTAAAGTAACTAAGATTGAGAATTTATAAAAACATTTAGTTACATTACATTCATCATACATTTAATGAGGATTAAATTCATTGTCCTACCCATTCGGCTAACGACCCTCCACCAGTCAAGGAAGCGGTGGGTGAGAGTGGACACCCATTAAGCTGCCATTTTATAGGCAACAACCTTATACCCCCTTATAGACCGGCTTCGTGAATGAGGCCTACTAATGGTAAAACGACTTGTTCTATACATATATAAATATTATTCAACTTATAATATTATAAAGTATAAGGGTTGAATTTTAACTTTTAAAATTCTATGGGTTGGAACTAAAGTTTTACCAAGGTGTTTGAGACTTTACATGTTCCAAAACTTGAGGGCAAGTTTTGTAACTTTCAAAACTTTTCATCTTTGATCTTCCATTAAAACACATCAAGATCAAAAATTAAACTACCAAGCAAGTTGCAAATAATTCCTATGATCTTTTAAACTTATAAGTTCATGAACATTCATATCAACAATTTCAAGAATCATAAATAACCATGCAAAACTTGAAAATTTGATAATCGCCATTGAAAATGGATTAGCATAATCATTACACCATCTAAAACAAGTTTCATAAGACCAAAACAGTTTAGGGTGATGTTTCTAGTCCATTTCCAGCAGCAAAACTTGAAAAACTGCAAACTGGAAGACAAACTCGTCGAGTTCTATCTGGAACTCATCGAGTTCATGTGTTAACTCATGAATTTGGCGAGTTTTAGGCCAGAACTCGTCAAGTTTTCTAGTCTGGGCAGATTTTGGTTTTGAAAAACAAGTTTGCATCAAGTATCAAGAAAACAAGCCTAGTCTCTGATATCACTGAAGGGTTTTGAGCATTCTAACACTCCTATGGTGTACATGCAACCCTAGAAACCTTGTATCAATGTTTTCTCTAAGATACATGCAAATAATAACTTTACAAGGTTTACTTCCTAACTAGCATGTTATGGGATACTTGAATCATAAAACACTAGTAGAATTACATAAGTTTTAGTAATGGTTGATTGCTTGGAGTTTGAGAGCCTAGCACCAATATTGTGGATGCCTCAAATGTAAGTCACAAATCACCACAAGCTTTCAAACCTTTAGAGAGAGTATGAACACTTGTAGAAATCGACCACCTTTGCTCACACACAACTAGTGCCATTTCAAGTGCCAATGAGTGCTTTATATGGTGTGGTGCTTTAGGTTTACATCCATGTAAACCCTAATACCCATGACCTTTCATTTCCATGAGATCCATAGGTTAAAGTTCCATGGACTATCCATGGACTTTGCATGCAAGCCTAGCCCATTCTAAATAAGCAATAGCCGACAATATATAAATACAAGGGCCCACATTTAATTAGTCACCTTTTTTATCACCAAATGAATTCTAAATTAATTCTGGAACAATACTAATTAAATAATATGATTTCATATTAATATATTAGAACTTATAATATATTAATAAATCATAACTTATACTATTCTCAAAAGATTATTCATATAAATTGTTCGGGTGAAGTGCAACCGAAATGGACTATGCCGGGTCGGGCCAAGTGCATCTCAAATATAGTTATCAACTTAGACACCCTATCCTACAGTATGGGGCCCATATTACTGAAAGCACATGATCCATACTCAAATCGGTGAGAGTCTTGAAGAATCTAAGAAGCTTATGGGAAGGAGAATTCTTTGTTATGTTTGGAGTGTGGGAGTAGTTGCTTTGCAGGATGAGGATGAGCACGCATGGGGAAGGACCAGGGTTTGGTCCCGGCTCTTTGCTGAGCCAGTTAGTGGAAGGAATGCTAGGGATTTGAGTTCGCATTAGACTAAGGAGATGAAGAGTGTTTTTCACACTAGTCCCTACCCCTTAGGAGCTAAGGTTCAGTTTCACCTTAGATATCTTGTATTGGGCGGCTAGGAGTTGTTGGGGATTGATTTTTCGATCTATTGCACATTCAGGATTGGGGACTATGTCTTGGGAGTAGTTTGTAGCTCAGGTTAGGGCAGAGTTTGCTGCAGCCATTGCAGTTCAGTTGTTAACAATTGAGCTGGTGAGGGTGCCAGGGTGTCAGACCCTGAATGATATGAAACCCAGAGTCCGAGGGCGGGAGATCGAGTTTGGGTACCTCAGGGAGAGAGGTTCAGGTTAGGTGCATTTAGTGGAGGGACTTGGGAAAAGACCCAAGATTTCTGAACAGGGTTGGAGAGGCCAGCATGGTCGGGGTCAGTGTAGCGTGTGCGAGAAAGGCATAATGGAGCTTGCCAATCCAAAAGTAGGGGTTGCTACGAGCCTAGCAGGTTGAACATGGCAGTAGAGATTATTCTATAAGGGAGCCAAAGGAAGCCAGTGCTCCAACAGGTGGTTCGGAGGGTGTGTTATTGTTTACGATTCTTTCAGTTACTATCGGTTTCTTGTTGCCTGAAATCTTATAATATGTTGGGTTCGCGTTATCTTTGGGTTGTGATTATGTCATCGTTGGACTGTATCTTCGAGGAGTATCTTACGTATTTTGCATGCCGTGAATCATTAGTGGGTTATTGAAGGGTCATTTCTCGTATAGCAAGCTCCAAGTGTTGGGTTGCATGTTAGGTGGTAGTCGAAATCGGTTCAGGGGTGTTGTGTGGAGGGTTTATGGTCAGTATTCAGTGGGTTAACTCTTCTGTATCGTTAGGATTCAATAGTCTTTCTAGGCATGTTGATTGGCGTTTAGGGGCGACCAAGAAGGTGGTCCATTGCTAAGGTTTTAGTTTGGGCATCAGCTCTAAGGGTTGCAAGATTTCCTGAGAATACAAGTTATTTGAGAAAAAGTGTCAACATTTAAGTTGGTGAGTTCATAAGCATTTGCATGAATGAATATATGTCATTCAATGAGATGAAATCACGTTTGTTTCTAGAAAATCCATTATTTTCTATAAAGTTGAGTTGTAATGTTTGTTTATAAAAATGAGAGTGTTTATCCCAGAAAATCCTATATTTTCCAATAAGTTGATTTGTAAACTATTATTTTGTAAAGTAATCAAATTTATCCTAAAAAATCCTATATTTTTCCATAAAATTGAACTGTAGTCATATATTTTCCAAGACCAAAAAGTACAAGTATAAATGCCATACTTAATTTAATAACATGTAGTTTTATTCGTGAATAAAACCGTTTGAAGAGTTGGGTATTTACGTAAAATAAGTGTACTATCGATTTCACATAAAAATAACATATTGCCGTTTATCATGTAAGTTTTCATAACCATGCTATTAATGAATTTCCTGTCTCGACGTTCTTCATGCGTCGAAAAGATATGACGTTTGTCACCCATAACATGTCGGTCGTGTTGTAGCTAATAGCCATGGTGCGGGATCATCAGTCTCGTATAGATCTATACACAAGTATCATGCTCTCCGGGAGGAGACTCTAGTTATAAAACAGGACTTCCATGGATACCTTTGGTAGGTACAATGAAGACGAATGACTCATAAATTTCCAATGAGATATGTGTTTTGTTAATGAAAATATTCATGCGTGAAACTGTTACCCATTTCATCATATTTAATATGTATATAAAAACAATCGTATTTTTATATAATCGTTTCTTTTCCCTAAAGAGTAAAATAATGTGAATATTTATTATTTAAACTTAATAAAATATAAACCATAATTTGTATATTAACACAAGTCTCTTGTGATTTACTTGTATTCTCCCCCTTAAAACATAGAAAAAGTTATGAAAATGAAGGGGTGTGAACTCACATTGAGTGTGTTAGCGTTTTTTATAACGGGATAGAAGACGGTGAATTTTGATTTAGAACACGAAACGATAGTTGTATCCTAATGTTTAAACACATATTAATGTGTGATTATGATGATAAAAATTAAAAGATGGTTGTGAAAACCCAAGATTTCTATAGAAAACTTACCAAAACTTATAGATATCTGGAAGCAAAAATGATCTCCTAGAGTTGTTTGTTCTTGAGATGAAAGGGAGTGAGTTTGCTACTTGAGAGTAAATGGAATGAATAATTCTTGCAATTTGAGAGGGAAATGAAAGTGTTTTTGTTACTGGAGGTGAATAATGAAAGGGTTTTCTATTGAGGTATCTTAAGTAGGAAGTAAATATGAGGAGGTAATGTTTTCGTTGGTAACTGAATCAAGTCACATTGGGAAGCTGAATTAGGATAAGATAGCAAGATATATAAGGAGTTTACTGTCAAGTTGCAAGTGTTTACTCCCCAAAAGAGAGTTTACTCCCCTTCATGAAGGTGTTTTCGGCCAACATGACCGAAATCACCCAAATCACCCTCAAAAGGGAGATTTCGGTCTTAATGGACCCAAAAGATGGGTTGCCGGTCTACTTGGTTTCGGTTTTTGGCCATAATGGGTTTCAAGACATGGGTTCACGGTCCTATGTGAGTCCATGCAGGAGTTTTCAGCCATATGTGACTTCAAACTCAAGAATGGAATGTCTAAAATCGAGTTTACTATAATCATGTTTTTCATTTGACTTTTGTTGACCCATTTTCCTCCTTAATGTTTTGGTTAACTTGCATTAGCTTATTATAACTTAAACTAACATGGGTTATCACCACACATGCTTAAATAAAACCCATATGATTATGGTTCATGAAAATCATATTCTTATTGTACCGAATTACATTGAATTCACCTGTACACGGTGATAGTTTAAACTTTTATTTGAACATGTGTGATTTACATTGGTTTGAAATTACGGGTTGTTACATTATCCCCCCGTTAGAGGGAATTTCGTCCCGGAATTGTTTTCTAACGTGGTAGTCATGTACTAGGGAAAATGTGTGGGTACTTTTGTTTCATTTGATCTTCTCGTTCCCAAGTGAATTCAGGTCCCCGCTTATTATTCCAGCGGACCTTCACTCTCGGTATGCGACTCTGCTTCGTTCTCTTCACTTCTCTATCCAAGAATTCTATGGGTTCTTCCACGAAGTGTAAAATCTCATTAATCTCGATTTCATCAAGTGGAATAACCAGAGTTTCATCTGACAAACATTTCTTGAGATTGGACACATGGAAGGTAGGGTGTATGTTACGAAGTTCTTGTGGTAGTTGGAGTTTATAAGCTACTGGACCAATCATTGCGAGGATCTCAAATGGTCCGGTGTACCTTGAATTTAGTTTTCCACGCTTTCCGAAGTGTATCATGCCCTTCCAGGGTGAGTCCTATAACAGAACATGGCCACCAAGCTGAAATTCCAATGGTTTTCGTCTCTTGTCTGTGTAGCTCTTTTGTCTGTCTCGAGAGGCTTTTAGTCGTTCTCGGATTTGAACACTCTTCTCGGTCGTTTCCCTGATGATCTCTGGACCAGTGAAAGTGTTGTCAGGAAATTGTCCTTTAGCTAACTGTGTATCACCCACTTCCGCCCAACACATTAGTGATCTGCAATTGCGGCCATAGAGGGCTTCAAATGGAGCAGCCTTGATATTGGTGTGATAACTGATGTTATATGAGAACTCGAGGCGTGCGAAGCGCCTGAGTTTGGGGACCGAGACCCCATAGTTAGCCAACGCTGGGTAGTTGACATAGAGAACGCCCAACGCACGAGCTCTTTCCCCAAAGCAATAAAGGTGGGATTTGCTTCGTGTATATTGAGGGATCGAGCTAGGGATTGGTGGGAGGAGGTGACCCGTTAGGTGGGATTTACCAAAGTCGTTGAGATGTCTTAGGAGGATTTTGTCAGGCGTTTTGAGTTGGAGTTTGCACCATCCATCGAGGTGCAACATATTGTGAGGGAGTTCCAGGAATTACAACAGACCACCAAGACTGTGGCGGAGATCACTGCCAAGTTTCGGGAACAAGCACTATTGATTCCGTAGTATGCTGCGGATGAGGACATGAGGAGGAATGGGTATCATTCCATGCTGAGGGATGATATCCGCGAGTTTGTGAGCTTCTCGGGGTGCAAAACCCTAAATGTGATGGTGGAGAAGGGCCGAGAACAGGAGATGGAGTTGGAGTTCTGCACCAAGCGGAAACTATTGCAGGCACAGATAGCTATGGATAAGGCTAAAAGGCCTAAGACCTATGATTCTTCCAGTAGGGGCCAGCAGGGACGTGGCCGGTGCGCCAAGTGCGGTAAGCCGCACAGTGGGGCTTGTCGAGCAGCGGGCTCGGGATGTTACACATGTGGACAGCAGGGCCACATGAGTAGGGATTGCCCCAAAAAGGACTTCATTTGTTTCCACTGCAACCAAACCGGCCATAAAAGGGCCGACTATCCAAGGTTGCAGGGAGGAGGAGGAGCAGTGGCGGCGCCTGCGCCCGCCACAATGAGGATCACTGATGGCTGCCCTATAAAGGTGGAAGCTCCGGCGGTGAAGAGTCGTGCATTTCAGCTGACCACCGAGGAGGATCGAGCTGCGCCAGACGTCATGGATGGTACGCATTCTATTTTCTTGATTGATATTATTTGATTATGCTTATATGTATATGTATGTGTATACTTGTATAGGGACCTTTTTGCTCAATGGTATGTCATCTCATGTTCTTTCAATCCGGGAGCTACCCGATCGTTCTTATCTCTTGCGCTTAGCAAGAAGTTGCAGGATCCTCCGGGGACTTTGGATTCCTCGCTGTAGGTGGAGATCGCTGATGACCGCACCGTGAGTATTGTGAGGGTATTTCAGAGATGTTTTCTGAATGTATTTGGGGAGAGGTTCCAGGTTGATTTGGTTCCGATATCGTTATGAGGGTTAAAGGTGATTGTTGGGATGGACTGGTTGGGGGCCAATGGGGCCATGATAGATTACGAGCATCAGCTACTGAGAGTTCGAACCCCAAGTAGGGTAGAACTGGTTATTCATGGATAGAGGGTCTCATAGGGCCCAACCCTCTGCTCAGCTGCGAGGGCTAGGAGACTTCTTCATCAGGGTTGTTCAGGATTTTTTGGCTTATATTGAGGATATGAGGGTTGAGACCACGACAGATTTGGGCAGTTTGCCGGTCGTACGGGATTATCATGTTGTCTTTCCAAAGGAGTTTCGTGGAGTGTCTCCAGAGAGGCAAGTAGAGTTCCGCATTGATTTGGTGTCGGGTGCCGCTCCGATAGATAAGGCACCATACTGGCTAGCTCCGCCTGAGATGTAGGAGTTGTCTACACAACTTTAGGAGCTGCTAGACTGAGGGTTCATTCATCCGAGCAGTTCCCCGTGGGAAGCACCGATCCTGTTTGTGAAAAAGAAGGATGGGTCACACAGGATGTGTATTGATTATCGGGAGCTGAACAAGTTAACGGTGAAAAACCGTTATCCGCTCCCAAAGTTCAATGATTTGTTCGATCAGCTATAGGGTTCATCTTAGTTTTCCAAGATTAATCTTCGGTCGGGGTACCATCAGATGAAGATTCGGGATGGGGATATACCGAAGACGGATTTCAGGACCCGGTACGGGCACTACGAGTTTGTGGTGATGCCATTCGGGCTCACCAATGCCCCAACAGCGTTTAGGGATCTCATGAACAAGGTATGTAGGCCGAGGTTGGATCGGTCGGTGATTGTTTTTATTGATGATATCTTAGTCTATTCTAAGACTAAAGAGTAGCATGAGCAGCATCTGAGGGAGGTATTGGAGACGCTGAGGATGAAAAGGCTTTATGCCAAGTTCTCGAAGTATGATTTATGGTTGCGAGAGGTACAGTTTTTGGGGCACATCATCAACCAAGAGGGTATTCTGGTTGATCCAGCCAAGATTGAGGCAGTGATGCGGTGGGAAGTGCCGAAGAATGCATCAGAGATACGTAGCTTCTTGGGTTTAGCAGGGTACTACCGTCTATCGGAGATTCATCCAGGATTTCTCCAAGATAGTCGTACCTTTGACTCATTGGGCCCAGACGAATGTAACTTTTTGGTTGGGCCCGGATCAGCAGTTGGCTTTCGAGACCTTGAGATAGAGGTTGTGTGAGGCCCCGATTTTGGCACTACCTGCTGGATTGGATGATTTGGTGGTGTATTGTGATGCATCTATCACATGGTTAGGCGTTCTTTTGATGCAGAGGGGACATGTGATCGCGTACGCCTCAAGGCAGTTGAAACCTCATGAGGCGAATTACCCAACTCACGACCTGGAATTGGGGGCGGTTGTCTTTGCCCTCAAAATCTAGAGGGATTATTTGTATGGAGTGCGGTGCACCATTTATACTAATCACAAGAGTTTGAAGTATTTGATGGATCAGCAGAACCTCAACATGCGACAGAGGAGGTGGCTGGATGTACTGAAAGATTATGACTGCGAGATCTTATACTGTGACATCCCCATTTTCACGGCCATAAAAGACCGATTGTGTTTATGCTTTATGAAAATCAGAGTACCTCTTTTAATAAAAATGTTGCAGAATTTGTTCCCAGAAAAACACGATAAATACGTTATCAAAGCATTTCCGAAGAAACGTATTTTATTCATTTAAAAACATTTGGGATGTCATCGTCAATACAGAAACATAAGCATAAACAGAACTTACATTGATTTACACTAGTGATCTGTATCTCCTTAATCTCTCAGTGTAATGTAACTTCATATCGACACCTGTGATATAAATAAACTGAGTGGGTCAGGTTGGGAAACCTGGTGAGTACATAGGGTTTTCAACCCACAATAATATAATTATTATGTTTAAACAATCAAACAAACAACCCAATTACCCATCCCCATTATCTTCTTTAGTCTTAAGGATCTACCCTAAGAATAAACTATTCCTCGTTCATTCATTCCTAAGGATCATCCTAAGGAATCGGCACAAAGTCCATCGTTGCCACGGTTTACACAATGGGCACTAAGTCTGCATAGTCGCCAGGGTTTAGGCATCAAGTCTGCATGATCACCAAGGTTTAGGTATCAAGTCTGCATGATCACGAGGGTTTAGGCATCAAGTATGCATGATCAACAGGGTTTAGGTATCAAGTCTGCATGATCACCAGGGTTTAGGCATCAAGTCTGCATGATCACCAGGGTTTAGGCATCAAGTCTGCATGATCACCTAGGTTTAGAGTACACCGGGTGAACACATCGTTCACAACACCTACAGGTTGCGAGCCTGCTAGTGTTCCACTGGACTTTCTAGAATAGTCTGTGGTTGTCATCCATACTCTGCTGAATGACGAGGCCATCGTTTGGGAAAAGGCTTCTCACATCGTCCACCTCTCACCCTCACCTCGTGGTGTATAACACCTCTCAACTCATCATCCTCTCATATTCCATCTATTACATCTATCCATGTTTTACCCCAACATTATCGTAGATATAAAATACATATACAGTTTAAATCATTTAAAACATGTATAAAATCGTTCATCCAGCATAGACAGCAAGTATTCAGATAATATGCACACATAGCACGTAATTTATATAAAATACTTCATATCTATGTGTAAGATGAAAGTAACTATGCACTCACTTGAAACGGTGGTGATTCCGAACTCAGACAATGCTTCGCTTCTTTAAAAAAAATAATTTCCTTCGACGAAACCTAGTATTATTACAAGTCGAGTTTAGTCTATTATTCGCCGAGACTAATTAATAGTCTAACTATTATTACTATTATATAAGCGTTAAATAACACTCAATATAACTCATAATAATAGCCCAAATAATTATTTTAAGGTCCTAACAATGTTACTATAATTAAATAAAAGCTATATTAAATATAGTATAGGCGTAGCTCACTTACAGTGGGTTTTTATTAAAAACCGGGCTTCGTTGGAGCAGCGTTTCCGAGCCGAAAGCTTTTCTTCTCGGAGCCGTCAGGCGCTCCGGGGCTTTCTTCTCGTGCTAGGTAGGTTCCCTAGACTCATGAGGGGTTTAGGGAGCTTAGAGAGAAGTTAGAGAGAGAAAGAAATGCTTATGGTGTGAAGAAATAATGAAGGGTTCACCCTTTATTTATAGGGATTTTATAGTAAAGTAGCCGCTAAGTTTCGTCCGTATCTTCCGCGTACGAGCTCCGTTTTCTACGTTCTTTATATCCACGCGTTGGTATTTACGAGGACTACAACTTTCATTTAGACCTCGTCGGCTAATTCTCCTTCTATCTCGGATTTACAAAAACTGTATCGTATTTATCGCGCTCGAAGAGTAGCGACTAAGCTTCGTCCATATCTCTCGCATACGATCTCCGTTTCCAACTTTATTTATATCCACGCGTTGGTATTTACGAGTACTACAACTTTTATTTAGACCCCGTTGGCTAATTCTCATTCTATCTCGGATTTATAAAACTGTATCGAATTTATCGCGCTCGAAGACTAGCGACTAAGCTTCGTCCATATCTTTCGCATACGAGCTCCGTTTCCGACGTTATTTATATCCATGCGTTGGTATTTACGAGTAATACAACTTTCATTTAGACCTTGTTGGCTAAATCTCAATCTATCTTGGATTTACAAAACTGTATCGAATTTGCCGTGCTCGAAAAGTAGAGGCTAAGCTTCGTCCATAACTTTCGCATACGAGCTCCGTTTTTTACTGTCTTTTTATCGTTTAACTCCTATTAATGATATCTTCATTTATCGTTTAGATTATTTTGGCTGAAAATCGACCAATCTAAAATTCGAATTTCGGGCTGTACACAGCTAATCCGAAACTTCAAAAAATCATAACTTCTTCATATGAAGTCAGATTTGGGCGTTCTTTTTATCGATGTTCTTAGTTTAACATACTCTACGATTTCGTTTATATCGCTAAGGCTAAAACTCTCTCTATCATAAATTCACTATTTATGCTTCCCTGCGCCATGCCGGTACCGTCGTGAAACTTCGACGGGTCATAACTTCTTCGTTATAACTCGGATTTCGGCGTTTTTTATATGTATGGAAACTTTGTAACATATACTAAAAACTGGTTAAGATTCTTCATTCTAAATAATCTTCTGTCGAAAATTCGTTTTCGACATCTATTATCTCTAAATTGACTAGCCTGGATCTACGGGCGTTACATATACCATATAGGGAAGGCCAACATGGTGACCGATGCTTTGAGCCACAAGGCGGCGGGTTCTCCGATCAGGAACGTTTGTTTGAGGATGAAGGTGGTCTCTCCACTGTTATATATGATCAAGAAGGCTCAAGTGGAGGGTTTGAAGAAAGAGAACTGGAAGATAGAGCGGATTCGGGGTCGGTTTCCCTTGTTTGTATGGGATGGTCGGGGACTCTTGACACAATGTGGCCCGATGTAGGTACTAATGACTGGGGGTGAGACAGAAGATATTGGAGGAGGCACATAAGTCCAACTTCTCTATACATCCGGGAGCTACAAAAATGTATGGAGATATGAGGTTGAGGTACTGGTGGCCCTGCATTAAACAGGAGATTGCCTGGTTTGTGGAGTAGTTCTTGACCTGCACGAAGGTGGAGGCCGAATATCAACGGCCTCATGGCAAGGTTCAACCGTTACCAATTCTTATGTGGAAGTGGGAAGAGGTCACCATGGACTTCATCACGAAGTTACCAAGGACGACGAGGGGTGTGGATGCCATATGGGTTATTATGGATAGATTGAAGAAGAGTGCCCACTTTATTCTGATCTCCAAGAGCATCTCCGCTAAGAAATTATCGGATATTTATGTACGAGAGGTGGTGGTTAGGCACGGGGTGCCGGTGCCAGTGGTTGTGGACCGGGATGTTCGGTTTACTCTAGATTTTGGAGGAAGTTCCCTGAGGAACTGGGCACACAGTTATACTTCAACACTACATATCACCCCCAAACAGATGGCCAGAGCGAGAGGATGATCCAAACACTCGAGGATATGGTTCGGGCATGCGTGTTGGATTTCAGAGGAAGTTGGATACATAGCTCCCACTACCAGAGTTTTCATATAACAATAGTTATCATGCTAGTATCGACCGACCTCCATTTAAGATGTTGTATGGTCGGAGGTGTAGGACCCCTGTTTGCTGGGGTGAGGTTGGACACTGAGTCATGGGGAGTACCGAGGTAGCGCTCAAGACTACCAAATTGACTAGCAGGTGCGCGACCGGCTACGAGTCGCACAGAGCCGTCAGAAAAGCTATGTTGATCGATGTCAATCAGACCTTGAGTTCCAGGTGGCGCGACTTTGTTTTACTGAAAATGTCGCCATGGAAGGGAGTCACCAGGCTCCGAAATAGGGGCAAGTTAGGACCCCGATATATTGGCCCGTTCAAGATTTCAGCCCGGGTGGGCAAGGTGGCGTACCGTTTGGATCTACTAGACGAGCCCAACTATATACACAACACCTTCCATGTGTCTCAGCTTCAGAAGTGTGTCACAGACGAGGCTGCAATTTTTTTCCTTGGACGACATTCAGATAGATGAGAGCTTGAACTACATTGAGAGTCCCGTTGCAATTTTGGATAAGAAGACTAAGGTTCTTTGGAATATGGAGGTGAAGTTAGTGAAGGTGCAATGACAGCACCGCAGAGGCTCTGAATGGACATGGGAGCCGGAAGAGGATATGCAAGATCACTACCCGGATTTGTTTACATCAGTGGACTTCGAGGAAAAAATCTAATTCAAGTGGGGGAGATTTGTAATGCTTGTTCCTGGTATCATTTATTTTTAAGTTTTTAGGATTTTGCACTGGGACTCGACGAACTGGTGAGCCCAACTCGACGTGTAGAGATCAATATTGGACGCGGGACTCAGGGTCTATTCGATGAGTTGGAAGGCCCAACTCGACGAGTAGGCACTGTAAAGGAAAACCCTAATTTTCCGGGTTTACCCTATTTAAAGAACTTAACCATTAGGGTTGGCCTCCTTACCAGCTTCCTTACTCAGAGAAACCTTAGAACCGCCTCCCCCTCTTATTCCTTGAAGTTTTGAGTATTATGGTTTGATTTTTGAAGGAATTCTTGGAGAGAAAAGTAGAAATCTTGGATAAGTGATCTTGGATCCAGAAACTCTACATCAAGGGCTGCATTTTGAATGTATAAAGTCATAACCTTGACATGTAGTGTTTTAGATCTCATCTTTTGGTAGTTTAGGGCCTGTTTTAGAACATTGGGTTGGATATCCCAAGATAAGAGGTTTCCATATGTTAGGAGTGTAGATTTGGCCTCTATAAAACCTCTAGAGGATTAAAGTTGCAAACTTTAATAGCCTCCATGCCCCATTCATGCATTATATCCACAATGAAGGATAAAATGGATCTTGAAAAGTATTTCACGCATGCATGGACGTAAAGTTAGAAACTTTAGGTGATTTGTCCACACTTGGACATTAGATCTGTGTTTTGGGTCGATGGGATGAGGGTTTAATAGCTTAATGAGTCAAGACCTTCCTGAAATAAGCTAGGTTTTGAGTTTAAGGCATATTAGATGGTCTTTAGGGGTAAAGTTAGAAACTTTACCCTTCTAGACGTCTCTATGGTTAAGGATATGTTGTATGGAGCTTTAGATTCGACTGGAAAGGACTGAATGCATGAAGACAGGGGAAACTCGACAAGTTTCCCTGACGACTCAACGAGTTGGGATGGGTTTCCCTGTTTCTGGATGCTAAGCAACTCGACGAGTTGATGAGATAACTCAGCGAGTTGGCTAGGGTTTTCCCCAGTTTTATGAACACCGAAGGAACTAGAGGAGTTGCTAGATGTACTCGACGAGTTGGGCAACATGGATTGTTGACCTTGACCGTTGGCTTTGACTTTGACCATGGTTGACCATGTTGGACTTTTAAGGATCTGAAGGGTTGAGTTGCATACTAAGGAATTGTTTATGATTAGGGAGTTGGCAGAGCTGACACTCGGAGCTTGGACTTATTCAGCTACAGTGCATTGAGGCGAGTCTCCTTACCATACCAATGGGTTTAAGGCACCAAGGTCGACCCATTTTATGAAATGTGGTACACTAGTTGATGTAGTGTTATGTGGCATGTTAGTTGGTTATATGCTAGGGGTATGCTAGTTGTATATGTGGTATACTTGTATGAAAGACCATGGGAGAGCCTATGACACTTGGATGTCAGACCATGTGGAAAGCCCATGGATTTCCTATTAAAGACCATAGGGGAGCCCATGGCACTTGGATGTAAGACCATGTGGGAAGCCCATGGCTTTTCTATTAAAGACCATGGGGAGCCCATGACACTTGGATGTAAGACCATGTGGGGAGCCCATGGCTTTCCTATTAAAGACCATGGGGGAGTCCATGGCACGTAGGTGTAATACCATGTGAGGAGCCCATGGCATCCTGGATAAAGACGTTGGGGGGAGCCCACGGCATCCCTATATGTTGTATGCATGGCTTATGTGGTTTATGTAGCTTTTATAGCTAATAAGGATTATGTGATTATTTGGCTTGTATAGGGTATGCTCTGGGGAACTCACTAAGCATTAGCTTACAGTTTGTTGATTTGTTTCAGGTACATCTAAGGCTAAGGGAAAGGGCAAGGATTGATGGCATAACATGCACTCTTCGACATTTGATCTGATGGGACACTCTAAAATTCGAAATAAAATGTTAATGTTATGGATTTTGAAAACAATTGTCATTGTTATGTCATACTTTATGGTAATGTTTTGGTGAATTAAAAATGAAAAAAATATATATATTTGAAAAATTGGGTTGTTACAGCCAAGTGAGAGGATGATCCAGACACTAAAGGATATGCTTCAGGCATGCGTACTGGACTTTGGTGGGTGTTGGGAAACATACCTCCCACTAGCAGAGTTTTCATATAACAATAGTTATCATGCTAGTATCGACCGACCCCGTTTGAGATGTTGTATGGTCGGAGGTGCAGAACCCCAGTTTGTTGGGGCGATGTTGGACACCGAGTTATGGGAAACACTAAGATGGTGCTCAATACCACCGATTTGATTCAGCAGGTACGTGACCGACTACAAGTCGCACAGAGCCATCAGAAAAGCTATGTTGACCAGCTTCGATCGGATCTTGAGTTTTAGGTGGGGGACTTTGTTTTACCGAAAGTGTCGCCATGGAAAGGGGTCATCAGGTTTCGGAAGAGGGGCAAGTAAGGGCCCTGATACATTGGTCCGTTCAACGTTTCTGCATGGGTGGGCAAGGTATCTTACCGTTTGGATCTGCCAGACGAGCTTAGCCAGATTCACAACACCTTCCATGTGTCTCAGCTTCGAAAGTATGTCACTGACGAGGCCGCAGTTATTTCATTGGACGGCATTCAGGTTGATGAGAGTCTGAACTACATTGAGAGACCCGTTCCGGTTTTGGACAGGAAGACTAAGGTTCTTCGTAACAAGGAGGTGAAGTTGGTAAAGGTGCAATGGCAGCACTGAAGAGGCTCCGAATGGACATGGGAAATAGAGGATGAGATGCGGGAGCATTACCCCGATCTGTTTGCATCTGCAGACTTTGAGGATGAAGCCTAGTTCAAGTGGGGAGAGTTGTAACACTCCAAATCAGGTATTACCTTTGGAACCCTTGAAATTATAAATATTACATAATGTTCCCTTAAGTACGTTGTGCGTACTTCAGGAGTACGCTTTGTGTACCATGCATGGATGATCGCGGAGGGCTAGCATGTACGTTGGGTGTACCAAAGTGTACACGAGGTGTACGTGACGAAGGTTCAAACCCTAATTTTCGGACTTAAGACCTATATAAGCCTCCTTATCTCATTTGAGCTTCAACCTAACCAGCCTCCTTCACCCTCAACATCCCTGAAAGCCTAAAATCGTTAGAGAGTGTGTTCGTGAGCTTGTGAGTGTTTAAACTCCATCCATTTGGTGTGTTAGCTACAAGGAAGAGGAGGAAAAGCTTGAACGAGGAAGAGGTTTTGGATCTTACATTTTGAGTAGCCTAAGAAGCTTGAGGAGGTAAAAAGCTTTCACCTTGGTCATCATTTTCATTCCTAGAGCTAGGGTTTTCTCTTTAGTCCCTTTTTGTGTTCTTGGACCACCTCTTGAGAGTTTGAGCAACTACAGAGCTTGGGGAGGATAGATCCAAAGTCCTTTGGTCCATTCTTAGCATAAAAATTAGGGCTGACAATTCTCGACACGACCCGCGACACGACACGAAATAAATGGGTTTCGGTTGAGTTTTTCAACCCGCCAACACGCTGACCCGCAAACCCGCCAACCCATTTATTAAACGGGTTATATATGGGTTTCACAAAAATAAATGGATTGACCTGCCAACCTGTTTATATTTTTAATAAAAAATTTATTTTATTTTTAAATGTTATCATGTATCAACTATCAAGTATTAATATTTAATAAGTATTATATAATATATACCATTAAGTCGTAACCTGTAAGGCTATGTCTGTAACCATTTTGCCTATTTGCCCAAAATAATAATCTCAAAATCAAATCGCGTATGAGCGTATCTCCCTCTTCCAAACTTCCAGTCTCCCGGTCTCCCACAATCACACTCTCCCATCTGTTACTCTATGATCGAAACCAGGTATCTAAATGGTGTTGGAGAATTAACTTTGTTTTTTGGGAGAAAAAATGGGAATTGTGGCTATTACTTTAGTACTTGAATTATCTATGTTTCTATTAATGTTTAGTTTGAACATATTTCTATGAATGTTTTTAATTTTCATTTGGATGTTTAAGACTTAAGTGTCTAAAATTCGGATATGTTTGCATCAACCATCAAGAGTTTATTCATGTTTCATTTTCAATTTTATTTAAGGAATCTGACCCACGAACCCAAATCTGACCCACGAACCCGCCAACCTGTGAACCCGTATAAATAAATGGGTTGGCGGGTCATATATGGGTTTATGTTCCAAACCTGCCAACCCGTGACCTGTATATTTAAATGGGTCGTGTTTGGGTTGGCATATTTTGACCCGCCAATCCGCGACACGCCAACCCGAACACGACACGATTGCCAGGCCTAATAAAAATGGAGTCTTGAGGGGTGTTTTGATCTCATGCATGGATTAAGACTCTTGGAAAGGTCTTAATGGGTTGTTGGGAGCATATAAAACATGCAAAGGCATAAAGTTGCCAACTTTATGCCTTAGGACGTCATAATGGACTCAGATCTAAAGGTTGGACGTTCGAACATCAATTATTATGCACTTAATGGAAGAAGTGCTTAATATGTTTGTACGTTGGACGTAGTGTAGTGTACACAGTATGCTAAGTGTAGAAGAGTGGTACACGGGGCGTACGTGCTCAGATGGGCTTGGACTCGTTTTCGGATTGTAAGCCTTTGGACCTTAATCAATCATTGGGCTTAGTCGTGTTTTGAGTTACAGGGCCAATTTATCTTATTTGATCCATGGTTGCTAAAGTTGGGCATTATTGGGCTATGAGGCCCATTAATGATTTTGGACATGAACTAAGGTCCCATTAGCAAAGGGAGACTTTTTGGTCACTGTGAAAGGATTTGGGGCTTGGGTTCTTTAATTGGATTATATTCAACCCTAACCTTGGGTTAATGGTATTATTGTTTAGCATGGGTGGTCACGGAATGTTAGGAGAGCAGCTGTCGGATTCAGCAGACAGAGATGAGTATCTGCACCATACCAATGGGTCAAAGGCACCAAGGCCGACCCATTTTATGATATGTGGTACACTAGTTGGTTATATGCAAAGTGGTATGCTAGTTTGTTATATGTTATGTGGTATGCTAGTTGTTGTGATATTTGTATGAAAGACCATGGAGGTTTCCCTTGACACTTGGTTGTAAGACCATTTAGGGGTGCCCATGGCATTCCAGGTAAATACCATGGGGTGCCCATGACACTTGGTTGTAAGACCATTTGGGGGTGCCCATGGAACATAGGTGTAAAACCATGTGGGGGTGCCCATGACATCCTGGAGTAAGACCCCGGAGGGTGTCTAGGGCATCCTTATATGTTTATATGCATGACTTATGCTTTTGATATGGATTATATGATTATGTGGTTTATGTGGGGTATGCTCTGGGGAACTTACTAAGCATTAGCTTACAATTTGTTGATTTATTTCAGGTACTTCAGAGCCTAAGGGCAAAGACAAGGTTTGATGGCGCGACATGCACTCTTCGACATTTTATATGAGGACTCTCTAATATTTGAAATAAAACATTGATGTTAGTGATTTTGAAAAAAAATGTCATTGATATTTCATCTTTTATGGGAATGTTTTGATTAATTAAAAATGAAAAAAAAATATTTGGAAAATTGGGCCGTTACATGTCATTTTATAAGTTTTTCTATTTTATTAAATTTCACATAATATTTGAATGTAAACAATTGCAATAAATTTAATAATAAATGAATATCAATTTCATTAATAAACTTACCTTTTAATTTCAAAATCCTAAAATTAAATCTCGTTAGTTTCTTTTCTTTATTTAAATTATTTGTTTAAATATAAAAGATAAAAAACATTTATATTATAATAATTCATTATTATAAATTCAAAATTCTTAAATATTTTGGAGTTTTGTACAAAGACATAGTAATTTAAAAAGTATTGACCAAATCATAATGTTTTGAAAATTAATTCTCAAAAGCTAGTAAATTAATTTTGAGTGGGTTTCATTATTTTCTTTTTTAATATTTAAATAATCTTTTAACTTCACCACCATCACCGGTGGTGATGCCGCCTACCACTAACTTATTTCGGCAACCAATTTTCCGATTACCAAATCCAAACAAAAAAATGAATCTTAATGAACCGAAAATAGACCTAAAACTCTAAATACAAATGAATCCAAAAGCAAATATAACTTGAAACTACCAAACTAGTATAAAGAATTGATGATTTATGCCATCATGGCCGAACTAAACACGGGTTGATCGAGGCCAAGGAGTTGAGCATGTTAATCAGAAATAGACGAAAAACAAAAACAGAGAGAAAAAATGAATTTGGGATGAATGATTTTTGCATAGTATATTAGGGGCTTCATGTGTAGAATATGTATAGCTTCATTGTTGTTATCAAATTCAGCTTCTTGGTGAATTTTGATGGCATCATCTGTTGGAATATCAGGCCCTTTATATGCACTTCACTGCAGCAACAATCACTAAAATATATCTTTGTGTGTTATGTGAGAAAAGAAGAAGAAGAAGGCTTGTTTATTGACTCAAAATTGTTGCATCTATTATTCAGAAAATAAAGAGGGTTTTATAGCCTACATACCCTAACGGAACTGATGGGATTAAAATAACTTTTAATCTATGAAGATCGATTAGATCTTGAACAAGTGTATGAATATAAAAACAGTAAGAACGCAATAAAAAGAACAAGACAAGATTGAATCAAACGAGTCGAATGATTAAAACAAAATCCTCAGAAGAGCTCGATTAAGAACATCAACTGTAGAGGATTGATAGGTTACAAAACGATTAAGAAACCTGCAGTGCTCTAGATGAATCGCTATTCGTAAATCTCTATAATCGTAAACCTCTATCTCCTTGTTTTTCTAATATGCATGCAAGCATTAACTTATATACAATACATAAAAGGCTCTCGGTTGGACAGGCGCAAACCGGAGTGTACATGGCTAAACTAACGAGCCCAAAAGACGCAACATCAAAATAAAACTTCAGCCCAACAATCTCCCCCTTTGCGTCAATTTGGAGCGAGACCTTTACTTCTTACTTGGGCCGGCAGCTGAAGCTGGTACCTTCTTCTTCACGGTGTTAAACAGACACTTGGTTATGGAGAGGATGGTCTGTCTAAACCGGATGTACCAATTGATCATATCATTGAAGTACTTGATGTCATTAGCCGAATTCTCTTTACACCGCTTGATAATTGATAAGACGTGCTCCAAGCAAGCTGTGGTGTAAAGGTGTTTGTCAGCTAAAGCGAAGAGACATTTCTGTTCTTCGGCTCTGGTGAACATTACTGAGTTACGCCTCGGATCAATCTTACCCATTTGCATTTGATTTAGATCACTGGCCGATCCCACAGGTGTGATCTTCGGTTTCTTTTTGAAAACTGTGGCGACCTCCTGATCCATTAGGGCAACCTCCATGATATAGCAGGCCAACATCCTTTTGACATGGTCTATGATGGGACCATATTCGGTTTCATCAGTCAAAAGGATATTGTATAAGACAATCCAATCATGAGGATTTAGATTGGGCAGATCCGCCAGGGAGATAATGTGAGCAGTTCTTGCAGATCCTCGAATGAGCTTGAACTTGACGTTTGTGAATCTCCCCACGGCATAAGGCTTCAGCACCCGAACGTTTACTATCTTCTGGGCGCTCCAGGTAAGATATTAAGGGCGAGCGGCCTCCAGGTAGAAGTCAATGAGCTCCCTATCAAGCTCATCGTTCGGATGCAGGACTTCAAAAATGTTAGAGAAGGCGTGGAAGATGAACGCCTTTCGAGTCAGCGGCATATCAAATTGCGAATCGACAGTGTTGTTGCAGTCGAATGATATAACCGGCTCGAGCCATAATATGCTTGGAGTTTCTATGGCCTATTTTATCAAACGTTCCATGGTCCAGGCAGGGAAGAGCATCTTTTGGCTCTCAAGGAGATCGTGGGCTTCTTTTTGCTTGCGTTCGGCTTCTTCAGCCTCTCGCGCCACACGACTGGCATCGTCTTCAGCATTGCGACTATTCTTTCTTTTTAACATGTCAGCAATGGTCTCCTTGTCTTCATCTTCATCTTCATCTCCTCCCTCAGCTATGTTTTTGCCCTTGTTCTTCACACCCGAACCCGAAGCATGACCAGTTGGAGGTGGTTCGGTTGTGTGAGTAGCTTTGGAGGAAGGAGGTGGTTTCGATCCCTTCTTCTCATCTCCCCCTTGTTTCGGAATGGACACGAAACTCGGTAGGCCTTCAATTTTGCTCAGAAGGTCCATGGCCGGAGAGAGTTTTTCAGCGAGGGTACGCCTCACCGAATGGTTTAGGATGAGGTCGTGTGCTTCCAGGATGTTTGATAACGCTGCGTGGACATCCGAAACACACGTCCTTATCACCTCCCTTTCGGATCGAAGAGCTTCCAATTGTTGTTGGGAATTGGAAAGTTGCGAGCTCTTGATCTTGAGGGCGGTAGTCTTGCTCGCCAAAACGTCCATCAGAGAATTCTCAGCTGCAAGATCCTCTTGTAGCTTTGCCAGGCGGGCATCGATGGAGGCACGAAGTGCCGAGTTGTCGTCGCTGAGATGTTGTCGGAGTGTAGCGAACGAAGACAGCTCCGTTGAGACAAACTTGGCCAATTGTTGAACAATCGGTTGCAGAGTTGTCTTAGTGGCGTCGGCGCTTTCCTGCAGGGACTTCATCAGGATGGAAGCGTCGGAGAATAGTTTATCGACTTTTTCGGTCGCAGCCTCACAGGCTCGGGTGGAGGCATCGATTGCAGCAGTTGCTGAGGCCACCGAATCATGTTGAGCCCTTGAAAAGGCGTCAACAATCTTCTGAAGGGCAGCTTCAGAAAGAGATGACTGTTGGTTGGTGGAGGAGGCGAGAAGTAGATCAACCTTCTCGTTAAGCTCACGGAGATGCTTCTTTGTCACTGGAGCATCATCCTCCTCGTCACTCTGAACTTGAAACGGACTATAGTAGACCGAATCGAAGTTCATGTGATCACCACCAAGATATTGGTTGTCGCCATCGGAGGCGTTTTCTGGAGATGGAGGTGGTGGTGAAGCTGGGGGTGTTGTGGTTGGTGTATTTGGAGGTTGAGTAGGTGGGGGGTTAAATTTGGGTGGTGGTTGAGTATGGGTTTCGGTTTGGGGTGGTTCGGTTACTGGAGGGGTTTCGGTAACTGGTGGTGTTTCGGTTGATGTGGTAAAGATGGGTGGAGGGATAAGGAAAAAGGTTGTGGGAATAGTGGGGTTTATGGTGGGAATGGAAATAGGAATAGTAGGTGGAGGTGAAGGAACTGGAGATTGATGAAGTTCCATCTCTGGGATTGGGGACCGAGGTGGTGTGTTGCCTCGTTGAGGAGATTCATCTCCTTGAGATCCTTCAGAGTCCGAACTTCCACCCTCAGATTCGCTTGAAGAGGAGGGAATAACTAGCTTTCGCTTCTGTTGGGTCTTCCTTCTCTTTGGCTGTGGGGACTGTGCAGCCTTCGGTTGTTTCCTCTTTTTGGGAGAAGGTCCCTTTGGAGCTTTGGACACTTGCTTCCCCTTCTCTGTCTTTTTGCCCCTGCCCACCGGTTTGTCGGCATCATGAATCGATCTTAGCATGTCCGGTGTCAGTTCCCTCGGACCAGTTGGCCTAAACTCCTTGATCGTCCGGATCAGTCTGCTGTCGGAGGGCACATTAGCATACATTGTCTCCGGGATGGAGCCAATGAAGGAAAATTTGGATGCATCTGAGACGATGATCTTCTTGGTATGGAACGTACCAATAGAAGGCATCGATGCACCATCAGCAGTTGGAACATCAAACTTGTCCATGGCCCATCTTGTTATCAAGATCCAGAACCGGGCCAACGACACCTCAGAGTGTCGGGATGAGGAAGAGAGGCTCTGAATCAGCTGTTGCCATAGGACAAACCCATAGTCCAGGTTTATCCCGTTGTACACCCCATACATTATCGATAGGAAAAGACGACTTGCACCGTCAGATCCTGAGCTCCTCTCTGACAGGCCCTTGAAAAGAACTGTAAATAGACCATTCCACTGGGGCGGCAGGCAAGACTTCTTAAACTTGGCGACGGAGGTGAGAACCTCTGTGTACCCCATGTTGTAAAACATGTTATACAAATGGTCGATCGGAATCGTATCCGGATGAACTCTTGAAGGGTCAACAGCAAACCCTAGCATAGTGCAGAACCTTTGTCGTGAAACGGAGGTCTTGTGTTCTGCAAGCTCAAAAAATACCCGGTCGACGGCCTTGTCGTAGTAAGCCGTCGCGTAGACCTGCGATAGAGCCACCATAGGCACAGTTTCAATTCTGGACAGTGCAGGTGCAAGCTGGGAGTACTTTAGGCATTCTATGACCGGCGACATGTAGGAATCATACGCCAGTGGGTTAAGATCAATGACTAGACATTGTTGGGGTCGGATGGGAAGAATCTGTGAAGTTGCATGAACAGAAGAAGATTCAGCCATTGTTGCAGGTTTGGAGAAGAAGATGAACGGGAGAGTGTTTGGGAGTATTTGTGCTTTGGAAAATTTAGAGGCAGTAAAGAGGTAAAAGGTGGTGTAGACGGCTTTTTATAGTGGGGGATAGGAGAGAGAAAAATCGTATCAAATCTCTTATGGAAATACGAAACGGGTTTTTGAGTGATTGATTGGTGACAGTTGGGGCGTGCGATGATCACGTAGGAGAGAGAGTGTCAGGTTCCTAGGATTACGCCGCCCAATAAGCGCCGGTTCAGAGAGAGGAACCGTTTCCATTTCCACATGCGCCTTTAATGCCAGAGTTATGACGCTTGGATATCGCACACGCGTCCTTAAGTGTCAGGAAAAGCGCGGCCATTTCAAATTCACGCGAGCATCCTTTTTACCGTAGTTTGAATTTTTATCCATTTAACTCCCACCGAGTCAGCAACCTTTCGTCTTATCCCTTTTAAACGCCATTTTAGAATTAATGCCCCACGTAGATAGTTTTTGACCACAACTTCATTATTAACCATCCAGTAATAATCCAGCCTGTAAATAATTAGTAACGGAATTTTGGAAAATCAAGGATTTTCGTGCAAAGAGTGTAGAAGAAAAAGAAATAAAGCAACTCTTTTAAGGATATTCTGTGATGTCAATAATGACACGAAACTGATGATCCCGGGCACGAATCTCTTCCTTCAAGGTCAAGAGAGACCTCAAAGTGTTAGTGTGGAATCCCGTTGAATTACGATCAAACATTTATTAATAAATGTTGAAAGGCTTCTTTTAATTAGGCTAAGTAAGGGTGGTTTCGCTTTGATTCATCAATTCTATTCTTGATATAAGAAAGAAAGTGAACAAAGTACTTGTGAGACCGGTGTAGTCTGTTGAACAAGTAGGTAGGAATTGATTTTGTATTGGCTTGGATTAATATAAAATCTCAGATAAAAATTTAAAACTGGATCCCTTGGGAAGAAATGTTATGGTGTGTAACAATTTCATGAGAATCACGCAAAAGAAAATTTGAAACATTATAAGGGTACATTCGTCAATTCTTTGGTGAAAACTTGATCAAATTAATTGTTCACCGTCAATTCTTTGGTGTTGAATTTTGGGTTTCACTCAGCTCGTAGTGGCACAAAACTAAGATCATAAACACAGATGTTGTGTAACCATAAACCTCAGTGGTAGTTTCTAAGAGTCTCAAGGGTTACAATAATGAAACGAATGTAGTGGAGAAGAGTTATGAGATGGTGTAAGAAAATATAGTACCTCTGCTGCGAAAATAAGGACCAAGCAGGAAACTCTTAACTCATGTGAGAAAAGAGTGAGGTAGCTCACGATGTGAATAAATGTGTTAGCCTTATTGGGAAGACAAGGTTTGTGTATACCAGGTCATGAAGGCTATTATTCAAAATCTTATGAGGCTGGGGACACATACAACAACATGCTTCTAGGGACACTTAAGTAAGTCATCAAATATATCCCCATAAACGAATGAGCACACAAAAAATAAATAAAATATTTTTGGAGTTTTTGAAAGTTATAATAAAAATAAAAAAATAATAAAAAAATAAGTACGAAAAATAATAAAAAAAAATAAGTAAAAAAAAATAGGACTAAAAAAAACTTTGAAAAAGATTTATGAAAAAACCGAACCCGAACGTTCGGTTGGTTTCGGTTGGGAAAACGTTGAAAAACCGAACCCAAGCGTTCGGTTGGTTTCGGTTCTAGAAAAATTTGAAAAACCGAACCCGAACCTTCGGTTGGTTTCGGGTGAGGAAAATTTTGAAAAACCGAACCTGAACCTTCGGTTGGTTTCGGTTGAGAAAAATTTTGAAAAACCGAACCCGAACCTTCGGTAGGTTTCGTTTTTGAAAAATTTTGAGAATGCAAGGAATTTATACATGCAAGAGAAAAATACTTTTTAACACAAAGAAAAACAAACTTGTACAAGAAATATACAACTCAGAAAAACTACCTTTGAAGTAATGAGCGAGTCAGATGGTTGAACCGAACCCGAACGTTCGGTTGGTTTCGCTTCTTACGTTTGAGGTTTAGAGGTAGTGTGAGGTACTGACTCAGATTCCATCATACCTAGCCCTTGCAATATTTTATTGAATGATGCTTCAGGAAGAGCTTTGGTAAAGACGTCAGCCAGTTGATCAGTGGTTCTTACGAAGTGAACTTCGACATTTCCATCTTCCACATGATCTTTGATGAAGTGATACCTCAGTGCTATGTGTTTGGTTTTAGAGTGTTGCACTGGGTTATGACAGATCCTAATTGCACTTTCAGAGTCACAATATAGTGGGATCTTCTTCATATTGAGTCCATAGTCTCAAAGTTGACTTTGGATCCAAATCACTTGTGATGTGCAGGATGCAGCGGCAATGTATTCCGCTTCGGCAGTAGACAACGACACACACGTTTGTTTCTTGGATTGCCAGCTGACCAACTTCCCATCAAGAAATTGACAGCCACCAGTTGTGCTTTTACGGTCGAGTCCACATCCTCCAAGGTCAGCATCAGAATAGGCTTGAACGAAGAAGCCTGAGTTGGATGGATACCATAGACCTAAGGAGGTGGTTCGCTTGAGATAGCGTAAGATGTTCTTCACTGCAAGCATATGAGGTTCGCGTGGGTTTGCCTGAAATCTAGCACAATAACACACAGAAAACATGATATCAGGCCTGCTAGCAGTTAGATACATCAGTGAGCCTATCATTTGATGATAGAGCGTGATATCGACAGCCGGTTTGTCTAGAGATGGGGTAAGCTTGGTGCCGAATGCCATTGGGACTTTGACTTTTGAGTCTCCCATCATGCCAAACTTTGCTAGGAGGCAAAGAAGAGTCATCCTTCCAGAAATTGAAATAGTTATTGTGCAGTGCTAGTGCACCAATTTGTCTCTCCCAGAAGGAATAGAAGACTTTATAGTATTTTGCGACGCCTCTCACCAAGGGTTGGGATGCGTACTGATGCAAAAGGAATAAAGCCATTACATATATATCCATAAAACTTAATCCAAACCAGAACAACTACACTACCCACGACTTAGAGTTAGGAGTTATAGTGTTTGCCTTAAAGAATTGGAGACACTACCTCTATGGAACAAAGTGTGTCATGTTAATCGACCAAAAAAACCCTCCAACACACCTTCAACCAGAAGGAGATCAACATGAGACAACAAAAGTATGATGAATTTCTAAATGATTATGAATGCAAAATTCATTATTATCTTGGTAAAGAAAATGTCGTAGCAGATGCTTTAAGCAGGAAAGAACAAATAAAGCCTCTTAGTATAAAGGCTCCAACCCTAACCATCCACTCCAATCTCACCATCTAAATTTGAGATACTCAATGGGAAGCACTCAAACTCAAGAATATTGTGAAGGTAAACGTACGAGGTATGGACAAAGGGTTTGACCTCAATGAAGATTCTACACGATATTTCGTGAATCAAATTTGGATCCCTAAGTTTGGTGAAGTCAAGAGTCTAGTTCTAGACGAAACTCTCAAGTCAAGATATTTAATACATCTCGGATAAGATAAGATGTACCTCGATCTTAAAAAGCTTTATTGGTGACCCAACATAAAGGCAGAGATTACCTCATATATCAGTAAGTGCTTGACTTACTCCAAAGTTAAAGCAGAGTACCAAAAAGCCATTTGGCCTACTACGACGAATATCAATCCTAGAACAAAAATTGGATCAAATAACCATGGACTTCATACTGAAGTTTTCGAGAACTTCAAGCGGTTATGAAACCATTAGAGTAGTGGTTAATCATTTGACTATGTTTGCCAACTTCTTAGCCATCAAAGAAATTAACAAGAAAGAGAAACTCACCAGGACCTTTCTTAAGGAGGTAATCAGACTATATTGTGTGCCAATATCTGTTTTCTCAGACCGATATAAAAGATTCACTTACATAGTTTGACAATCATTGCAGAGGTTCCTATGAACCAAACTCGACATGATTATTGCATACCATCCATAAACGGATGACCAGAGCAAAATAAAGATACAAACTTTGGAAGACATGCCCCCTGCTTGTGAGATAGATTTCAGTAAATCATGGGATACTCACTCACCACTATTTGAGTTTTCATATAGCAATAGTTATCATACTAGCATAAAGGCCGCTCCATTCTAGACCTTATACAGACGTAGATGTCGTTCTTCGATATGTGGACAGAAGTTGGAGATACCCAACTAGCTAAAAAGCATGTTGTAGATACTCTACTCACTAGCCTTGAGATTATTAATGAAACAACACAAAAGATCGCTCAGATAAAGGAAAATTAGTTGTCACACGTAGTCTTCAGAAAAGCCATGTCGACTTAAGACGCAAATCCTTAGAATTCAAAGTAAGAGAGCATGTCCTACTAAAGGTCGTAGTATGGGAAGGTGTCATTAGATTTGGAAAGCAAGGTAAAATCAACCTCTGATAAATCGGACCATATGAAATCCTGGGAAGGATTGGTCCGATGACTTACACACTCAATTCATCTCAACAACTAAATAAATTTTACAATACCTTCCACATGTGAAATCCTAAGAAGTGTCTCACTAATAAGAACCTTGTCGTTCCTCTTGATGAGATCCATGTCAACACTAGAATTCACTTCATGAAGGAACTGGTGGAGATCATGGATTAAGAAATCAAAAGCTTAAAACAAAGCCGCATAACTATAGTAAACATCCGATGAAAATCTCGTAGAGAACCGGAGTTTACTTGGGAACTTGAGTATCAAATGAAACAAAAGTATTCACAATATTTCTGATGTGCTCCCTCCACTACTTGAATGAAATACTAGTAGAACAAAATGATAGAGGAACAAAATATTCTAGAACATAATAATTTTGAGACAAAATTCCCTTAACGGGGAGGTAATGTGACATCCCGGAATTTAGGTCAAAGACTATGAATAGTCAAATTCATAATATATCTTTCTGTAATTGTATTCATTGAGTTTTAATATATCTAATGTAAAATAAATGACTTATTTCAACTATTATATGATATTAGATGGTATGTTACTTCCAAATATGTAATTTGGCAAACATATCAAACAACACAAACTACAACCATAAGAATGCGTTTGAAAAACTAAAAGTTTGTATTAAGTAGTTGTGAGCAATAAAAACACTCTAGTCTCGTAGTACGTGTTTCTTTGATTCCAAAAATATAAAGAACGTCCAAAACGGAGTTCGTATGCTAAAGATATGACCATTTTAAGAATCCAAAACCAGTATAATACTGATTTTCTTAAACCCACTAAAATCGATACTATCCGTTGAGGGACTTGCACATCTTAAATGGAAATTACGAAAGCATTTTTGGTCCATGCTATAGCCTAATATTTAATTTCATGTTTGAAATATTTTTAGTAAAAATATTTATAAAAATTGAGAAATCAGACGTTTTCAGATTTTTTAACTGCGAAACATAAAACTATTGACTTCGACATGATGAGTTAGGTTCATGTCAGACCACTATATTTTGTGAGACGGGAAGACACAATCTTGGCCACTCATTTTGTAGATAAAAAACATTTTTAAAATTCAAAATAATTGAAAATTTTCAAAATTTTTAAAAATATAATTTTCATCACTTTTTATATCCAAAAAAATAAATAAAAATAAAAATAATTAACGTTTTTTTGAATATTTGTGAAATATTCTTATAGATTATTAAAATATTTTACATATCGGAAAAATCTATTCGAATAGTAGAATATCTTAACATTCTATAAATCACATTGAAATATTTATAGTGTAACATTTTATTAGAATATTTCACGTATTTTTCAAAAAAAAAAAAACGGTAATTATTTTTAATTTTTTTTACTTTTAATTTTATTTTTTTAGGTAAAGAAAATGACGAAAATGACTTCTACTCGCGAGTTACAAATGAATAAAATTAAATATAATATATGGTTTAATGTTATTTATAGTTATTGTTATTGTTGATAAAGTTTTTAAAATTTATTTGCTTAATGTTTTAATTTCTATCATTATAATTATTTAAAACATCAAATATTGTTTTTTGATTTTAAAGATAACAATATAATCGTTTATATATAGTTATTTTTAACTATTGTTATTGTAAGTTATTTTAAGCTACTTATTTGAAAACTTTTAATGATTATAAAAATATTTTTAGGAAATTTTTTTGTTAAATTGACATTACAATTTAGTTTTTATATTTATCACTACAATTTATCACTTTTAACAATTTACAAAATATTCTTTGGTTTTTTATGTGGAACTTAAATTTATATTTAAGTTGACACAGTAATGTTATATTTAAATTAACAATTGAAGTATTTTGTTTAAACTGTTCAAAAGTTGTAGCTTTAAACTGATAATGGTTTACATACAACAACATTTTAAATGTAATAAATTAAGTATAATATGTTAAAATTTAAAGACATAACATTATTAGTAGAAGTAAAGATATTATTTTAAAATAGAAATTTAGTTTATTTATGATTATACTTTAGGTTTGATATTTATTTAACGTTATTAACCAATTATAATCATTATTAGAAAGACACTACAATTTATCATTTTTAACTATTTACAAAATATTTTTTGGGTTGTTTAAGGTAAACTAAAAGTTATATTTAAGTTGACCCTGTAATTTATATTTAAATTAATAATTTAACTATTTTATACAAATTGTTTCAAAATTGTATCTTTAAAATGATAATTGTTTACATCCAAAAGTATATTAAAACTAATAAATTAAGTATAATATGTTAAAAGTTAAAAACATAACTTTATAAGTAGAAGTAAATATATTATTTTAATAATGGAATTAAGTTTATATATGATTACACTTTAGGTTTGATATATATTTAACCTTATTAACCAACTTATAATTATTATTCAAAAGAAATTGAAAAGTCATAGGAGTTTCAAATGAATGTGGTGAAAGGAAAAATGCATGAGAGTTTCAAATGTATGAGATTCAAGGAAAAATGCTAACTTTATAAGATATATTGATTGATATAGATATAGATAGATATAGATATAGATATAGATATAGATATAGATATAGATATAGATATAGATATATAGATAAATAGATATAGATAGATAGATAGATAATTTAACTATTTTATACAAATTATTCCAAAATTGTATCTTTAAAATGATAATTGTTTACATCCTACAGTATATTAAAACTAATAAATTAAGTATAATATGTTAAAAGTTAAAAACATAACTTTGTAAGTAGAAGTAAATATATTATTTTAATATTGGAATTTATTTATATATTGTTACACTTTAGGTTTGATATTTATTTAACCTTATTAACCAACTTATAATTATTATTCATAAGAAATTTAAAAGTCATGGGAGTTTCAAATGAATGTGATGAAAGGAAAAATGCATGAGAGTTTCAAATGCATGAGGTTCAAGGAAAAATGCTAGCTTTATAAGATATATATATATATATATATATATATATATATATATATATATATATATATATATATATATATCCCTATTCTAATAAAATAGTAGTTTTTAATTTCATTTTGACATGTGTCTCCATATTAAGTCTCATAATTAATACAAATTTTATTTTTCTTTTGCCATATTTCACCTTATTATGTCTTATAATTAATGCATACCATTTGTCAACATATTGATTCTCCATTTCAAATTTCAATCTTTAAATTTCCCATTCTAATTACATTAAATTAACAACATTAGAATAAAAATTAAAATAAAATTAATACAAATTATAAAGTGATATAAGTTTACATATTTATTTAAATCAATTATTATAATTTTATATAACTAAAAAACTTCTTAATTAATAATTTATTTAAAATAATTTATTAATAATTTTAAATTTTAACTATTAAAGTTTACTTAATTTTATAACCGTGGTTCCCACGGGTTATAAACTAGTATATATATATATATATATATATATATATATATATATATATATATATATATATATATATATATATAGTAACTAAATATACATTTAATGTATATGAAAATGTTACCAAAAGACCCAAACATATACACAAGGATATAAAGCAATCATATATGGCGTTGAAGGACCAAGACTTGACATCTTTAGGGTCTTGGCACCTCCTTTATATGTAAACTAGATTATGACCCGCGTTAAACGTAGGGAACATAAATTAAATACATATTACATTAATAGGTGTCATTGTCTTAGGTGAAATTTAATAAAAAAAAATGTTAGATTCATTTTTAGACTTTTTGAACCAAACTTATTAAATGAAAATATTTAATATTTATATTAGAGCATTTTGGTTTTTTAATACAGTAATTTTTATAATAAATGATCCACGTGATCTTTGTTTTATCATAACATGATGCGACTTCTTGATTAAAACATGTTGTGTAGTAGCTTTATGAATTGACTTTGTCCAGTGTACCAACCTCCATGGAGGCTCACATGACTTTTTTCATATTGGCCCTGTAAAACCAAAAGCAACAATATGTTGTTATATGTACCAACAACATTAAATTCTGCAAAGAAATTCAATAAACATTACAGTTTAAGTGCGTTGTCATAACCATAAACATCAAACTCAAATATTTTAATTTGTTACATTTATAAAGTTTTGTTTTTTCTTTCTAAGAATTAAAATATGATTTTTCAGGCTACACCCAATCACATATAAATATCTTTTTATCAAAGAAATTATTACAAGAAAAAAAAACATGTTATGAACAAAAATAAAATATTAGTTTCATAATTCGCCAAAGGTTAACACTAATAAATAATAATGAATTTTCACAAATCTTGTATTTTGGTCACTGCATCCAACTAACAAATGAAATTCAGTTTAAAGGATTGATTCAAGAAGTGCATCCATGACTTCTTGTAGCCAAATTTGGGGAAATGCTAAGACCTACCAAGATACGAAGGAACGGTCTATGAGGCTACAACTGGTTTCTGGAGGGCAATAGAAATTCAAAATCGTTAGCACATATCTTTCCTACCTACTTCAATTATTAAATTTAGATCAAACTTGTCAAAATCAAATTACAAAAAAAAACCCAAATATATAACCTATCAATCTAACAACATATTTTTCATAGAAATAAATATAACAAATCTATAATTTATACTTTATATAATATTCTTAACTTATATCTTATCATTTCATCTTTAATGGTTACTAACACCTATTTCTGCCTTATTGTTGTGACACGCATGTATATCAAAAATAAGAGAAATAACTTTAGAGAACGAATGTTGATAGAGTGATCCTTCATTGAAAACGCAGCAAAATTATCCATAGAGCTGCTAGGATTCTTCTATAGACCGCTAGAAGATCTCTATAGTGACAACCGGTGTGACTTCTATGAGAACGCACCATTTAAAGTAACAATTTTGATTAATGTAAGTGAAAAATCATTTGGAATACTTACCAATTGTGATTGTTTCTATTTGAATGTGAACATTAACATTCTTGTAGAGAAATAGAACTTTAAATGAATCCTACATAGCCAAATCCACAAACATGACAACACAAAAAGAAGCCTAAATTGATATATAACCAATTAGGTTTTGTTGAACAATTTTTTCAATCTATCAAAATTTTATTTTATTACAAACCTATATGAGTAATCAATAATCTTAAGCAAGTGAAAGAAGTAATTGTTAATTTAAAGCTAGTAAAAAATACAATATTGTAAAATTGCTTATAATTTGCATGTTTGCTTATTGTCTTGGAGGTACCCAACCACTTGGACATATATTATTATTTGATTAATTAGTGCATTAATTACATTATAGAATATGAAATTTAACAATTGTTCAAATTCATTTACACTTGATTTATTAATAGAAAATTGACAAATTTATAGTCATAAAAGTATGCTTAATTCAATAAATTTTTATCAAAATTTGTAGAAAACAGAGTTTCTTGAAGAAAAAAATCAAATACACAAAATGATATAAATAAAAAACAAAGAATTGAAGATCATGTCAGAAAGGTATGACAATTATGATCTTTTTGGCACTTTTCAATATAGTCATGGTTAATGTTTTCTCATCTTCAAGATGATAAGTACAAGTGAGTAGAGAAAAACATTTATAAGCATACAAATATGCTTAATTCAACAAATTTGTTATCAAAGTTAATGGAATTTTTTTTTTTGAAATACTCAATTATTAGGTATGTAGGATATTAATACTAAGGTATTTAGAGTTTTGCATCATCCTCAGGCTTCAATACAAACATCAACTAATGCTCATCACTTTAAAGTAAAATTCTCTGCAATTTAAACTTAAATATAGTAAATATAATCAACAACATCATAAAAAAGGGTAAGTTTAAGAATAAATACATACAATTATTGAGCTAGATAGTTGGAAATCGAGTAATTGTAATTTAACATGTATCAAATCGATTATTACTTTCAAAACTTGAGGTATTTACTATATTAATAAGATTTAAATTCAAGATGACTGTTTTTCCCTTGATGAATTTTGGTACTATCGATCTACACTGAGAAAGAAATAGAATAATCATGAAGATATATCATGTTGATTTGAAAACATATAGGATGGTCAGTGCATAAATTACGACTTTAAATTTGGAGAGGATTTGAATTTTGAATTTTGAATTTTATTTTAGGGATAGAGGATATTGGTCAATATAACATAAGCAATTTGATCTAAGGGTGGAAACATTGGTCAATATAACATAAACAATTTGATCTAAGGGTGGAAAATGTATAAGTGAAACACAATCAAAAGTCTTTGTTGTTTTAAATGATGGAATAAAGTTTCTCTTTTAGACATAGATATCAATCTTCTATTTTGTAAATGTAAACGTTTTATTCTTCGTCTGTCTCTAGCATCATTGTAATGAGTTTTATTATTTAAATCTGTAAAATTGTATGGTATCATTAATATCTAAAAATAATAATATTTTAATGGTAAATATTACTAATAAATTTATAAACAATTTCACAAGAAATATAAATAATTGTTTTATAACGGTTAAAAGATTTATAAAAGTTTATAAATTCTTAAAAAGATGGTAGTTTTCTAATATTTATATTGAGGTTGTAATGAATAACATTGTAACAATGTTGAAATATTCACATTCAAACGAAATAATAGAGTAAAATATGATTAAATTTCTAAATTCATCTGAGTTTAAACCTCAAAGGAAAATAGATGAATAATTCAACATTTAATAAAACCCAAAATGTATTCAAATGATCAAAATTCTAACCCAAAAATGAATAATATTAAATAAAGTCATCAAAAATCAAACCCCAAAACCAAATAGTATGTAAAAAAAATATGATGTAAATAATATTCAAATCACTCAACTACTCAAACAAAATCATGAAAATCATATATTATTTATCTTAATTTGGAATTAACAGTTTTGGTTTGCCTTCTTTAGAAGTAAGATTTGTCATTGATGTTGATGGTCGTTTGTTTGAGGACATGGTTATGAGATTATCAACATCATAAACATCTTACAAGATGCGTTTTGATTCATCATGTCCATACATTTTTTAAAGGATGTCCACTTAGTTAGTGGACTTGTTGCAGTGTTTTTATCAAGATTCGAAGTGGGTGTGGCATTATCACCAGTAAACGAAACAACACCGTAAAAGTAGAAAATAAATCCATATGTCAATCTGAAAGTTAATTATATTTTAAAGTTTTTAAAATACTAGATTTAGTTATATTATATTTAAAACCTTCTAATTTAATGTGTCTTGAGATCCGACTTTTGCCAATAAAACATTAAACGAATCGGATTCTGGCGCCTACATTTGTAGTACATAGAAATATGTTAGTTGGTCAACTAAAATATAAAAAACGAAATTTAATAAGTGTAATGTTTGTAGTATTCTTCATAAAAGAATGTTTCCTGTTCGATGTTAATTTTTTTTTCCAATTCAACAATGATTGTTTTATCAATAGTGAAGTTTGAGATTGCATAACCATCAACTTTGTGACAACCTGAAATTTTTTACTTTCAAAGATCAGTCAGTCAACTCAACTGAATGTCAGAATCATTAGTAATGAGCTATAGCCTGGTTAAAGGTCATTCTAAGGAGTTTTAAGCCTAATACACTCAAGGAATGAGTGTTAGGAAGTACCTACTAGGACCATAGTATAGCATGCAAACCTTAAACTCCATCAAGAGGAGTTTACGGCCAAATTACCAAGAATTTACGGCCGTAAACTAAAGGGGGCCGTAAACTTGCCTCTATATATATAAAACTTGGCCAATTTTCTCATTCCTCCTTTCCTTGGCCGAGTTTTCTTCAAATCCTCTCAAGTATCATCCAACTATTCATCCTAGATCTTCAAAAGTTGTAAGTGTTCTTCTTTGATTAGTTGATACATCTCTTAATCTAGCTTCATCCATTGATTTCATCCATAGAAATCATTTTTTCTTAGATCTTCAAGAAACATCAAGAACACCAAGAACACACACTAGTGTTCTTGGCCAAAATCAACCATTTCAAGCCTCTATATCGTAAGTACTCTTCCCTACACTTGATATCTAGTTAGGACTCATGCTTAGAAGCTTGGAAACATCAAAAACACAAGGACAAAAGGAGTTTATGGCCAAGCCATCTCTCATGGCCGTAAACCCCTTTAAGGGTGCCATTTTGGCCATAAACCCTCCTAGATGCAAAGCTTGTGACCTAGAACCCTTCCTTGATGGAAATAGGACCTTAAACTACTCTCAAATGCATAATGACCATGAGTTTACGGTTGTAAACTCCTTTAGGCTGTAAACTCATCAAAAGCCTCCATTGAGTTGGTCTTTCTCATCCTTGTGTAGAGCAAAAGTCCCTCAAGCTTCCCTAGCCTTCAAACAAACACTTATGCATGTTTGACCATGAGTTTACGGCTGGAAACTCCCTTTGGCCATAAACCCATGGTAGTAAACTCTTGTTAGTTCCATTCCACACTCGTTAGTCCAATCACATGAGATTCCAACACTTGATCAAAGTGTTTCCTAGTCCCGTGAGGTGTTTCCTTGCATTTGGTTTCTTCTAAACACTATATTTATGTCAATATATGACAATATATGTCATTTAGGACTTATTGTGTCTCGGGACTTCATCATGTAACTTCTCATCCTTACGCGCGTATTCGTTGAATCACCCACATCAGGTGAGTTCATACCCAGTAATGAACCTTTTATCTGTTTTAAATGCTTTTAGGGGGGATACAAGTTGAGCACAATGATAATTGTGTAAATGTTTGTTATAAACATCTTTCAAAAAATTTCTTATGTCTTTTATAAGTGATCAAAACATTTCAAAAACTCTTTTAAAGTTATGTTACTTTATAGTTTAACAAAACTCTGTTTTTTTTAACGTACAAGCATAACTTGGTAGTAAAATGATTCTTTTCAATAACAGTTCAAGTAGAATACTAGTAAACTATAATAGGTATAGTTTAGGGCTCAGTTCATACTATAAAGAGAAGATACTAAGATACTATAACGAGAAGATACTAAGATACTATAACAGAACGAACATACTAAGATGTTATAGCATGGAACACTACAAGATCTAATTATACCAATGAATCACTAACTTATTGTTCTAAACAAAAGGTGATAGTTAAATTGGGTATACATGATCATATAACTTTAACGTGGATGTACACGATGCAACAACCGGTTTTTCGAAGTCATGTTTGGTTCCCAGAATCTTCTATCAGGGAGAGCGTTTAGTACAGGAACTAGCCATCACATTATACCTTAATAATCAATTTAAGGCAGTTAGTACAACAGTAGTTACTATATACAATACTATAGTACTTACATTTTCCCACTTCTTTCATAAAGTGACAGTACCACTTGAAAGTCAGTGCAAACTATTTTTGAGTGAAGATAGTTATAAACTAAGGAAAACTTACATTTTACCACTTGAAAGTCATTTCATGTTCCTTGTTTGGTTGTGGGCTTAGAGCAGATTCACCTAGCCTATTATCTATTCGATCTTAGTTATATATAGGTTCCGTATACATTAAGTGATCATAAGGGGTCCCATGTATGGGTCAATTTATAGGACACTAATTCAATGCACAATTTTCTATTACAAAGCATACTTTTCAAATCAGAACTTTTGGTATACAAAACTAGAAACTTACCAGTAAAGGGTTTTATCCATTTTATTAAACTAGTATAAACTTAAAGGACTTTAGGTGATTGACTCTATAATACCTTATTTTATACATCATGGTTATATATCATTAATACCCAACAGGTAGTTAGATGTGTGCTTTCCGCCTTACTTCCTGTGCCTTGTTTGGTTATGTGCTTAGGGCAGATTCACCCAATTAACTATCTATTCGATATTAGATCATATATAGTCAGTATAAACTAAGTGATTATAGAAGTAATCACTGTGGTCACCATTTTATTATAAGAAATAAGGGTTTTATTAAAGAATCTTTTCATTAAATATAAAGGAAGTATTACAACTAACTCCATGAGTAACAAGTGAATACGCCATGGTTATATACAACAATGATCTAACAAACAATGGGATGTGTGCTATCCGCCTTACTTCCTGTTCCTTGTTTGGTTGTGGGCTTAGGGCAGATGCTCACAGTTGATTGTTTGTTTACTCTGAGTTTTATATAACTTGTATCCATTTAGTACTCATAGAAAGGATTGTAGAATCATTTTTATGTATCTTTCATCAAGGTAGGAAATATAGGATTTTCTAGAGGAACATGCGAACTTTTCTAAAACAAAACTTATAACTTACTACATTTCAACTACATTTTTCAAACAAATTTCTACAACTTCTTACATGTAACATCCTGAATTTCCAGGTATATTAATTTATTTAATTATTTTGGAATTTGTGGAGGAACTCGGCGAGTTGGAGCCAAGACTCGCCGAGTAGGGTCGCGGATGTTCATCCGGGTTTACGTCCGGACTCGGCGAGTCCACGCTGTTTAATGAAACCCTAATTCCCCGGGTTTGGAGCCTATTTAAGGGCACTTATAGCCTCCCATTGTGGCTACCAGTCCCTTGAGAGAACCCTAAGTGAGCTAAATCGTTGTGAGGGAGAAGAAATCAGTTTTTGATCCTTGTACCTTTGGTTTAGCAGAAAGAAGGTGACAAGAGCAAAGAGGAGGTGCGATTCAGGCAGTTCTAGAGTTCTGAGACTTCATTTTGAGGTAATAGTTCAAACCTCCTTCAGTTTTGGTGTTGATCTTTAGAGTTAGGGTTTTCTAACCCCCTTTGGAGAGTGATTATGTGGAGCAAATGGTCCCTCTTCGAGTTTGTGCCTTGGATCTAGACTCAAAGAGGTCCAGAGACCTTAACCCTTGGAGCTTTATGGATCAGTTTGGGGTTATTGGACTTAGGTTGCCATTTTTAGGACTAAATCTCCTTTTGATGCCTTGTTGTGGTTGTACAAGCATCAAGTTTCGAACTTTACGTGACATTCATGCTTGGGGAGGCCAGATCTATGGTTTGGAGAAACAGATATGACCTTAGGAGGTCAGTAGAGTTTGTGCATGGCATGAACTCGCCGAGTTGTTCTTGAGACTCGGCGAGTAGGGTTAGGGTTTCATGTAAATTGTTCAGTGAGTAGACTTGCCGAGTTGGGGGATGACTCAGTGAGTCAGGAGGGAGTTAGAGGACTGGAGTTCAAGGCGGTACTCGCCGAGTTGTTCTTGAGACTCAGCGAGTTGAGTCGGGGTGGCCCCGCGATTCATGACTGGTATGACTCGTCGAGTATAGGGAGGGACTCGGCGTGTCAAGCGGGACAAAGAGTTAAAGGACATGTGAGAACTCGCTGAGTCACCAGGGTGCACTCGACAAGTAGGGTCAAAGTGGGACCGTTGACTTTTGTTGACTTTTAGGGTTTGTTCATCAATGGAGTCCTTGTGACAAGAGGGGAAGGTAAAATAGTCTTTTACCTTTCTGAGGGTGCCAATAGCAGGTTGAGTCTAGTCTCGAGAGTTATATTTATAAGAGTATTTATTTATGTGAATAGGCGGAGGCTAGGCAATATTTTCCATCGAGTCAGAGATTTACCGAGACGCCTGAGGTGAGTCTTCTCACTATACTTTACCTAGTGTGGTAACAGAGTTATGTGACAGAGTACTATAGAGTTATATGCCAGTGTATTTGCATGTTATTTATGTGTTGTGATTTATTGTGATATGTGATATGCATGATTCAGAGTTACAGAGTTGGGACTTTCGGGTCCCTAGAGTTAGGGCCAAAGGGCCTGCAGAGAGTTGGGGCTGGAGGGCCCCACTGAGACACGTTGACCAGAGGGTCGATAGAGTTACAACCTCGAGTGGCTATTATGTGTTTGAGTGGTATTTTGGGGAACTCACTAAGCTTATGCTTACAGTGTTATGTGTTATGTGTTTCAGGTACCAGCGATGACCGCGAGAAGGCGCTGACTTGATTCGTACACACACATGGGATTTTATGTATTTTGATCTTAGGAGATATTTTGTGAAACAAAGACATGACACTATGACATTTTATGAATAAATGAGTTTGTAAAAATGTGTTTGGAAATGCAAAAAATTGTTTTAATTTTTACGGTGTTACAAGTTGGTATCAGAGCCTAGGTTTGAGGGATTCGGGTGCACCTTCGGGCGTATCTGAACTCAAACCGAGGGTTTGAGGAAATTTTTATAATAAAACAAGTTTTCAAAAAAAAAACTTACGAGTCAAACAGAGCAGAGTCGTGTGTACGAGCAACCAGCACCCGAACGGTGATTTCCCAAAATACCGTTATTATAAGTGTTATAAGATATGATGTGATATGTTATATGATGAGCTATGATATGCATGCTAGAGTAGACTAGGTATTCTTATTAGGACTAGAGTGGCCTGATATGTGATGTCTGAGTCTAGGAGTCTTGCTGCTAGGAATACTTCAGAGTGTTTAGGTAGCAGCGAGGAGGTTGTGAGAGATCTGCTAGCGAGTATCATATGATTAGAGAGAGTAGAGTACTTGGGACTTGGGACTCTGGGAGGAGGACTTGGGGTGAATGCTGATGCGGTGTGGACGGTAGTATTGGGCCCGTACTACCGAAGACACCGGGTCAGTGCACAGTCCAAGTAAGAATCCTTGGAGTACCAAGGGTCAAGTAGGGTGGGGTATTCGAGTGTGAGCATACTCGAGAGAGTCCCTGATAATTATTCTTGTGTTGTATTTCAGAGAGAGGGAGATCATGGTTGGGACGCGCCACACACCAGGGACCAGCGGTACGAGAGATGAGGAGATTCGTAGGATCATCTAGGAGGAGGTGGCTGCGGCCATCAAGGCAGAGATACCAGAGTTTTTCGGGTGTATCAAGATCACGCTGATAGAGACATTTGATGAGAAGTACGCTGCTCTTTCTGAGGCTGCTGTTGCTGCGGCCACTGCAGCTATAGCTGCGACGAGGCCGCAGGGTGGTGATGTGTTGCTGTTCCGAGAGTTTAGCAACACAAAACCACCGGAGTTTGACGGGACCCAAGACCCGATTGCGGCTATGAGATGGATTTCAGAAATAGAGGGGTTTTCTTTACTTGCTCATCTCCAGAGCATTTGAGAGTCCGGTTCGCGCTGAACCAACTTCACTTGGGAGCAAAGGATTGGTGGAAGTTTGTGACGGCGCACTATACACCTGCTGAGCTTGCAGCAATGACCTGGGAGAGGTTCACTGCTATGTTCCGAGATGAGTACGTTCCCCAGGTGGAGAGGGAGCGTTTGGACCAGGATTTTCTAACCCTCAAGCAGAGTACTGAGTCTATTACGGTGATTACATGGATGTTTCATGAGCGGGCGATGTTCTGTCCAGAGCACGTGTCCTCCGAGCAGGAACGTATGAGCCGATATCTGAGCATTTTGAGGAGGGATATACGATAGTTCGTGGCGAACTCGACGTACCGGACATTTGCCGAGCTTCAGGAAAATGCCCGGAAGAGGGAGATAGAGCTGGAGACCCAGGCTAGGGAGGAGGCTGAGTCTCAGGGGAGGGATCGGCGACCAGTGCAGTCTCCACCGGTAGCCAAGCGGGCCAAGCCCGCTGATTCGAGATCAGGGAACCAGAGGGGCCGCACTTGTGGCAAGTGCGGCAAGAGCCACGATGGGGTGTGCAGAGCAGGGTCTTGCTACAAATATGGCAAGGAGGGGCATATGGCCAAGGACTGCCCCAAGGGGTTTGCAATATGTTTTCACTGCAACCAGACCGGACACCGGAAGGCAGAGTGTCTGCAGCTGTGGGGATCAGCACAGGGAGCATCTCAGGGATCTGCCCCTACTGCCACCAGAGCTACCGAGAGTTGGCCAGTGAAGGCCGAGGCACCGAAGGCATGAGGGAGAGCCTTTCAGTTGACCGTAGAGGAGGTCCGTGCAGCGCCCGATGTCGTGGCTGGTATGTATTCTTTCGTGTATTTATTTTATGTTAAGATATTGTGCTTATATTATGTTATGCGTAGGTACTTTTCTTGTGAGTTCTGTACCTGCCTTGGTGTTATTTGACTTGGGTGCGAGTCGGTCTTTTGTATCTTTGGCTTTTAGTCAGCACATCAGTGTTAGTCGTCAGGCATTGAGTCGACCTCTGAGAGTTTCCATAGCTGACGAGAGGGTGATATATGCCACAGAGGTGATCCGAGGGTGCGTACTCGAGATTTTTGGCGTTGAGTTTCCGATTGATTTAGTTCCTATTGTGATGGGTGATGTCTGTGTCATCGTGGGCATGGACTGGTTGAGCAGATTCGGAGCAGTTATCGACTGCGAGCGACAGCTGGTGACCATACGAGACCCTAGTGGGGGAGTTCTTACAGTGTACGGCGAGGGTACACGTTCTGTGTCAGCATTTTGTTTGGCCGCTAGAGTGAGATAGTGTCTACAGCAGGGCTGTAAGGGCTTTGTAGCGTATGTGATGGATACGCGGGTTGATTCAGAGAGACCGAGGACAGTTGATGAGGTTCCGATAGTGCGTGAGTTCCCAGACGTATTCCTAGAGGAGTTGCTGGGCGTGCCTCCCGTGAGGCAAGTGGAGTTCAGTATCGATTTAGTTTCGGGGGCCACGCCTATCGCCAAGGTGCCCTATCGCCTTGCACCTCCAGAGATGCAGGAGTTATCCTCACAGCTTCAGGAGTTGCTGGGAAAGGGGTTTATTCGGCCACGCAGCTCGTCGTGGGGAGCGCCTATCCTTTTTGTCAGGAAAAAGGATGGTTCACACCGGATGTATATTGATTACCGGGAGTTGAACAAGCTAACGGTCAAGAACCGTTACCCGTTGCCGAGGATCGACGATTTGTTCGATCAGTTGCAGGGAGCATCTTGGTTCTCCAAGATCGATTTCAGGTCTGGGTATCATCAGGTAAGGGTGCGAGATGAGGACATACAGAAGACAACGTTCAGGACTCGTTATGGGCATTATGAGTTTGTGGTGATGGCTTTCGGACTCACCAATGCCCCGGCAGTGTTCATGGATCTCATGAATAGAGTGTGTAGGCCGATGTTGGATCGCTCGGTGATTGTATTCATCGACGACATTTTGGTGTATTCGAGATCTAGAGAGCAGCATGAGGAGCATTTGAGGGAGATCCTCGGAGTTTTGAGATCGGAGAGGCTTTATGCCAGATTCTCCAAGTGTGATTTCTGGTTGCGAGAGGTCCAGTTCCTAGGGCACCTCGTTAACCAGAAAGGGATATTGGTCGACCCGGCCAAAGTTGAGGCAGTGATGAGTTGGGAGGTGTCAAGGTCACCCTCCGAGATCAGAAGTTTCTTAGGGTTAGCAGGCTATTATCGGAGATTTATCAGGGATTTCTCCAAGATCGCCGTGCCACTCACCAGGTTGACCCGGAAGGGTGTTGCTTTTTCATGGGGCCCAGAGTAGCAGGCCTCCTTTAAGACGCTTCGCCAGAGGCTATGTGAAGCCCTAGTGTTAGCCCTCCCAGAGGGAATGGAGGACTTTGTGGTGTATCATGATGCGTCGATCTTGGGGATGGGAGCGGTGCTGATGCAGAAAGGGCATGTGATAGCATACGCATCGAGGCAGCTGAAGCCTCATGAGACAAGGTATCCCACCCACGATCTAGAGTTGGGGGCAGTGGTGTTCGCCATCAAGATTTGGCGTCACTATCTGTATGGGGTTCGGTGTACGATATACACGGACCACAAGAGCTTGAAGTATTTGATGGATCAGCCCAACCTAAATATGCGACAGAGGAGGTGGTTGGACGTGGTCAAGGATTATGATTGTGAGATCCTGTACCACCCTGGCAAGGCTAATGTTGTAGCCAATGCAGTGAGCCGCAGGGCGGAGAACACCCCATTGCGAGATGTATGTTTGAGATTGACCGTGATAGCTCCGGTGCTGGACACCATTCGTGGGGCACAGGCTGAGGCTGTGCAGCCTAAGAGCCAGAAGAAAGAGTGAGTTGTCGGGTTGGTATCAGAGTTCGTTACCAATAGCCGGGGGCTTATGACATTTCAGGGTCGTATCTGGGTACCGTTTGTGGGAGGGACGCATACCATTTTGATGGAAGAGGCTCATCGGTCGAAGTTCTCGATCCATCCTGGGGCCACTAAGATGTATTTAGATCTGAAGAGGGAGTATTGGTGGCCCTGTATAAAGAGGGATGTCGCATGGTTTGTTGAGAGGTGCTTAACCTGTTGTAGGGTTAAGGCCGAGCACCAGAGACCGCATGGTAAGTTGCAGCCGTTGGAGGTTCCCGAGTGGAAGTGGGAACAGATTACCATGGATTTTATCACCAAATTGCCAAGGACTGCTAGGGGAGTCGATGCAATTTGGGTGATTGTAGACAGGTTGACAAAGAGCGCCCACTTCCTTGCTATCAGTGAGAGCTCTTCCGCGGAGAAATTGGCAGAGATGTACGTGCGGGAGGTGGTATCACGGCATGGAGTGCCGATCTCGATTGTCTCAGACCGAGATGTACGTTTCACTTCCAGATTCTGGAAGAAATTTCATGAGGAATGCGGTACTAGGCTGCATTTTAGTACCGCATACCACCCCCAGACAGACGGACAGAGCGAGCAGACGATTCAGACGCTCGAGGATATGCTCCGGGCATGTGTGTTGGATTTTGGTGGGAGTTAGGACACGTATTTTCCCTTGGCAGAGTTTTCCTACAACAACAGCCATCATTCGAGAATTGGTATGCCACCCTTTGAGCTGTTGTATGGGAGAAGGTGTTGGACCCCCATTTGCTGGGGAGAGGTCAGGCAGCGTGTTATGGGTAGTACCGAGATCGTGCTTCAGACGACTGAGCAGATACAGCAGGTTAGGCAGAGGTTATTGACCGCTCAGATTCGTCAGAAGAGGTATGCGGACCGGCGCCGGTCCGAGATCGAGTTCCAGGTCGGCGACTTTGTACTCCTGAAGGTCTCTCCTTGGAAAGGAGTGATCCGATTCAGGAAGAGGGGAAAGTTGGGGACCCGATATATCGGTCCTTTTCGGGTGATTGCAAGGGTAGGCAGGGTAGCCTACCGGTTAGAGCTACCTACAGAGTTAGGTCAGATCCATGACACAAACCACGTGTCGCAGTTGCGAAAGTGTATAGCCGATGAGTCGGCAGTGGTACCATTGGAGGATATTCAGGTGGATGCGAGCCTGAATTATGCTGAGAGACCGGTGGCAATCAGGGATCGGAAGATCAAGGTTCTGAGGAACAAATAGGTGCCTCTGGTGCAGGTCCAGTGGCAACACCGGAAAGGGTCAGAGCTTACTTGGGAGCCGGAGCGCGAGATGCGTGAGCAACATCCGGAGTTGTTTCCAGAGTGAGACTTCGAGGGCGAACTCTGATTCTAGTGGGGGAGAATTGTAACATCCTGAAGTTCCAGGTATATTAATTTATTTAATTATTTTGGAATTTGTGGAGGAACTCGGCGAGTTGGAGCCAAGACTCGCCGAGTAGGGTCACGGATGTTCATCCGGGTTCACGTCCGGACTCGGCGAGTCCATCAGTGGACTCAACGAGTCCACACTGTTTAATGAAACCCTAATTCCCTGGGTTTGGAGCCTATTTAAGGGCACTTATAGCCACGCATTGCGGCTACCAGTCCCTTGAGAGAACCCTAAGTGAGCTAAATTGTTGTGAGGGAGAAGAAATCACTTTTTGATCCTTGTACCTTTGGTTTAGCAAGAAGAAGGTGACAAGAGCAAAGAGGAGGTGCGATTCAGGCATATCCAGAGTTCATAGACTTCATTTTGAGGTAATAGTTCGAACTTCCTTTAGTTTTGGTGTTGATCTTTAGAGTTAGGGTTTTCTAACCCCCTTTGGAGAGTGATTATGTGGAGCAAATGGTCCCTCTTCGAGTTTGTGCCTTGGATATGGACTCAAAGAGGTCCAGAGACCTTAACCCTTGGAGCTTTATGGATCAGTTTGGGGTTATTGGACTTAGGTTGCCATTTTTGGGACTAAATCTCCTTTTGATGCCTTGTTGCGGTTGTACAAGCATCAAGTATCGAACTTTATGTGACATTCATGCTTGGGGAGGCCTGATCTATGGTTTGGGGAAACAGATCTGACCTCAGGAGGTCAGTAGAGTTTGTGCATGGCATGAACTCGCCGAGTTGTTCTTGAGACTCGGCGAGTAGGGTTAGGGTTTCACGTAAATTGTTCAGTGAGTAGACTTGCCGAGTTGGGGGATGACTCAGTGAGTCAGGAGGAAGTTAGAGAGCTGGAGTTCAAGGCGGTACTCGCCGAGTTGTTCTTGAGACTCGGCGAGTTGAGTCGGGGTGGCCCCGCGATTCATGACTGGTATGACTCGTCGAGTATAGGGAGGGATTCGGCGTGTCAAGCGTGACAAAGAGTTAAAGGACATGTGAGAACTCGTCGAGTCACCAGGGTGCACTCGGCGAGTAGGGTCAAAGTGGGACCGTTGAATTTTGTTGACTTTTAGGGTTTGGTTATCAATGGTGTCCTTGTGACAAGAGGGGAAGGTAAAATAGTCTTTTACCTTTATGAGGGTGCCAATGGCAGGTTGAGTCTAGTCTCTAGAGTTATATTTATAAGAGTATTTATTTATGTGAATAGGCGGAGGCTAGGCAATATTTTCCATCGAGTCAGAGATTTACCGAGACGCCTGAGGTGAGTCTTCTCACTATACTTTACCTAGTGTGGTAACAGTGTTATGTGATAGAGTACTATAGAGTTATATGCCAGTGTATTTGCATGTTATTTATGTGTTGTGATTTATTGTCATATGTGATATGCATGATTCAGAGTTACAGAGTTGGGACTTTCGGGTCCCTAGAGTTAGGGCCAGAGGGCCCACAGAGAGTTGGGGCTGGAGGGCCCCACTAAGACACATTGACCAGAGGGTCGATAGAGTTACAGCCTCGAGTGGCTATTATGTGTTTGAGTGGTATTTTGGGGAACTCACTAAGCTTATGCTTACAGTGTTATGTGTTATGTGTTTCAGGTACCAGTGATGACCGCGGGAAGGCGCCGGCTTGATTCGTACACACACATGGGATTTTATGTATTTTGATCTTGGGAGATATTTTGTGAAACAAAGACATGATACTATGACATTTTATGAATAAATGAGTTTGTAAAAATGTGTTTGGAAATGCGAAAAATTGTTTTAATTTTTACGGTGTTACATTACATCACTAAAATCTTATGAACTCACCAGCTTAATTGCTGATCAACTCTTTCAAATAACTTGTATTCTTAGGAAACTAGTAGACAGGTACTCGCTCTGGGAAATCAGAAGATGGAGCAGTATAGCTTCAAGTCTTGTTTTGTTATTTGCATATGTATTCTATGTTTTGTGACCACACACATTGTAAACACTTTCTTTCTAATGAAATGGTTGTTCATTACTTGCTTACTATGATACATGTATTGTGATACTAAACATGACGTCCTCCGCCCCCGAACGTTTCCGCCATTCCGGTTTTAGGGTGTGACAGATTGGTATCAGAGCATTGTTTATAGTGAACTAAGTATATCAACTGATAAAAGATATATAACTATAAATATAATGGGGCTTAAGTGCTCTGGGTAATGATATATTTTAAGAGTATAGCGATAAGTTTCAAAAATATACCTACTTGCTTATACATGTAGACCAAGTATCACAAGAAGAACAGAACTAAAGTATTTAAAGGTTGAACACTGTCGTTAAACCTGAACAGCTATGTAATCATAGCTAGGATCAATATAGCCTGATCAACTATATTCATTCGAGATGTGACCGACATGTGTTTGGGAGTGATGTTGTGTTGTGACAGTCTTAAAACTTACCTAACACCACTCAAGAGAATCCTAGATCAAGTACATTACATTAAAGTACTATAGGAGTATTTTAGGCTCTATATAAATAACTTATGTGATAACTTAAAAGACCCTTACGGACAGGTCTATAATCTTGCAATGTATACTCCCAAGGTTATTGTAAGTCCCCAAATATGCCTGTGTATCAATCAGATCCGTTTGATGGTGTGGAATCCCAATCAAACGGATGATGCCAGATCAAATAGAAGAGAAGGAGAAGAAGAAGATGATGAATCTTGTATGTATTGATATGAATGAAGATTCGGATACAAGATTCACACACACTCTCTTTTCTATCTCTCGAGAACACCTTCAAATGCACACACTTAAGCTCTCTACTAGTGTTCATCATTCTCACATGCACTCCTCACCCTATATATATATATATATATATATATATATATATATATATATATATATATATATATATATATATATATGGACCTAAGGCCAAGCCCAAAATACAAATAATCCAATGCTTGGTCCAAACTACAATTAATCCTATACTATTTTTGGCCCAAATAATAAAAACAATAAATGCTTAGAAAAGCAAAGTATAAACCATATTTTTGACCCAACAATCTCCTCCTTGGTTTATAGCTTTCTTTGCTTAATTGACCCAACAAACTCCCCCTAAAAAGTAGCTTGCTTTCTTAATAATCTTCATTGGGAGCTTTGGCTTCAACTTTAATCTTCGAATTCTTCACAGCTTCAAGATGAACATGATGAATCTTCAATAATTGACTTCATCTTGAGCAGTTGGGCTTTTCTTCAGAATTTTGGCTTTGAACGCACGTCGGGTGAGGAGGCTTGATGTACTGATTCTTGAAAGATAATGCTTTCAGCTTGAGAATCTTCAAAGAGAACATTAGAGAGAACTGAACTTCCAGATCACTTCAGCAGGTACAAAGATAGCAACAGACTCATTGAGGAGGCTTCAATGCAATCCGTCACATAATCTTCAATTGCAGCTTCACCTTGCTTCTGGGGTTGAAGGATTGAATGTTGAAAGAATAATCTTCATTTCTTGCTCCTTCGAATGCGAATTTTTCGATGCTCACGGACGAGACTTTGGCTCAGAAATCTTCAACACAAACTCCATGAGTCTTATCTATACCCGAAATCACTTTTCAAGACAAATCAAAACTAAAAGAAAACTTAGCACAAAAATTAAAACAGAAACAAAAATATTTTTGGATTTTTTGATTTTTCTGAACAATAAATAAAACAGAAATAACACTATTTTTGGATTTTTAATTTTTCTGATTTTTCTTTGATTTTTGAATTTTTCTGATTTTTTTTTTATTTTCATTATTTTTAATTTTTAATTCTCCGCTAATATTTAAATTAGAAGAAACTATGACAAATTTAAAAAAAAATAAAAATGATATCTAACTTTAAGAATGATTTGGGATCAAAGTTTTTAGACAACCTTAATCCACTTATCGGTATCTTTCATCTTCACATCTTTATCTGGTCGATCGCCGGTATTGTTGTCCACTTAAACACGAAAAATTGTGACAAATTTAGGACATACTATTTGTTACAAGACAAGGTGAACTCAAGTTCCTAGATACTATATCTTAAGGACCATTCAGCTGACGACGACCAGGGATATTGTTGTCCACCTAAATTGAGTAGCAAGATCTATAGACAATCTTTGAGTGTTCAATTTTAATTGTACTGGAACATGTTTCCCGCTTCTTGATATGCCCCAACTATCAAGAACTTCCAGAGTACTCTTTACACCGGGTGAGCAGACAATCATTCAGAGAGAGAACAGATTCAGATTGCTATTACTTATTGATGGGATTAAAAATAACCTTTAATCAATGAAGATCGATTAGATCTTGAACAAGTATGTAAATATAAAACTGTAAGAACGCAATAATAAGAACAAGACAAGATTGAATCAAACGAGTCGAATGATTAAACAAAATCCTCAGAAGAGCTCGATTAAGAACATCAACTGTAGAGGATTGGTAGGTTACAAGAACGATTAAAGAAACTTGCTATGCTCTAGATGAATCGCTATTTCGTTAATCTCTAAAATCATTTTCCTAATATGCATGCAAGCATATACATATATATAATACATAAAAGGCTCACGGTTGGACAGGCCCAAATCGAGTGTACATAACTAAACTATCGAGCCCAAAAGACGCAACACCAAAATAATCTTCAGCCCAACAATCTCCCCTTTTGCGTCAATTTGGAGCGAGACCTTCACTTGTTACTTGGGCCAGCAGCTGAAGCAGGTACCTTCTTCTTCACGATGCTAAACAAACATTTGGTGATGGAGAGAATGGTCTGTCTAAACCGGATGTACCAATTGATCATGTCGTTGAAGTACTTGATGTCATCAGCTGAGTTCTCTTTACACTATTTGATAATAGATAACACATGCTCTAAACAAGCTGTGGTGTAAAGGTGTTTGTCAGCTAAAGCAAAGAGACATTTTTGTCCTTCTGCTCTAGTGAGCATAACCGAGTTGCGTCTCGGATCAATCTTGCCCATTTGCATTTGGTTTAAATCACTGGCCGATCCCACAGGTGCTATCTTCGGTTTCTTCTTGAAAACTGTGGCGACCTCCTGATCCATTAGGGCAACCTCCATGATGTAGCATGCTAACATCCTTTTGACATGATCTATGATGGGACCATATTCGGCTTCATCAGTCAAAAGGATATTGTACAGGACAATCCAATCATGAGGATTTAGATTCGGTAGATCCGCCAGGGAGATAAGATGAGCAGTTCTTGCAGATCCTCGAATGAGCTTGAACTTAACGTTTGTGAACCTCCCTACGGCATAAGGCTTCAGCACCCGAACGTTTACAATCTTCTGGGCGCTCCAGGTAAGGTATTGAGGACGAGCAGCCTCCAGATAGAAGTCAATGAGCTCCCTGTTAAGCTCATCATTCGGATGTGGGACTTCAAAGATGTTAGAGAAGGCGTGGAAGATGAACGCCTTTCGAGTCAGCGGCATGTCAAACTGCGAGTCGACAGTATTGTTGCAGTCGAATGAAATAACCGGCTCGAGCCATAGTATGCTGGGAGTTTCTATGGCCTCTTTAATCATACGCTCCCTGGTCCAGGCAGGGAAGAGAGTCTTTCGGCTCTCAAGGAGATCGTGGGCTTCCTTTTGCTTGCGTTCGGCTTCTTCAGCCTCTCGCGCCACACGACTGGCATCATCGTCAGCATTGCGACTGTTCTTCCGTTTTAACATGTCAGCAATGGTCTCCTTGTCTTCATCTTCATCTTCTTCCTCAACTAAGTTTTTTCCTTTGTTCTTCACACCCGAACCCGAAGCATGACCAGTCGGAGGTGGTTCGGTTGTGTGAGTAGCTTTGGAGGAAGGAGGTGGTTTCGATCCAGTCTTCTCATCTCCCCCTTGTTTCGGAATGGACACAAAACTCGGTAGGCCTTCGATTTTGCTGAGAAGGTCCATGGCCGGAGAGAGCTTTTCAGCGAGGGTACGCCTCACCGAATGGTTAAGAATGGGATCGTGTGCTTCCAGGATGTTGGATAATGCTACGTGGACATCCGAAACACACGTTTTGATCACCTCCCGTTCGGATCGAAGAGCTTCCAGTTGTTCTTGTGAGTTGGATAGTTGCGTGCTCTTGACCTTTAGGGCGGTTGTTTTACTCGCCAGAACGTCCATCAAAGAATTCTCAGCTGCAAGATCCTCTTGTAGCTTAGCAAGGCGGGCATCGATGGAGGCACGAAGTGCCGAGTTGTCGTCGCTTATATTTTGGCGTAGGGTAGCGAACGAAGTCAACTCCGTTGAGACGAACTTGGCCAGTTGCTGAACAATCGGTTCCAAAGTTGTCTTGGTGGCGTCGGCGCTTTCCTGCAAGGACTTCAGCAGGACAGAAGCGTCGGAGAATAGTTTATCGACTTTTTCGGTCGCAGCCTCACAGGCTCTGGTGGAGGCATCAATCGCAGCAGTTGTTGAGGCCACCGAATCATGTTGAGCCCTGGAGAAGGCGTCAACAATTTTCTGAAGGGCAGCTTCAGAAAGAGAGGACTGCTGGTTGGAAGAAGAGGCGAGAAGTAGGTCAACCTTCTCGTTAAGCTCTTTGAGATGCTTCTTCGTTACTGGCGCATCATCCTCCTCATCACTCTGAACTTGAAACGGACTATAGTAGACCGAATCGAAGTTCATGTGTTCACCACCAAGGTATTGGTTTTCGCCATCAGAGGCATCTTCTGGAGATGGAGGGGGTGGTGAAGCTGGGGGTGTTGTGGGTTTTGTAGGTTCAGGTTGAGTGGGTGTGGGATTAGTTTCGGGTGGTGGTTGAGTATGGGTAGGTTCGGTTGTATGGGTTTCAGCTTGTGGTGGTTCGGTTACTGGAGGGGTTTCGGTAACTGGTGGTGTTTCGGTTGCGGTTGTGAAAATGGGTGGTGGTATAGGGAATGATGTTGGTGGAACAGTAGTGTTGGGGATTATGGTCGGAATGGAAGTAGGAATGGTTGGAGGAGGGGAAGGAACTGGGGAATTATGAAGTTCCATTTCTGGGGTAGGGGACCGAGGTGGTGTGTTGCCTCGTTGAGGAGATTCGTCTCCTTGAGAACCTTCAGAATCTGAACTCCCTCCCTCAGAATCACTTGAAGAAGAGGAAATAACAAGCTTGCGCTTCGGTTGTGTCTTCCTCCTCTTCGGCTGTGGGGACTGTGCAGCTTTCGTTTGTTTCCTCTTTTTGGGAGAAGGTCCCTTTGGAGCTTTGGACGCTTGCTTCCCTTTTTCAGCCTTTTTGCCCCTGTTTGTCGGTTTGTCAGCATCATGGATAGACCTGAGCATGTCCGGTGTCAGTTCCCTAGGACCAGTTGGCCTAAACTCCTTGATCGTCCGAATCAATCTGCTGTCAGAGGGCACGTCTGCATACATTGTCTCCGGGATGGAGCCAATGAAAGAAAATTTCGATGCATCTGAGACGATGATCTTCTTGGTGTGAAACGTACCCACAGAAGACATCGATGCACCGGCAGCAGTTGGGATTTCAAACTTGTCCATCGCCCATTTTGTAATCAAGATCCAGAACCGGGCCAACGACACCTCAGAGTGTCGGGATGATGAAGAGAGGCTCTGGATGAGATGTTGCCATAGGACCAACCCATAGTCCAGGTTAATCCCGTTGTAGACCCCGTACATTATTGACAGGAAGAGACGACTTGCACCGTCGGATCCTGAGCTCCGTTCCGACAGGCCTTTGAAAAGAACTGTAAATAGGCCATTCCACTGTGGCGGCAGACAAGACTTTTTAAACTTAGCGACAGAGGTGAAAACCTCTGTGTATCCCATGTTGTAAAACATGTTATACAGAAAGCCAACCGGAATCGTTTCCGGGTTTATTCTCGATGGGTCAACAGCAAACCCAAGCATGGTGCAGAATCGTGGGCGAGAAACGGAAGTCTTGTGTTCTGCAATTTCGAAGAACACCCGGTCGACTGCCTTGTCGTAGTAAGCAGTCGCATAAACCTACGATAGGGCCACCATTGGCACAGATTCGATCCTTGAGAGAGCCGGAGCAAGTTGGGAGTACTTCAAGCATTCAATGACAGGCGACATGTAGGAGTCATACGCCAGTGGGTTAAGGTCAATCACCAGACATTGCTGTGGGCGGATGGGGAGGATTTGTGAAGTAGCATGGACAGAAGAAGATTCAGCCATTGTTGAAGTTTTGGAGAAGATGATGAACAGGAGAGCTGTTTGGGAGTATTTGTGCTTTGGAAATTTCGGAGGCAGTAAAGAGGTAAAAGGTATGGTAGACGGCCTTTTATAGTGGGTGATAGGAGAGAGGAAAATCGTTTCAAATCTTCTATGGAAATACGAAAAGGTTTCCTCTGTGACAGATGGGTGACAGTTGAGGCGTGCGATGATCACGTAGGAGAGAGAGTGTCAGATTCCTAGGATCACGCCGCCCAACAAGCGCCGTTTCAGAGAGAAAACTGTTCCAATTCCTCACGCGCCTTTAATTGCCAGAATGATGACGCTTGGATGTCGCACACGTGTCCACAATGTCAGTAAAATCAGGGCCGTTTCAAATTCACACGCGCCCCTTTTTACCGTCGTTTGAATTTTAATCCCTTTAACTCCCGCCGAGTCAGCATCCTTTCTTCTTATCCTTTTAAACGGCATGTTTTGAAGTAAATGCCCACGTGGATTGGTTTTAACCACAACTCCATAATGAACCACCAAGTAATAATACAGCCTGTAAATAGTTAGTAACGGAATCTTGGAAAATCAAGGATTTTCGTGCAAAGAGTGTAAAAGAAAAAGAAATAAAGCAACTCTTTTAGGGATATTCTGTGATGTCAATAATGACACGAAACTGATGATCCCGGGCACAAATCTCTTCCTGCAAGGTCAAGAGAGACCTTAAAGTGTTAATGTGGATTCCCGTTGAATTACGATCAAACATTTATTAATAAATGTTGAAAGGCTTCTTTTAATTAGGCTAAATAAGGGTGGCTTTCGCTTTGATTCAGCTATTCTAATCTTGAAATAAGAAAGAAAGTGAACAAAGTACTTGTGAGACCGGTGTAGTGTGTTGAACAAGTAGGTAGGAGTTTTTATTTTAAAGTGGCTTGGATAAATATAAAATCTCAAAAAAAATTAAAAATTGGATCCCAAGGGAAGAAATGTTATGGGGTTTAACAATTTCATAGGAATCACGCAAAAGAGAATTGAGATTTCATGAGGGTACATTCGTTAATTCTTTGGTGAAAGCTTGAGCAAATTAATTGTTCACCGTCAATTCTTTGGTGTTGAATTTTGGGTTTCACTCAGCTCGTAGTGACACGAAACTAAGATCATAAACACAAATGTTTTGTAACCATAAACCTCAGTGGTAATTGCTGAGAGTCTCAAGGGTTACGATGATGAACCGAATGTAATGGAGAAGTGTAATGGGGATGGTGTAAGAAAACATAGTACCTCTGCTGCGAAAATAAGGACCAAGCAGGAAACTCTCAACTCATGTGAGAAGAGAGTGAGGTAGCTCACGATTAGAATAAATGTGTTAGCCTTATTGGGAAGACAAGGTTTGTATATACCAGGTCATGAAGGCTATTATTCAAAATCTTATGAGACTTGGGACGCATACAGCAACATGCTTCTAGGGACACTTAAGTAATTCATCAATTATATCCCCATAAACAAACAAACACACAAGAAAAAGTAAAAGAGAAAAATATTTTTGGGGTTTTTGAGATTTATAAAAGAAATTAAAAAAATAAAAGAAGTTAAAAAAAATTAAGTAGAAAAAAAATAAGACTTAAAAAAAACTTTGGAAAAAAAAATTGAAAAACCGAACCCGAGCGTTCGGTTGGTCTCGGTTCCAGAAAATTTTGAAAAACCAAACCCGAGCGTTCGGTTGGTTTCGGTTCAGGAAAATTTTGAAAAACCAAACCCGAACCTTCGGTAGGTTTCGGTTTTGGAAAATTTTAAGAAACCAAGGAGTTTAGACATGCAATTTGGAAAAACTTTTTACATAAAGAAAAAAATTTTGTACAAGAAATATACAACAGAGAAAAACTACCTTTGAAGTGATGAGCAAGTCAGATGGTTTAACCGAACCCGAACGTTCGGTTGGTTTCGCTTCTTACGTTTGAGGTGGAGAGATAGTGTGAGGTACTGACTCTGATTCCATCATACCTAGCCCTTGCAATATTTTGTTGAAAGATGCTTCAGGAAGAGCTTTGGTAAAGACGTCAGCCAGTTGATCAGTGGTTCTTACGAAGTGAACTTCGACATTTCCATCTTCCACATGATCTTTGATGAAGTGATACCTCAGTGCTATGTGTTTGGTTTTAGAGTGTTGCACTGGGTTATGACAGATCCTAATTGCACTTTCAGAGTCACAATATAGTGGGATCTTCTTCATATTGAGTCCATAGTCTTGAAGTTGACTTTGGATCTAAATCACTTGTGATGTGCAGGATGCAGCGGCAATGTATTCCGCTTCGGCAGTAGACAACGACACACACGTTTGTTTCTTGGATTGCCAGCTGACCAACTTCCCGTCAAGGAATTGACAGCCACCAGTTGTGCTTTTTCTGTTGAGTCCACATCCTCCAAGGTCAGCATCAGAATAGGCTTGAATGAAGAAGCCTGAGTTGGATGGATACCATAGACCTAAGGAGGTGGTTCGCTTGAGATAGCGTAAGATGTTCTTCACTGCCAGCATGTGAGGTTCGCGAGGGTTTGCCTGAAATCGAGCACAATAACACACAGAAAACATGATATCAGGCCTGCTAGCAGTAAGGTACATTAGTGAGCCTATCATTTGACGATAGAGCGTGATATCGACAGCCGGTTTGTCTAGAGATGGGGTAAGCTTGGTGCCGAATGCCATTGGGACTTTGACTTTGGAGTCTCCCATCATGCCAAACTTTGCTAGGAGAGTCTTCGTGTAAGCTTCCTGATTGATAAAGATGCCTTCGGGTCCCCGTCTTATATTTAAACCAAGGAAAAAGTTAATAGGACCCATTGAGCTCATTTCAAACTTAGTCTCCATCAACTTTCTGAATTCAGCTGTTAAGCTGGGATTCGTGGAGCCAAAGATGATGTCATCGACATAAATTTGAACTATCATAAGGTGGTTACCTTCCTTTTTGCGAAAGAAGGTTGGGTCAACCGAACCTTGTTTAAATTTAGACATCTTTAAAAATTTTGTAAGCGTTTCATACCAGGCTCTCGGAGCTTGTTTGAGTCCGTACACAGCTTTATCCAGAATATAGCAATGGTTTGGATACTTTTCCTTCACGAACCCAGGAGGTTGCTCCACATACACAGTTTCTTCAAGTTCTCCATTGAGAAATGCACACTTGACGTCCATTTGGAAAACTTCAAAGTTTTTGTGAGCAGCATAAGCCAGAAATATTCTAACAGATTCTAGCCTAGCTACTGGAGCGAACGTCTCTTCATAATCAATCCCTTCCTCCTGACAGTATCCCTTTACAACCAGACGAGCCTTGTTCCTTATTACATTACCTTCCTTGTCCATTTTGTTCCTGAAGACCCACTTGAGACCAACAACCGAAGCATCTGGTGGAGTTGGAATGAGGCGCCAGACTTTGTTCCTTTCAAATTCGTTCAGTTCGTCTTGCATTGCTTGAACCCAATCAGAGTGATCGAGGGCAGTGTTAACTGTCTTCGGTTCAACTTTTGATACGAATGAGTTAAACATACAAAACTCAACCTTTGAAAATAAGGATGTCTGTTTGGCCTTTAGTTGTGATCGGGTCAGAACCTTTTCAGATACATCACCAACTACTTGAGAGATAGGATGATCTCTGGTCCATTTTGTAAGAGGAGGGTAATTCGGATCAAAGGTTGGATCTAGTTCAGCATTGATCATTTCTTCTGGTTCAGATTGGCTATCGTAATCAAGCGTCATATCATCATGCTCCCCCTCAATTTATGAGCTTTGAGTAACTTGAGGTTCAGGGGTTTCTTGTGGTGCTGGACTTTCAGACTTTGAAGCACCTTCGGTTGGAGAGACACCTTCGGTTGGTGAAGGGCCTTCGGTTGGAGAAGCACCTTCGGTTGGTGAAGGACCTTCGGTTGAAGTTGTAGAACTTGGCTCCCCCTGGACTTGTGAGCTTGATTCCCCCTCGTCATGAGAGCTTGGCTCCCCCTCGACTGAAGCATTATTGGATGGGGAGTCATCAGTGGGCGATTCTTCTTCATGCATTCTTCTTGCAGCATCTTCGAGAATCCGCTTCATATGATCAACTTTGTTGTCAGCTGCACCTGCTTCTGAGAGAGAAGCTTTCTTTGGTTCATCAAAGAGTTCCAGAAATTTATCATATAAGTTAGCGATCGAGACTGTGACTTGGCCAGTTTGAGGAAAGATTTCCCCAGCGGTGTCTTCTTTGGCCTGTAGCTTTTTGACATAGCTATCGTCAAAGATCACGTAGTATGTCTCTTCAATCCTTCTCGAACGCTTGTTTAGGACCCTGTATGCCTTGGATGTGAGCGAGTATCCCAGAAAAATTCTCTCGTCGGCTTTGACGTCGAACTTGTTGCGGTGTTCTTTAGAATTAAAGATGAAACACCTTGAGCCGAACACGTGGAAAAATTTCACATTAGGCTTTCTGTTATTGAGAATCTCGTATGGTGTGAGCGTGAATCGTTTGTTGAGGTAAGACCTGTTCTGTGTAAAACAAGCAGTAGAAATAGCATCAGCCCAAAAATAAAGAGGTAAGGAAGCGAAACTTAGCATAGTTCGGGCAGCTTCACACAGAGATCGGTTTCGTCTTTCGACAATTCCGTTCTGCTGTGGTGTGTAAGGAGCTGAGAAATTGTGACTAATTCCCTTTTCTGCAAGAAACTCTTCAAACTCCCTGTTCTTGAATTCAAGACCATTGTCGCTCCTGATGTTGCGAATAGCCTTCTTGAGCTGTACTTCAATTTGCTTGATAAACACTTTCAGCTTTTGAGTCGCTTCAGATTTGAGATTTAGAAAGAACACCCATGTAAATCGTGAAAAGTCATCAACAATAACAAGAATATACTTGCTACCACCGATGCTTTTGATAGATGAAGGACCACACAAATCGATATGAAGTAATTAGAGTGGTTCAACAACTTTTGTGTTGATTACAGATGGGTGACTTTGACGACTCTGCTTCCCCATTTCGCATGCAGCACACAAATGCTCTCTGTCGAACTTGAGCAATGGAAGACCCCTAACATGACCTCCAGTGACAAGTCGGTTGATATCTTTAAAGTTGAGATGAGAGAGTCTTCGGTGCCACAACCAGCTTTCGTCGGATTGAGCTTTTGATAACAGGCATATGGCTGGGTTTCCTTTGATGGGTTTCATGTTTAGAGGAAACATTTCACCCTTTCGTTCTGACTTGAGAATCACTTTCTTTGTCTTTTTCTCTATGATTTCAGAACCTTCATCATCGAATGAGACTTTGAGACCTGTACCTCCAACAAGCTGAGATACATTGATGAGGTTGTGTTGTAGTCCTTCCACATAGGCAACCTTCCTTATAGTAAAGTCACCATTTGTTATCATCCCGTATCCCTTTATGGTGCCAAAAGAATTATTTCCAAACTTGACGTTGCCACCATTTGCAAGAGATCTATATTCCCTGAGCTCCTCTTTCCTCCCTGTCATGTGACGTGAGCAGCCACTATCGATGTACCATTCTTCGTCGAACTGCTCGTCACTTATAACCTGCAAAAGTTAAGCAGATTTAGGAACCCAAAGTTTCTTGGGTCCTCGTGAGCTTTTCATGGGAACAGGAACAGTAAGAGAGATGTCAACTAGATATGTTCGTTTTATGAGAGTTGTTTCATCTTTCTTTTTAATGGTAAACACTTTTATCTTATTAGGATTGGATGTGTTCGGTTTGGACCCTGGTTTAGATTCATTGACCTTCTGTTTGCCCTTTTGTTCAGCGGATGGATGAGATTTTTTAGAACGAACAGAATTAGCTTTAGAGCAAGATGGAGATGAATTGGTGGAAGTAGAAGAATTAGAAGAAGTAAAAGAAGTTGGTTCAGTAGAAGAATTGGGAGTAGTGGAAGAAATGGGTTTAGATGGAGAGAAGTTCTTGGCTGCAGACTCTAGGTGATCCTTTTGCTTTTGATCATTTGAAGAACAGACCTTAGAGTTTTGATTTCTTTTAACTTCAGGACTGAACCTTTGCTTTCGGTTGAAATCGTCTTGTGAACCGAACCTTGGCTTTCGGTTGAAGTCTTTCTCAGAACCGAACGTTTGCTTTCGGTTGGTGTTATCTTGTGAACCGAACCTTGGCTTTCGGTTATTGTGACTCTCAGGCTTTCCAACAGGATTGTTTTCATACTTCAGATTCTTATCTTGATGTGAGAAGTATGCATTCTGGGATTGCCAGAATTGTCTCCTTTCAGAGAGATTCTTCCTGTATCTTTGGTTCCTTTCTCTCTTCTTATTCCTCATCTGTTTTGGTTGATGATGAACATTAGCTTTCGTTTTCGGTTTCTCCTTGGCTGGTTCCTTTTGAACTGAAGGAATTTTACTTTGAGCCGAGGGAGCAGAGGGAGTGTCTGAAGGAGTTTCACTTTGAGTTGAGGGAGTAGAGGGAGCGTCTTCTTTTGTCGAACTTTCATCCTCCTGAGGAATGTCTTTCGTACCACTGGTGCTAGGTTCATTGAAATTATCCGGCTTATTCAAGGGTTCATGTATGTATCTTCCTTTACTCATCCAGGAGGTTCTTTCAGATAAGCCAACATTTTCGTTTGCATTATCTATTGGAGCTTCCCAGAAGTACTCATCATAGCCATCAGCATTGTCTTCGTTCACAATAGCTATGAGTTCAGCTGTTTGATGTTCGGTTACTCCAGTTACCTTGTATACTTGATTCGGAGTGGTCCTGACCTTTTGATACACAACTGCTTTCTCTGCTAATTTCGGGGACTTTTGTTGGGACAATCGAGCGAACTCCATAGAATTTTCAGAAATAAGATTTTTGTGGTTTTCAGGTTCGCTTTTAACAAATTCTGAGCAATCAACCGTGTCCTCTACAGAAATTTCACTCATGTTGTCGTCCTCTTTAAGCTCAGATGCATTATCAATATCAATTTTGTTTTCTGAGCTTACGTTGACGTTTAAAGAGTCAAATTTTTGTATGGTTTCGGTTCTCAGTTTAAGTCTATCATTTTCATCCAAAAGATTTTTGAGCATGTCCTTGTGGTCCTTGGATTTAATGAAGGACTCAATTTTGTCCAGTCCATACATGTAGGTCGGATTGATATCATCAGACGATATCACACTCTCATAATTGTAGGCTTCGGCATCGATTTCATCCTCCTTAAACTCTAGGAAGGGCAAAATCATGCGATGGATCTTTTGGCCTATTTCACAGTCTAGGTGAAGCCGAGTAATATTAGAATATAGACATTTTGCAATTAAACAAAAAACATTCCGCTGTTTTAACAATTTTAAATTATCTCTTTGCAAATAAATGTTTTCGTCTTTAACTTTAACTAATTCCGACTCCTTTAACTCGATCCACATTCTCCGCTCCTCACTCTTCGACGCCACCCTGCTTAATTGATCAGTTAGGTTAGAATTGGTGACTCGAGTTTGAGTTAAGCTACTATCTAGATGAGAAATACTTGTATTAACGTTTTTTAGTTCTTTCTCATATGAGGATGGTGGTACTTTAGATGAAATAAAAACCGATTGTACCTTCTTTATCAGTTCGTCGAGCTCATTAAACTGCTGGCTGAGGGGTTTGGCCGTAAAGCACATGTCCTCCTGCACCTTCGGTCCATCGCTTCCACCATCGGTGTTGTATCCCCTCATTTGAGATACGTCAGACACCATGAAGCATTTTCCTCCACTGCTTTCCTCCTTAGCCACATAAGCCTTTCCATGGGTAGGCTTCCTCACTTCATCGTCTTCTGAGTCGGTAGACCAAACTTCTGTGCTACCGAACTCGTCATCATTAACCGAACCCTGCACAATAAGAGCATTAATAGAAGGGTTAGCGGTAGACTTCTTCTTTCTCAACTCATCCAGTCTCTTCTGCAACACAGCTTCCGCATCATTTCCATCATCCTTTTCAGCCATCTTCTTAAGAACACAGTCCTTAGCATAGTGGTTTTTCCCACCACAGTAGAAACAACTTACTCCGGAATCGCCATCCACCTTTGGTTCCTTCTTGGGCTCCTCAGCCTTCGGTTCATTGTTCACCTTTTCAGAGCTGTAACTCCCCTGCCAATTTCGATTTTTGTTGCTGGGGAATCTCTTCTTTATGAACCTCTTAGGATTGGACACCATCATGGCATAATCCTCAGACGTGAGGTCATATTCCTCCAAGTTGAGGTCTTCATCCTCCATCACATCTTTACTTTTAGATAGGAGGGCCAACGAACCAAGACTCGAAACGACGTTCTTCTCTTGCAGCACAATCTTTTCTTGGGACTTGAGAATACCCACCAGTTTCGCCAAAGAGTATGATTTAAACTGCTCATGGGCTTTGACTGTCGAAACCACTGCTCTCCATTCTGACCTCAGTCCATTCAAGAAAGTAACCTTCTGTTCGATAAGCTTCCTTTCAATATCGTGTTTGATCATCTTGCTGAGAAGATAATTGAAGCGATCAAACGTCTGGGTCACCGTTTCTTCGGCCCCTTGCCTGAATTCTCCAAACTCAGATAAAAGCAAAGTTTGGATAGAATGTTCAAGATCCTCGTCTGTAGAATACAGTTCACGAAGTCTATCCCAAACTTCCTTTGCCGTCGTGCATGAGCTGACCAATCTGAATGTGTCGGACTGAAGGGCGAATCTGATCAACCTTAACGCCTTAATATTGCACTGGAATTTGTCCTTTTCATCTTGTGCAATATCCTTCACGTCCTTTAGCAGATCATTGTACTCCTTTTGTGTCTTAATGATTCTGGACGTTGCAGAATGAGAAAATGGTCCATTGATGATGGCTTCCCATATGAGGTACCCATTATCCTCCGATCCAATCACGTAGTCTTCAAAGTGATGTGCCCATACTTCATAGTCATGGGTGTATAAGATTGGAATCTTTGTCGTCGAACCGATGCTGTTGGAAATATTAATAGGGTTTGATTGCGTCGCGTCCATTATGATCGTAAAAACCTATTCAAAGATCAGACTTGTAATAAAGCAGATTAGGGCAAAACAATAAATATCAAGATACGTCAATAAAGAAATGACGGCTCAATAAATATCGATAGTTGCAGAAAAACCCTAATGGAAATCTTTTTCACAGAAAAGATGTGTATCGATTACACAGCCTCCTGCTCTGATACCAATTGATGGGATTAAAAATAACCTTTAATCAATGAAGATCGATTAGATCTTGAACAAGTATGTAAATATAAAACTGTAAGAACGCAATAATAAGAACAAGACAAGATTGAATCAAACGAGTCGAATGATTAAACAAAATCCTCAGAAGAGCTCGATTAAGAACATCAACTGTAGAGGATTGGTAGGTTACAAGAACGATTAAAGAAACTTGTTATGCTCTAGATGAATCGCTATTTCGTTAATCTCTAAAATCGTTTTCCTAATATGCATGCAAGCATATACATATATATATAATACATAAAAGGCTCACGGTTGGACAGGCCCAAACCGAGTGTACATAACTAAACTATCGAGCCCAAAAGACGCAACACCAAAATAATCTTCAGCCCAACACTTATTGTTTCAGAGGGGTTGAGAAGTAGAAGTTTGCATATGCTGTGTACCAGGTCGGATTGGAAGTCACGCAAAGGAGACATCATATGGCTAACAGATAAGAGGAATTTCATATATATAACATGCAGAGAAATAGAGTCGCATATGTTGTGTACTAGGTTGGATTGGAAGTCACGCAAAGGAGACAACATATGACTAACAGACAGAAAGAAAGAAAACGATTTTCTACAGACCTAATTTATTGGAATTTACCAGTCGCCCCATCCAACTGGAATTTAGGATAGAATCCGCACATCGAGGAAAAGTTAAACCACGGTTCCAAGTACGGGTTCATTAATGTGATGAGTGGATTCCCATATATATCTCCCTGCTCAACCTATCCGAGCGTCGCATTGTCAGGCTAAACGGATCTAACTAGGTCAAAATTTGTCAAGACTAAGAATTTCTTAAGTTCAACTCTGCCTAGTCAAGTCCATTTAGAATCTTTCGTGCCTACCGACGCATCAAACCAGAGTAAAGACCCTTCAACTTTGGGTACGTTATGCAGACTCAGGTTGCCTGTTATCACTTGATAATATCACTTCCTAGAACATATCCCTCAAGCACATTTCATAACCAGCATATTTTTTTGATTTTTTGATTTTCTAATGTTTTTGGATTTTTTAAAATTTTAAAATTTTTGTTTTTGTTTCTCCCCCTAAATTTGTGCATGGGAGAGAAAAGAAAGTAAATGCGCAAATTTAAACTATCCTAAAACAAAAATTAGCCTTTAAAGCGAATCAGCTTAAGAAAAACTCAGGAGTATAGAGAAGAAAACTCAAACCGTAAGTCACCGATTGAATTTGTATCCAGAAAGTCTGAGAACAGCATGCGTAATCTCAGAACAGATCCGAAAATTCTTCATTTTATTAAGCACTAACCCCATGAGTGATCTCTTCTTTTCTTCCTTTCCCACAAAAGGACACATACTCTCAAACAAAGGTCTGAATGTTGTATAGTTGAGAGATGTCCCCTATCAAGTCCCAGGGACAACCACTACCAACAAACTGAAGTCTGATAATATGCCTCCATAGCTGCTTCGACACAGAGCGGCATTAGTTGGTCTTTGGAACCCAATCCATTTTGAAACTGGGTCGACCTTTGTCATCGTTGCACGGTACTCTCTCCCATGACATGTCATGTGTATCATAAACAGAAGGCATATAAATATTAGAATCGTTAGTTGATTTGGGAGATTGAGCCTTCGGAACCCATTTGTAGTTGGGTTTAATCCATTTCTTTTTCGATCTGATGGGTGGCTCAATACTTGCTTTGGAACTTGATGTCAGCCGTTGAGATGACTTTGATTTTGGCTTCACGGGAGCATCTCTTGGATTGGACTTCTTGGCCGACATTTCCTTTTTGCCCTTGGGATTCAGATTCTTGTCCTTTGGAGTTTGATTCTTGGCCTTGGGAGTTGAATTCTTGGCCTTCTTGGCATTCCAGTCGTCAATGTCTGATCGTGATCTTGAGGGGTTTCTTTTGAAGTATCTCCCTCTTGGCGCGTTCTGACAGCCTTGTGCATAGTAGGGAAGGTATGCGCAATTTGGACAATTTCGGGCAATGTGACCAGGTGTTCCACAGTGAAAACAAGTCTTTTTCTTTACTGGGAAATTGTTTCTTCCTGCCCCTGGTGGTGCATCCTTGCCTTGTCTCTTGTTGTTCCCACATGCACACTTGCAACAGGCACTCTGTTGCGTTGGAATTGGTGGCCTGTATTTCTCAACGGCATATTGATCAGAAGCAGTTGAGTTCGAAGCAACAGATTCAGAGTTCAAGGAGATGTTGGTTTGTTCAATGGTTTTCTTCTTGTTCTCATCTTCTGCTACTTTACTTGCACTTGAAGCAGAAACATTAGTATTTTTAACTTGAATACCTCCTGACACAAATCCAACTGGTTTGCCATATCGAAGATGTGCCTCCCTGTCAATTTCTTCCTATGTCATTGGGATGGATGTGTAGTTATGATTGAAAGGTAGAGGAACACTATCATACCCTAGACCCTTGTTTTGATTTTCTTTGAATTTTAATTGGGTTTCATATAAGGACTCGACTGTTTGACTTGACGCAGTATAATTTTTAAAACTAACGTCTGTTTTTCCACACTTAATTTTTAAAGCGTCAAGTTCTTCAATTACAGCAGCAAGTTGTCTCTTAATATAGTTATAATTTTCACACTTGTTGCTATACTCTTCCTGAAGTTTCCTAAAGTCTTTGGTTTTTGCTTCTAATTCAGCCTTCAGGGGTTTCTGTTCTTTCCTGAGTTGATATCCTTTATATCTCAGGTCCTCAACTTCCCTTTTTAATAAATTAATTTGTTCCCAAAGAAATTTAATCGTATCTTCACATGATTGAGAACATGAAACTTCACATGAATGAGAACATGACACTTTATTGATCGGAAGGTTTGCAGAACTCATTGTTTTTCGACAATTCAAAGCGTCAAGTTCTTCAATTATCAGCTAGACTAAGACGATTGAGATCTTTTGTCTTCTTGATGTCAGCCACGTCTATATCCCACGATTTCGAAAGTGCATTCAACAGCTTTTTGTTTATCTCAGATTTGGTCAAAAAGATCCCAACTATATTCATCTCAGTAGTGAGTGTGCTAAATCGTTGCAACTGAGCTTCCAGGGTTTCTCCAGGGATATAATCGAACATGTTGAATTTTTGTCTTAACATCTCCTAACGACTCTCTTTCATGTTTTCAATTCCCTCGTAAACTTCAAAAACTATTAAAAACACAAGTAGAAGTCAAACTTAAATTTAAAAATTCCCTTTGACTATAAACCTCAAAAGTCAACCTTAAAAGTCAAATTTAAAAAGTCAAACTCAAAAGTCAAGCTTGAAAAGTCAAACTTAAAAGTCAAACCGAAAATCTAAATTTGAAAATTTAAAAGTCAAACAAGAAAGTGAAAGTTTAAAGTCAAAGGTCAAACTTTAAAACTCAAAGTCAAAATTTTAAGTAAAAGTAAAAAATAAAAATAAAAGTCAAAATTTAAAAATAAAGTCAAAAAAATAAAAACTAAATTTTTGGGTTGAAAAAGGATTTTAAAATAAAAGAAATTGAATTTTTGGGTTGAAAATGGAGCTTAAAAATAAAAGATATTGATTTTTGGGCAAAAAGTGTAAAATTTGCGAAACTTGGAAGCGGTAATGAGTGGTTACATTTAAAATTTCGGAGTTAAGTCACAAAAGATTTGTTGGTGGAATTGGCAAGGCGCGCTGACTTAGGAAGTGAAGGTCGTGGGTTCGATTCTCCGCAACCCCTAAATACGCTTCTATTTTTAATGCGAGGCTGCTGCGATGCGAGGATGAAGCGAGGCCGAGGATCCTAGGCGCAAGCCGATGCGAAATGCTAGTCCGAAGTCCGAAGGCGACGACCTGGTGCGAGGATGCTGAGCTGAACGACGCGATGTGCTGATGCGAAGGTTTGCTTGCTGCTGCTGAGAAGTGTATGAAGTTAAAACATTTAAAGAGTTTAACAAAATCCCTTGTAGCTCAACTGGTTAAGGTGCGTGGTTTAAATTGTTGGATGTCTTGAGTTCGAACCTTGACACTTTTAAATCTTTTTTTTTTATATAATAAAGAGCTGTTCATGCTCCGGACCGTAAACCCTTCAAAGACCGTAAATTCTCCAGAAATCGTTGTTCTTGACGAAAAACAACGTTTTTTTCACCCTTTTTGATCCAAAACTCGATCAAAAACTCGTTTTTAGGAAAAAACGTGAAGAACAAACCCCCTATTTTTGCGAGATCTATCCAAAAATGCAAAAATCTCTTCAAAATAAGATCAAATAAGCTTCAGATCCGAAAAAATTGATTGATACAACCAAACTCTGATACCAATTGTAAGTCCCCAAATATGTCTGTGTATCAATCAGATCCGTTTGATGGTGCGGAATCCCAATCAAACGGATGATGTCAGATCAAATAGAAGATAAGAAGAAGAAGAAGAAGATGAATCTTGTATGTATTGATATGAATGAAGATCCGGATACAAGATTCACACATACTAACACATACTCTCTTTTCTCTCTCTCTAGAACACCTTCAAATGCACACACTTAAGCTCTCCACTATTGTTCATCATTCTCACTTGCACTGTGACATCCCAAAAATCTCGGCCGGAAAAGACCGATTTTCATTTATGCTTTTAAAATAATTTCAGAGTAAATCCTGTTGATTTGAAAGAGTTGTGGAAATTTGTTTCTCAAAAACAAAACGTGATAAAACAATGTTTACCAAATCATTTCATAAAAGAAATGTATTTTCATTATATAATCAAAACTCGGGGTGTCATGTTCCGATACAGACCAATAAGCATAAACGATAACATTACAAGTCATTCAACAAATATAAACATATACAGACTTATAAACAAAACAACTTGATGGTTCATCCATCCTATGCCCTTGCGCCACTTCCTGTAATACAAATAAAACTAAGTGGGTCAGGCTTGGGAGCCTGGTGAGCATATAGGGTTTTCAACCCATAATAAATAATTATATTTAATTTCCATCAACCAACAATAACCCAATTACCCATTCCCGTTATTCTCACTTTATGTCCCTAAGACAACTAACATAAGGGACCTAGTCTAAGAATATTTCATCGGGGCGACAACACATGCTTCGGGGGTTCCTCAACAATATAAGTCAAATAAGGCAACCATGAGGGGGATGGAGTACAGCGAATGAACACCCAAGTTCATTAACACCTACAGGTGGCGAACCTGCTAATGTTTCCACAGGACTGTCTAGAAAAGTCTGTGGTCGTCATCTAACCTCCGCTAGATGACTAAATTAAACAACAACGAGGCCTCTCATCTGTTTATTACACACCAACTATCTACCCATGTTCTACCCAACATATTAGTAGATAAAAATATACATTTTATACATAGTTTAAAAACCTGTATAGCATGCTTTAATCAATACATATTTCACATAACAGATGAGGCACACACACACATAACACGTATTTCATAGAGAATAAATCATATCTATGAGATAGAAGAAAGTGAATATACATTCACACATATAACACAAAATATACACATAACACGTACTTCGTAGAAAATACTTTATAATTATGCGTTAGAAGAAAGTAACTACACACTCACGCATATAAACAACCATATACTTAATACACTCAAACCATACTTGTATTATTATCGTGTTTATGAAAGGTAGTATACACTCACTTGATCAGAAGATGATCGGACAGCACTACGGCTTACAGAAGTAGTAATCCTCAGCAGATCTGGAAGATCTCTACAAAAATCGAACTTCTCGCGGGCAAAGCTTCGGCTCGGGAATCACACTTCTCGGGATCCAAGGAGCGTGAAATTTCCTTCTTAATTTGGATATGAGATCTGGGGTTTCGGGATGGCTTTGGGGGTTTACGCGCAGAGCTTTGGCACAAAAAGGAGAAGAAATGAGCAAAAATACCCGAAACCCTCGCATCCTATTTATAGGAGGCTGGAGCCTCGGAGTACGCGGGGCGTACGGCCTTACGCGGGGCGTACTGGTCCGAAATCGTCATGGCGTTCGTCATCTGAAGAACTCGAGTGCGAGGTGCGTCATGCTTCGCGGTACGCTGGGCGTACTTCGAATCAGATCGATGACTACTCTTCGGATAATGCCGACTTTTATAATTAAATTTAAATATTAATTATTTAATAAACTTTGGAAATTCATATCTTCTTCATACGAACTCCGTTTTTGACGTTCTTTATATCCACGTGAAGGTGAGACTACGCTCTACGACTTTCGTTTAGACTCCGTTGGCTAATTTTAACTTTATTTTTATTAATTATTTTTAGTAGGCCGGGACAGAAAAACTTCGTTATAAATTCATAACTTCTTTGTTTGACGTCCGTTCTCGCCTAACTTTTCATCGCTTCGATACCAACAACGAGATCTTCGATTCTCATTTAGATCGATTCGACTAAAAACCGCTCGATCTCAAATCGAGTATTTCGGGCTGCATACCGCTAAGTCGAAACTTCAATAAATCATAACTTCCTCATACGAAGTCAGATTTGGGCGTTCTATATATATTCGGAAACCTCGTTTCAACTACTACAACATTATCCAAAGATATCAAGTTCATTTTATACTTAAATTTGACGCTTATTTTTATTCTTAATTAATCAAACCACATAATTAAGCAATTAAGCACAAAACACATAATACTCAAATAATACACTCTTATTATTTCAAAACGGGTTACAAAGGTTAACCTAGACTATTACATTGGTAAAAATGGCAAGCCCGGAAACACAGTCGTTACATGCACTCCTCACCCTATATATATATATGGACCTAAGGCCAAGCCCAAAATACAAATAATCTAATGCTCGGTCCAAACTACAATTCATCCTATACTATTTTTGGCCCAAATAATAAAAACAATAAATGCTTAGAAAAGCAAAGTATAAACCATATTTTTGACCCAACAGTTATATATGATTGTGGGTTTATAGACTTAGAATTTGTGATCTACACTTCACTACCTGTTCCTTGTTTGGTTGTGGTTTCGGAGTAGGATCACTTATTCGAAGGTCTATTTAATCTTGAATTATATACAACATGTATACATTGTACAATTATTGAAGGACTTTGTAAGGATCACCCCATAAAGTTACCTTAAATCGCATAGGTTCTTTAGTCACATCCATTCTCTCACAACAAACCCAGATAGATGTAACCACTTCCTCAGAGTAGACAACAGAAGAGTCAAGGAGGAGCAGGGGCAAGTTCATGAGAAGTGTTCAAAGAAGGATCAACCGGAGTAACCAGAACGCCTTATACGTCACACTAATAAATAATAATCTTTGTTAACTTAATGAGTTAGTGGAAACACTGCTCACCCTATGTGTTAGGATTATTTTCTTTTCATGCAACTGGTAACAATTATTCAGGTAACAGATATTCATTAGAGGATAGCCATTTCTAATTCATAAAGTTTATTTGGTATAGAAATTTTTATGAATTGTTTCCAGAACCCTGTAGAAGTCAGGATCAGATACAGTCAGAACTAGGATAACCTTGTCTTTCAGCTTTTGGCTTATCTCCACTGCTATAGACTTATCCTATCTCATCTTTGTATTCTTTTAGCAAAGATGCCTCCTCGTAGATCAAACAGCCGCACTACTCCGATAACTCCGACTCAACCACCACTACCCCAGCCACAATTCAATACTGTTGCTCTCCACATAGTGATATCCTCCGCAGTGGAAATTACTCTAGCTCACTTTGGCGAAAGTGGTACCTTCGGATCTGGTAGCGGTACCCACTTAGGCAACCCCGGGGCTACTCACGGACACCCAAGGGAGTGTTCGTACAAGGACTTCATGAGCTGCAAAACCAATTCCTTTAATGGAAATGGTGAAGTCATCGCTCTGATGCGATGGTTCGAGAAAACATATTCGGTCTTCGAAATCTGTTCGTGCCCAAAAGGGAGCAAGGTGAAGTTTGTTGACTGCACCTTCTCCAACAGAGCCCTTACATGGTGGAACAGCCATGTTAAGTCACTGACCCTATCAGTGACTAACTCAATAGGTTGGGAAAACCTAAAAGAGTTAATGCTGGAAGAATACTGCCCAAGGGGCGAAGTACAAAAGCTGGAACAAGAACTATGGGAGCTCAAGATGGTCGACATATTAAAAGAATTAATATAAAGGATATAATTTTGTTTCTATAACTAAATGAATGAAACTAATATACTTAAAGTAGATTGATTAATTTTATTTCATGACCTCTCAACAAGAATACAGTAATAACAAGCAATAAGAACAAAGTAAATACAAGAAATTATAGAAGAAAAAGGAGAACAGGGTAAAAAAAGAACCTAGAAAAAAGATTTATAGAATAAGACCGTTGAAGAACACTGTAAATCATAGGACTTAATCCAAAATCGTAAGAAGAAGAACACCAATGTAATCGTATATATAGGTTGTTTTTTAATAAGGAAATCATTATCTTCCAAAAAAATGGGATCCTAAAATATTAGCTTGGATATTTTCGGTTATTCATCTGCAAAAAATGATATCATTTATATTGAATCAAAATTTCAAAGTAATTGACTTGCTTAATTAATGAGTTTTAAATTCAAAACCATTATCTCAAATTGATTTATTTTACGTGGGATATACTGTGAGATAAATTTTAAATAATATTGACTTTATTTTTTACTCTTAAATATTTTGCTAATATAATAGGATTAGATTAGATTTTATAGATTAATGACCAAATTATTGATATGCTTATTTAATGAGTTAAAAAAAAAAGGATTTGAATTTTGAAGCCAGAAGCTATAAATAAGAGAGTTAAATTAAGAACAATATTAATTAGAGAAACTGATATCTCGTATATAATAGAATGATATGCTATAATTGATAATGTAATTATTGAATTTAAAATTTTTATAATTATTAAAGATTTTATAATTAAATGTAATTGTGTTTGAATTTTATTTGAAGAAGATGATGTCAGCAATCTAATCTAATGGTGGAAAACATAGGATTGAAATGCAATCAAGGGTCCCGATTGCTTCATTGACGAATTAAGAGTTCCTTTTTATTTAATAATATTTAGAGATGTCAATTTATATGAATATATACTCAAATAGGTACATATCAAATTAATAAAAGATGTGTGTATACATGATATGTATAAAAATATACACATAACATTAGAATAGAAATGAATTAATTAATCTTTCTATTTATTCTAATAAATGAATAGGTCTATATTCTCATATTAACAAGTGTTATAATGTTAGAACTCTTTATTAATATTATATGTCACCTAACATACCTACTTGTCAACCTATTAATTATTCATTTTAAATTTCAAATTTCAAATTTCTCACTCTAAATTCCTTAAATTAAAAATTGATTCTCTATTTTAAATTTTAAATTTTAAAAATTTCCATTTTGTTATGTTAAATTAATAACATTAGATTAAATAAAAAAAAATTAATACACATGATAAGATGGTATAACTTCACATATTTATTTGAATTAACAATTATAATTTTATATAACCAAAAAAATATCTCTTAAGCAATAATTTATTTAAAATAATTGATAAATAATTTTTTTTTAATATGAAAGTTTAATTAATTTTATAAACGTGGTTTTCACGGTTATAAACTAGTGAGAAATATAATAAAAGATCCATTGATACACAAATGCATCTATTTAATATTCCAAATACAAATAAATAAATAAATAAAGACAGCCAAATTACTTCTAACCTATATTTGTAAAAAAGAAAACGTGTTCCCCTTCAAAATTAAACCTGCCGTCAATACATAGCAATTGTTATTCATTTTCTTCCTGTCAAACTCAAGCAACAAACCACACGCAAACACTTCTTGTGTTTGTACTTTGTCCTACACTTCTTCTGTTTGTCCCTCCCCTCTACCGAACATTCAAGGAAACAAGGAAAAGAAAAGGAAGATTAACACTCACCCACAATGATAAATCAAAAATTAAAACAACCAACAACAATTACACCCTTACAGTATAAATTGATCGCTCTTTTTATTTGTTTGAATCTTCATTTCCAGCCAAGAACAAATGGATTCTTCCTTCCCATCAAATTCACAGCAGCAATCCGTGGTTGCTACAACCCCAAAACCACCTTGCACCATCACCACCATTCCATCTCCCTCTCTGTCTTACAACAAAACACCCATCTAAATGTGGTGGTTAAAAATCTATTGATTTCTGTCAAGTTAAACAAAATCCATACCTTTTCTGCCTATCAATTTCTATCAAAAAAAAAAAAAAAAAAAAAACGAACCCAAAACTCCATTGATTTGCAGTCAAACAAAATGAAAAGGGAGGACAACCTGTTACTGATCGGAGCAACACCCCTCACAACTCCACTTCTTCTTCCCGTCGAGCAAAACCATCGGACCCCTCCCACTTGCTTGCCTGGTTACACCGAACCCTCTTCTGATCCCTTTTCCCTTCGCAACTCCTTCCAAGACAGAAGACGACCAATCCTGCTGCTTCGTCTCTTCCTTCTCGTCCGAGATACAACAACCGCTGTTTCCGTCTCTCCCTCTCTCTTCTTCGGTCTGGTCAAACGTCGGGAGTGCTACCTCCTTACTTCGCACCTCTCTATCACAGCCGAATCAAGCAGCCGAGAGCTGCTACACAGCCCCTTTCTCCCCCACCGAGATCGACGACAGCGCTCATTGCTTCGTGATTTGTTTTCTGACCTGCATTCGCTCCATATCAAACGATTAAGCGACGATTAAACCCCCAATTGAGTTATGATTTTGATTTCTTTGTGCCTTCGTGTTTCATTCGTGATTTTTCTCGATGATTATGCCTTTGAGTTCGTTTTTGCTTCGTGCCTTTTTCCCTCTCTTCATTCGTGTAATACATTCGTATACCCCGTTCTTTCCTTTACCCAATCAGAACAAGAGACGGGGCGTAACCTAGCCCATTTTGATTTCGACAAAATGACCAAAATGCCCTCCATAGCAAACCTTTTATTCAAAATAAGTCCTAAACCACTAAGCATATTCATAAAAATATTTTACATATATTGTTTTGTTACAAAAGACTGGATACAAACCGACTATTAAGATTTTCACAAAGTTTTATATATTACATAACTTCCCAGGAATTAATATACAAAAGTGATAATATTAGCTAATCTACATCTTCTATCAGTAGATGACTATACCGGATGCTTATCACCTGCAATAGTTTAAACATTAAAAGGGATAAGCGGGTGACGCTTTGTGAGTTCAATAACAGTTACAATATAACGTTATGCCATATTGATGTGTGTGAAACGAACTAGTTTTAATCCTACTAACTTAAACACAAAGACAAACACACGAAAGGCAGTGTACCTATCGATTAGCAGTTTAGTTCAGGTAAGTAGAGTATCGAACACAGGGAACGATAAACAATTAAAATAAACGCTACAAGTAATAGATAATGGGTTTTCTCTAGTTTTGCAAGACTAGAAACTTAAACAATTAACTAAAATTTAAACTGAGAAACTAAGAATTATATAAACAAAGATTGAACTAAATTCAATAACGAAGGGAACTTCTATTTAGTTCAACTCAATTGATCCTATGGTTGATATTATGGTAATAGTGCAATGTATTAATTCTTCTATTGGCTACCGATTCAAGTGATTAGATTCACGTTCGTTGCACTAATCCTTAGAGAACAAACTAACTCAAACAGTGGTCAGTTGTCTAATTTAATTCAATTCACTAGGTTATTTATTCGGGTTAATTTAGACTTGTAATGGTTAACTAATTTGTTCCTTTAGTTAACCTCTTGTTGATGGTCATCACACAAGCTCACACATGAATTTACCTATTTTTCTTATTAATTCTAGTTTCATGTTCATTAATCCTAGACATATGATAAAGTGGTCACATAAACATATGAGGTTAACAACTAAGAGATGTTCATGCAACTCAATTATCTTCCTATTAACAGAAAAATAGTTATCATTCACACATAAGGTTCTTTAACAAGCTAGAGTCAACAAAATCACCAATATTAAATCAATCCTACCATAAATCAAACCATAATCACAAAATCATCTATCCTAAACAGAAGTTGAGTTTTTAGCTCATATCTACAGCAAATAACAAACTAAAAACATAATCTAATGATTGAAACATGGTTTATGCAAAAGATTAAGATAAAAGTAGTGTGTTATTGCCTTTGATCCTCTTCCAAGTTGATATCTAGGTTGAAATCTCGAAAACCACAGCTTCTAAGAACCCTTCTGGCCTCCATAAATCGTCCTAAACTTCCCCCATTCGTTAGGATTCGAATGAGAAGCGTTTATATATATATATATATATATATATATATATATATATATATATATATATATATATATATATATATATATATATATATATATGAAAACAGGGGCTACTCGGCGAGTCCAGTGACCTACTCGCCGAGTCCATCACTTAAAATCCCGTGTACGGCAAGGCAAAGTCAAGAATCGCGAAACTTCTGACCAACTCGCAGAGTCTGTTTGGAATCAGCATTTTCTCAAAACACGAAAGTCGTCCGAAATTGTGTTTAGTTTTCAGAACATTTTGAATCTCGTCAATCGGAGTTACGGTTCATGAGATATTGCCAAAACACTGACGAGGGGTCAAGCTGTCCAGCATCATCCTTCTTTCTTCAAAATCCAAGATCCAAGCCTCCAATCGCCAATTCCGCTTCATTTTCCTTTCGAGCATGTCATTGTTGCTGAAAAATGAAATTATAAACTAATTAAGCACCTTTTGTTCATTAAATGAGACAACAACAACAACATAAAGTATTAAGATAATGCATGAATTATATGACTAAATATGCCCATATCAAAATACCCCACACTTGACTTTTGCTTGCCCCCAAGCAAAACTGAATTTTAACATACTAATACCACATAAGACAATCCCAATCGAATCTAGCCATTATGCCAAGACCGCAACGCATGCATTTGTGTCTAACATTTTTCCTAAGGACCCCCCCCCCCTCAATTCTAAATACTCACAATCCTGATAAACACTCGCCCACTTCTTTTGAACAACGCTCATTTTATGCATCCCTCCGAATCCATCCCCAGAAAACTTTCTTAACCTCAAGTCATTTTTGGTTAAATCCCCAAGCATACATACGATAAAATAACCTAGAAAAGAAAATTACAAATACAAATTTTCATTGAATCTTTTATACTTTGTAGCTTTTCTTCATGATATTCTTCTTTGTCTTCATAGCTTTGTAGATTCTTTATTCAAACATTTCATCACTCTTTTTTTTTTCAACTTTTTTTTTCTTTTTTTTTTTTCTCTTTTTTTTCAACACACTTTTCCCATTCAAAACTAAAAACCTAGAAAAACATATGCTTAAGCAAGGGAATTTAACTTCATACTTTATTGGTTAAAGGCATTAGTCTAGTGTGCAATGACTACTTAAGCTTTCTTGGATACATTTTTGGTACACGATGCTAAACGTGTTGCGATCCTCAAACTAACCGAGGTTGTGTTTTTGTCCCATGATTTCACTAGAATAAGGGAGGCCACAAATGCATTATAACGTATATAGGCTCAACTAAACATTTGGGTCCTCATGGAATCATCAAATATAATACTAGCATGAACCCTAATTGATTTTACCAAAATTTTCTAATTTAGCCCTAGCAATTTTAGTGCAAAAATCTCAAAATTTTCAAAATTTAACTAAAATTTTAACTAATGTAACCAACCCCCTACCCCACACTTAATTTATGCAATGTCCCCATTGCATACTATGCATGATAAAGAACAATAAAATAAAGAAGGAATTGGAACAAACTCCCCTGGGATAGTAGTTACGAGGTTGATCTTCTTTATTTAAAGCTCCATCTTCAGCTGAGTTTAGACATAGGAACAACTCATCCATGCCTTGGGTGTCAAACATCTCGTGTGGTACAGTCTTTATAAAAGCTTCAAATTTAAGGGAAAAACTCTTGGAAATGCTCGGAAAATGATCTTCAAAGAATAGAACCAATGCCCATATCAAATGTCATCAAATCTTCAGCTCAAAAGTAAGAAGAATGAGCGACTCGTCGAGTAAGTATGTAGACTCGCCGAGTTGAAGCGTAAATGGCAGAAGAATCGTGAATTTTCACATGGACTCGGCGAGTCCATAAGATGCACTCGGCGAGTAGACCGCTGTGTGACAAAAATTTTATTCTGCCCAAGTCCGTTGCTGATGTATAGGGGTTATATAAACCAATAATTTCCCTCATTTTTTCTTCAAGGAATAAATACTCTATAACCGTTCTATCAATTGGACTCATAGCTTGACTCAAAACTTCGTTTCCTCTCTCGCCTAGACTCGATTTCTCGCTTCGTCAGCCTTGACTCTAGACCCTCACATGCAATCCTAAGCTTCAAACTGAAAAGAACAAAACAACACACAAGTAATAGAAAAACGAAAACAAACATCAAAATTAAAATCCTAAATTACCCTAATAAACTAGAAAAAAAAAGCAAACTCTAATGAGGGGTTGCCTCCTGCAAGCGCTTCTTTTTGTGCGAGTCTTTATCTGGTCTCCCAACTTAATAAACTTCTAATAAATTCGATGCCCATCCATCCATTGCATTAAATATTTTCTTTGGACCAATTTGTAAAATTTGGCTCTTTTCTTCTAAAATTGGCCAAACGAGCTTGAATACATAAAACCCAAGAATTCTGACAAGGGTTGGAACCGGTCGGGTACTAATCAGAAATGGATCGCGCTTCAGAACTTTCTCCAAAGTTGGAATCGTCACCCCATGCTTCGAAACACAAACCGGAAGAACAGGGGACCATGTCGTGGTAATGGTCAAACCACAGCTTGGTTCCTGCAATTCAGCTTGTTCTTGTTCTTCGTCCGACCTCTCTGCTAACAACCTTTCCAGCTCCTCCAAATCTTTTTCTGGATTAAATTCTTCATCTTGTAACTTTAGCTCTTGTAACTCAGATTGCTCTTGTGTCTTGGGCAAGATGTTATCTAACCATCTTCCAAATTTCTTCAAATCATCATCTGAGTCATAGTCCTCATCTTCTTGCTCATTTACATGCACTACTTCCTCAAGAAAAGCATCAAAAGCATCGAGATTTGGAAAATACATAATAAATAAAAATTAAACTATATAAAAAAAATAAAAATATATGATAACGATTAGCAAATAAAATTAACTATTTGAACCGTTCCCTGGCAACGGCGCCAAAAACTTGATGTGTGCAAACTCACTTAGTTTTAAACCTACTTTTAATTATAAAATAGACACACAAAGGCAGTGAACCTATCAATTGTGGTATAGTTGAATAAGTAGGGTATCGAACACAGGGAACGGCAAATTAAAACTAAAAACTAATTCTATCTTAGTTAATTAATAAGTAGGGGGTTTTCTCTAGTTTTACAAGACTAGAAACTTACTAACTATTACTTAACCTAAAACTTAGAAAAACAAAGAATTAACTAGATTCAATAATGGGAAGGAACTTCTGTTTAGTTCAACTCAATTGATCATATGGTTGATTTCAAGGTAATGGTGCAATGGATTAACTCTTTTGTTGATTACCGATTCAAGTGATTAGATTCGCATTCACTACACTAATCCTTAGCAAATAAATTAACTTAAACAGTGGCCAGTTGTCTAATTTGATTCAATTCACTAGGTTATTTATTCGGGTTAATTTAGACTCGCAATAGTTAACTAATTTGGTCCTTTAATTAACTTCTTGTTGATGGTCATCACACAAGCTCACACATGAATTTACTCAATTTTCTTATTAACTCTAGTTTCATGTTCATTAATCCTAGACACATGACAAAGCGGTCACATAGCATCTGAGGTTGATAATCAATAGATGTTCATGCTATTCAATTACCTTCCTATTAACAGAAAATTAATTATCATTCACACATAAGGTTCTTTAGGAAGCTAAAATAACAAAAATCACCAACTTTAGATTAATCCTACCAATAATCAAACCATAGTATCAATTTCGTATCCCCAAACAGAAGTTTAAGAGTTTTAGCTCATGATTGAAGTAAATAACGGCAAACAAACATATTCTAATTGTTTAACCATAATGAAAAACAAAAGATTAAGTAGAATGATGAAATTTGCCTCAAATCTCCTTCAGAATTGGATTCTAGCTTGTAACTTCGTCCTCTGGGGTTTTTCTGACTCTTTAATCGCAGCTAACCTCTTCTGAATCGTTCCAGAATTCTTCCCCATCGTTCTGAGAAGTTATCTTTATATATGCGAATCGACTCATCGAGTCAGGTGCCGACTCGTCGAGTCCATCTCTCAGTCCCCGTATGCGATAAGTCTCTGGGTCTCCGAGTCTTTATCTTCTCGAATATTCATGTGGACTCGCCGAATAGTCGACCCTATTCGCCGAGTAGGTGTTATTTTTAGTGTTTTTCTTCTTTGTTCCATTCTCGAGCTCTCAACCGCTTCTCCTGCTTCCTTTTGCTTCCGAGCTTCACTTTTGGACTGAAAACATAATATTCAAACACTTTTAAGTACCTTTTGTCCATGAAATGCAATAATTTAGCTAATAAATGAATAAAAATCTATAGTTAATATGAACTAAATATGCACATATCACACACATCAAGTTTTTGGAGCTGCCACACGAGATTTTGACACCCAAGACATGGATGAGCTGTTCCCATGTCCAAAGTCAAGTAAAGATGGAGCTGAAAGGAGAGTTATCAACCTATCGACTGCTACCCTAGGGGAGTTTGTTCCAATTCTCTCTATATTTGCATTTTTATTTTATGCATGATATGCAATGAGGGCATTGCATAAGATAAGTGTGGGGTAGGGGGTTGGTCACATATTAGAAAATTTAGAATCTTAATTTAGGCTAATTTTAAAAAAATTGTTGCATACCAAAAATATTACTTAGGACTTAATTTAGAAAATTTCGGTAAAAGCAAATTAGGATTCCATGTTAGAATTGTGTTGATAATTGCATGAAAACCCAAATGTTTAGTTGAGCCTATACACGTTCTAGTGCATTTGTGGCTTCCTTATTCTAGTGAAATCATGGGACAAAAACACGACCTTGCTCAGCCTGAGGGATGCAATATGTTTAGCAGCCTAAACCTAAAATGTATCCAGGAAAATTATTATCGTTAGCCAATAAAGGTTGAGGTTGAGCGCCCCTACTTAAGCATGTAGGTTTTTGAGTGAAAAAAGAGAGGTACATGTAAAAAAAAAGAGAGAGAGAGAATTGCAAGAAAAGTTTGAAGAATTTTGGAGCAAATAAAGTGAAGATCAAAATATCAAAATTCCAAGAAATTCAAAAAGTTGAAGATACCAAAAAATCAAACAATAAAGGTGGTGAATTCAAAGAAATCAAAGATCAAATTATCAAGGAAGTGAAGAATTCAAAAAAGCTCCAAATTGGTATCATAAGTTGTAATTCTAGATTATGTATGCTTGGGTTACTCAACTAAAAATACCTTGAGGGTAAGAGGTTTTCTGCGGATGGATTCGGAGGGATGCATAAAATGAGCATAGTTCGGGGTGAGTGGGCGAATGTTTATGAGGATTGTGAGTATTTGGAGTATGGGGGGTTATTAGGAAAAATTTAGACACAAATGTATGCGTTGCGGTCTTTGCATAATGACTGGGTTAGATTGGAGTTGTCATATGTGATTCTAATGTTTTAAAATTCAGTTTTGCTTGGGGGCAAGCAAAAGTCACCAATATTAAATCAATCCTACCATAAATCAAACCATAATCACAAAATCATCTATCCTAAACAGAAGTTATGAGTTTTTAGCTCATATCTACAGCAAATAACAAACTAAAAACATAATCTAATGATTGAAACATGGTTTATGCAAAAGATTAAGATAAAAGTAGTGTGTTATTGCCTTTGATCTTCTTCCAAGTTGATATCTAGGTTGAAATCTCGAAAACCACAGCTTCTAAGAACCCTTCTGGCCTCCAAAAATCGTCCTAAACTTCCCCCATTCGTTAGGGTTCGAATGAGAAGCATTTATATATATATATATATATATATATATATATATATATATATATATATATATACTATGAAAACAGGGGCTACTCGGCGAGTCCAGTGACCTACTCACCGAGTCCATCACTTAAAATCCCGTGTACGGCAAGACAAAGTCAAGAATCGCGAAACTTCTGACCAACTCGCAGAGTTGATGGCCTACTCGCCGAGTCTGTTTGGAATCAGCATTTTCTCAAAACACGAAAGTCGTCCGAAATTATGTTTAGTTTTCAGAACATTTTGAATCTCGTCAATCAGAGTTACGTTCATGAGATATGGCCAAAACACTGACGAGGGGTCAAGCTGTCCAGCAACATCCTTCTTTCTTCAAAATCCAAGATCCAAGCCTCCAATCGCCAATTCCGTTTCATTTTCCTTTCGAGCATGTCATTGTTGCTGAAAAACGAAATTATAAACTAATTAAGCACCTTTTGTTCATTAAATGAGACAACAACACCATAAAGTATTAAGATAATGCATGAATTATATGACTAAATATGCCCATATCATATATATATATATATATATATATATATATATATATATATATATATATATATATATATATATATATCAATATGACAGAAGCAAAGAGGGACAAAGAATAACAAAGGCAGATGAGTATCATATGACAGACTTTCCATATCAACGAATAATCTGATTCAAAGATTTAAAATCAATGAGATACAAAAATTTCAACATGATATACATCAATAAGACTTCAGCCCAAGTGGCATAGAAAACACAATTTCGAATTATCATTTGGCTAGTAATTCAGCCCTACCTAGCCTTATGTCAATGCCAAAGTGATGTTAAATCATTCATTTCATGGTCAAAGGATACATAGCATTACCCAAGTGATGCTTAGTTATTCACTTCGTGGTCAAAGGTATAACTCATTATCATAATAACACGGGAAAACTGTGACATCCCCAAAATCTCGGCCAGAAAAGACCGGTTTCATTTATGCTTTTTAAACATTTTCAGAGTAAATCCTTTTGATTTTAAAAGAGATGCGGAATTTGTTCCCAAATACAAAGTATGATAAAATAATATTTACCAAAGCATTTCATAAAGAAATGTATTTTCATTATATAATCAAAACTCGGGATGTCATGTTCCGATACAGACCATAAAGCATAAACGATAACATTACAAGTCATTCAACAAATATATACATATACAGACTTGTAAACAAAACAACTTGATGATTATCCATCTTATGCCCTCGCGCCACTTCCTGTAATATAAAGAAACTGAGTGGGTCAGGCTTGGGAGCCTGGTGAGCATATAGGGTTTTCAACCCACAATAAATAATTAAATTAATTTTTATCAACCAACAATAACCCAATTACCCATTCCCGTTATTCTCACTTTATGTCCCTAAAACAACTAACACAAGGGACCTAGTCTAAGAATATTTCATCGGGGCGACAACACATGCATTCGGGGGTTTCCCTGCAATATATGTCAAATAAGGCAACCGTGGGGGGATGGAATACAGCGAATGAACAACCAAGTTCATTAACACCTACAGGTGGCGAGCCTGCTAGTGTTCCACAAGACTGTCTAGAAAAGTTCGTGGTCGTCATCTAAACTCCGCTAGATGACTGAATCAAAACAACATCGAGGCCTCTAATCTGTTTATTACACACCAACTATCTACCCATGTTCTACCCAACATATTAGTAGATAAAAATATACATATTTATACATAGTTTAAAACATGTATAGCATGCTTTAATCAATACATATTCCACATAACAGATGAGGCACACACACATAACACGTATTTCATAGAGAATAAATCAGATCTATGAGATAGAAGAGAGTGGATATACATTCACACATATAACAACAAAATATATACACATAGCACGTATTTTATATAAAATACTTCATAATAATGTGTTGGAAGAAAGTAACTACACACTCACTTGATCAAAAGATGATCGGACAACACTACGGCTTGCAGAAGTAGTGTTTCTCCGTAGATCTGGAAGATTTTCACAAAAATTGGGCTCCTCGCGGGCAGGGCTTCGGCTCGGGAATAACGCTCTTCGGGATCCTCGGGACTTTGGATCTTGCTTCGGGGCTCGGGAATGATACCGGTGCTTCGGGATATGATTGGCACGCAAATCGAGGCAAAAACTAGAGAGAAGAAACAGTTTGAACAAGAGAAAATGGCTGATCTCGGTTTCTATTTATAAGCTGGTGGGTCTGGGATTACGCTGGGCGTAATTTCAATTTACACTGGGCGTACTCATTACGCTGGGCGTACTTTGACGTCACTGCATGCGTCAATTGGTGGCACTCGAATATTGGTCAGGCAACTTGCACCCTTCTGAGTATGCTGGGCGTACTCAAATTACGCTCGGCGTAATTTGACTCGTCAAACTTCTAAATTGCGTAACTTTCGCATACGAGCTCCGTTTTCTACGTTCTTTATATCCATGCGTCAATTCGGGCTGCATACTGCCAAGTCGAAACTTCAGAAAATCATAACTTCCTCATACGAAGTCGGATTTGGGCGTTCTTTTTATGCACGCTCTTGGTTTAACGAACTCTACCAATTTTGTTTAGATAACTAAGGCTAAATATTGCACTAACATAAATTTCACTTTTTACGTCATTCAGCGTTGCCGGTTCTGTCGCGAAACTTCGACAGGTCATAACTTCTTCGTTATAACTCGGATTTCGGCATTCTTTATATATTTGGAAACCTCGTTTCGACCACTACATCTTTATGCAAAGATATCGGGCTTATCTCATATTTTAATTTTGACGCTTATTTTATTCTTAATTCATTAAATTATAATAATTAAGAAAATAAACACATAATTCACATCATTCACATAATACTCAAATATTTCATCATTAATACTTCAAAAGAGTTACAATGGTTAACCTAGACTATTACATCAACGAAAATGCCTAGCCTGGAAACGCGGGCGTTACAAAAGCACATTGCACATATAACACATAACATAGAATTGTCCCTACATTGAACTCACCGTGAAATAACCGAACGATAAAATGATAATTTGGGCAGCACTTCGCCTCTAAAAATGACTTTCTTTGAAGAAACCAGGGTTTTTTGTTGAAAATCGGGCCTTGCGCAGGCAGAGTTTCAACTCGGAAAACTCTTTTCTCAAGATCTTCGGGCTCTTCTGGGCTTGCTTACGATGTTAGGATGATATTCTAGGTTTAGGGGTATTTAGTGTAACATAAAGGAAAGTAGAGGTGAGAGAAGTAAAAATGGTAAACAAAATTCGTGTAACAGCCCGAAATCCAGGTATTCTTCTTTTGGCCTTACATCTTGGTTAAGTTGATGATTTAGGGTTTTCATGGTAGGGGAGTACGCTGGGCGTACAAGGTGTACGCTGCGCGTACTCGCGCGCCTCATTTGGACGCGTTTCCCCTCAGGTACGCAGGGCGTATTCAAGGTTACGCCCAGCGTAACTTATTCAGACCCAAACCCTAAATTCCTTTGATGGGGCTATAAAAGGAACATGTGGCTGGTCTTCTCGGCCACCATCCCTCAGAGTGAAACCCTAAAAAGAGTGTACCCTCGTTGTTAGGCCATTGTGTGTGTATTCTAAGCTTGGTGGTGTCATTTCAAGGTTGCAAAGGAGAAGAAGAGCTTGTTGGAGAGGCTAGAAGTGGTGCTCAAGTGTAGATCTGAACCTTGCAAAGGCTAAAGCTTCATTTCCAGGTATAAAGTTCGGATCTTGTCACTTGGTTCATGTTGTATGCTTAAAAGGTCATTTTCTAGGGTTTAAGTCCCAAAGGTGGAGAATTTTGTGCAATTGGCCTCCATAAGCTTAGATACTTCATATTTCTGATCTATTGGGGTTGTAGACTCATAAAAATGGCATCTTGGATGTGGGGTTTGCACCATGCATGAGATCTAGGTCCTTGAGTTTGAATAAAGGGTTGTTATGTGATGTTGGAGCCTTTACAGCCGTGCCAAGGCTTAAAGGTCTCGACTTTATGGGCTTAGACACACTAGAAGAGTCGGATGTAGAAGTGGAAGTAATGGCTTAACCGATTAAGACCAAATTTTATTTGATTCAGGAGCCAACTACTCCTTTATATCGCATGAATTTGGTTGAAAGCTAGCTTTGCCTGTTGATAGACTAGATAATGCTTTGTTAGTTGAAGTTGCTAGTGGAAAGTTTGTACCTGTTAGTTATCGTATGAAAAACATCTTAATTGACTTGAATGAGAATAAGTTCCTTGAGGAATTATTGCCTATAGAACTTAACGGTTTCGACATCGTTTTGGGAATGGATTGGCTTAGCGCCAATGACGCCGAAATTTTATGCAAGAAGAAAATAGTCAAAGTAAACCCGCCTGGGAAAAAGTTGTTTATGGTGTATGGAGATAAACGCAGAGTAAATTCTGGAATCAATTCATTGATGAAAGCCAGAAGGTGTTTGGCTAAAGGATGTACGTCGTATCTAGCATTCGTGATCGATGCTAAAAAGGAGAAAAAAGTGATACAGAGCATTCCTGTCGTATGTGATTATCCGGAAGTATTTCCCGAAGATCTTCCCGGATTACCGCCTGATAGACAAGTGGATTTTAGAATAGACTTGAAGCCAGGGACGATGCCGATAACAAAAGCACCTTATCGATTAGCACCGACGGAGATGAAGGAGCTGATGATGCAACTTTAGGAGTTATTGGACAAAGGTTTCATAAGACCTAGTTCATCGCCCTGGGGAGCTCCGGTGTTATTCGTAAAGAAAAAAGATGGAAGTATGAGGATGTGCATTGATTACAGAGAGCTGAATAAAGCAACAATAAAGAATAGATACCCGTTACTGAGGATTGATGACCTGTTCGATCAACTACAAGGTTCAAGTTATTTTTCAAAGATCGACCTGAGGTCAGGATATCATCAGCTGAAAGTAAGAGAGCAGGATATAGAGAAAACTGCATTCAAAACACGATATGGACACTACGAGTTCTTGGTTATGTCGTTTGGACTAACCAACGCTCCAGCAGCATTCATGGATTTGATGAACAGGTTTTGTAATACGTTCCTGGATAAATCTGTGATAGTGTTCATAGACGACATTCTGATTTATTCAAAAATCCAAGAAGAGCATGGCAGACACTTGCAAGAAGTGTTAGAAGTTTTGAAGAAGGAGAAGTTGTATGCTAAGTTCTCCAAATGTGATTTTTGGATTCGATAAGTCCAGTTCTTGGGTCACGTGGTCAACCAAGAAGGGATAATGGTTGATCCAGCAAAGATTGAAGTTGTGATGAAGTGAGAGCAACCAAAAAGTCCCACGGAGATCCGAAGCTTTTTAGGATTAGCCGGATATTACCGAAGGTTTATCCAAGGCTTTTCTTCGATCGCTAATCCATTAACAGCTTTGACCCACAAAGGAGCTACTTATGCTTGGAGTGATAAGCATAAAGAAGCATTCAAGAAGCTAAAGAAGAAACTATGTGAAGCACCGATACTTTCTCTACCCGATGGAGTTGAAGACTTCGCTGTTTATAGCGATGCGTCTGGGGTTGGATTGGGTTGTGTTTTGTCCCAAAGAGAAAAGGTGATAGCATATGCGTCTTGACAGTTGAAGGAGCATGAAAAGAACTACCTTACTCATGATTTGGAGTTGGCAGCGGTAGTTTTCGCTCTAAAAATATGGAGGCATTACCTCTATGGCATGAAGTGTAAACTTTTCATTGATCATAAGAGTCTCCAATATCTCTTTAATCAGAAAGAGTTAAATATGAGGCCACGATGCTGGCTAGAGTTACTTAAGGACTATGACTGTGAGATACTTTACCACCTTGATAAAGCTAATGTTGTTGCTGATGCTCTCAGTCGGAAAGTCAATCTTGAAAGGAAAAGGCCAAGAGCGTTGAGAATTGAAGTTGTCTCGACAATTGTGGAAAGTATAAAGAAAGCTCAACAGAATGCTTCTGAGAAGAATGACCGAAAGGAGGAACGTTTGGGAAAAACGGTGGTGTTCGGTATAAACAGTCATGGACTGAAGGTGTTCCAAGATCGGATTTGGATACCTAAGACAGGAGGAATCAGAGATCTTTTGATGGAAGAAGCTCACAAGACCATGTACTCGATTCATCCCGGTAGCACTAAAATGTATAGGGACCTGAAACCCTACTACTGGTGGCCGATGATGAAGCTTGATGTTGCAAGGTATGTGGCTGAGTGTGTGACTTGTACGAGAGTCAAGACACAACATCAGAAACCGTACGGGAGTTTAGAACCATTGCCTGTGCCTATGGGTAAGTGGGAAGACATTGCTATGGATTTTGTCACTAAACTGCCCAGAACAAAAAGTGGTCACGACATGATTTGGGTGGTCGTTGATTGATTCACTAAGAGTGCACATTTCATAGCAGCCAAGGAGAAATGGTCTATGGATAAGCTTGCGAATTCTTACGTGAAGGAAATTGTGAGGCTTCACGATGTTCCGTTAACGATTGTATCGGATCGTGATAGCCGTTTCACCTCGAGGTTTTGGAAAAGTCTACAAGAAGAATTGGGTACCAAGTTGTGTTTAAGTACAACTTACCATCCACAAACTGATGGTTAGAGCGAACGAACAATACAAACACTTGAAGATATGTTGAGAGCATGTACCCTGGAATTCCTAGGTAATTGGGATGAACATTTACCTTTGGTAGAATTCTCCTACAATAATAGTTTCCACTTGAGCATAAAGATGGCACCTTATCAAGCTTTGTATGGACAAAAGTGTCGTACGCCATCTTGTTGGCTTGAGGTTGGGGAAAAGCAGTTTATGGGACCGGAGATAGTCCATCAAACTACTGAAAAGTTGAAAATAATTAGGGAAAGAATGTTAGCAGCTCAGGACCATCAAAAGAGCCATGCTGACAACAAGCGAAGACCGATGACTTTTGAAGTTGGAGATTCGGTTTTGCTTAATGCCTCGCCGTGGAAGGGACTTATAAGATTTGGTAAAAGGGGAAAATTAAGTCCAAGGTTTATTGGACCGTTTAAAGTTCTTCATAGGATTGGGAACCAAGCTTACAAGCTCGAACTACCATAAGAACTGAATGGAATTCATAACACTTTTCATGTGTGTTATTTGAGGAAGTTCACGGGAGAAGTTCCCGACATGATTCCACTTTTGGAGTTGAGAATCGATGAGAACAAAAGGTTGATTCAAGAACCAGAGGCAATCGTTGACCGAAAGACTAAGAAGTTGCGACGCAAGATGGTCGAGTTAGTGCTTGTCCGATGGAAACACATGAATGGGCCAGGGACGAAATCATTCTAAGGTGGAGAGAATTGTAACGCCTGTGTTTATGGGCTTGACATTAATGTTGATATAATAGTCTAGGTTAACCTTTGTAACCCGTTTTGAAATAATAGAAGTGTATTATTTGAGTATTATGTGTTTTGTGCTTAATTGCTTATTTATGTGATTTGATTAATTAAGAATAAAATGAGCGTCAAAATTTAAGTGTAAAATGAACTTGATATCATTGGATAATGTTGTAGTAGTTGAAACGAGGTTTCCGAATATATATAGAACGCCCAAATCTGACTTCGTATGAGGAAGTTATGATTTTCTGAAGTTTCGACTTAGCGGTATGCAGCCCGAATTCTCGATTTGAGATCGAGCGGTTTTTAGCCGAAACAATCTAAACGAGAATCGAAGATCTCGTTGTTAGTAGCGAAACGATGAAAAGTTAGGCAAGAACGGACGTCGGACGAAGAAGTTATGAATTTATAACGAACTTTTTCTGTCCCGGCCTTCTAAAATAAATAATAAAAATAAATAATAAATTAGCTGACGGAGTCTAAACGAAAGTTGTAGAGTGTAGTCTCACCTACGCGTGGATATAAAAAACATCGAAAACGGAATTCGTATGAAGAAGATATGAATTTCCGAAGTTGATTAAATATTTAATATTTAAATTTAATTCCAAATCTTGGTATTATCCGAAGAGGAGTCATCGGACTCATCCGAAGTACGCCCAACGTACAGCGAAGCGTGACGTCCCTCGCACTCGAGTTCTTCGGATACGTAAGCAATGACGAATTCGGACGCGTACGCCCCGCGTACTGCTGTACGCCCAACGTACTGCGAGGCTCCAGCCTCCTATAAATAGGATGCGAGGCTGCCGAGTTCTTTTGCTCTTTTTCTCTTCTCTCTCTCCCGTTTTGCATCGTTTAGCGTGCCGTTTATACCCCGAAGCCCCGGTAATATTCCCTAGCCCCGAAGCAAGATCCGAAGCCCCGAGAATCCCAAAGAGCGTTATTCCCGAGCCGAAGCTCTGCCCGCGAGGAGCCCGGTTTTTGTGAAGATCTTCCAGATCTATGGAGAATACTACTTCTGCAAGTCGTAGTGCTGTCCGATCATCTTCTGATCAAGTGAGTGTGTAGTTACTTTCTTCTAACGCATAATTATGAAGAATTTATATACAAAATACGTGTTATGTGTATAATTTTGTTGTTATGTGTGTGAATGTATATTCACTTTCTTCTATCTCATAGATCCGATTTGTTCTCTATGAAATACGTGTTATGTGGGTGTGCCTCATCTGTTATGTGGAATATGTATTGAATGAAAATGTTATACAGGTTTTAAACTATGTATAAAAATATATATTTTTATCTACTAATATGTTGGGTAGAACATTGGTAGATAGTTGGTGTGTAATAAACAGATGAGAGGCCTGGAAGTTGTTGTTGTTGATCTAGTTATTCAGCGGAGTATGGATAACGACCACGGACTCTTTCTAGACAGTCTAGTGGAATGCTAGCAGGTTCATAACCTGTAGGTGTTGTGAACGATGTGCTCACCGGTGTACTCTATCCCCCTCATGGTTGCCTTTAGGACATCTATTGTTGAGGAAACCCCTTAGCAGTAATGTCCGTGCCGATGAAAATCCTAGATTAGGTCCCCTGAGATAGATGTTGTTTTAGGGACGTAAAGTGAGGATAACGGGAATGGGTAATCGGGTTGTTGTTGGTTGGTGAAATTAAATATAATTATTTATTGTGGGTTGAAAACCCTATATGCTCACCAGGCTCCCAAGCCTGACCCACTCAGTTTTAATTGTATTACAGGAAGTGGCGCAAGGGCATAAAATGGATGAATCATCGAGTTGTTTTGTTTACAAGTCTGTATATGTATATATTTGTTGAATGACTTGTAATGTTATCGTTTATGCTTTATGGTCTGTATCAGAACATGACATCCCGAGTTTTGATTATATAATGAAAATGCATCTCTTGATGAAATGCTTTGATAATTATTATTTTATCATATTTTGTTTTGGGAACAAATTCCGCAACTCTTTAAAATAAAAAAGGATTTACTCTGAAATTATTTTAAAAAGCATAAATGAAATCGGTATTTTCTGGCCGAGATTTTGGGGATGTAACATATACTACTGAGCTGCTGAAGAAATTCTCAATGGACAATTGTTCCTCAGCCAAGGTCCCGATAGCCTTCAGATATAAGATTTCAGCTGATCCTACCGGAGAATCAGCTGACCACAAAATCTATCGTGGAATGATCAGGTCATTGATGTAGCTCACCGCAAGTAGACCCGATATTGTCTTTGCAACAGGCCTATGTGCTCGGTACCAAGTTGATCCTAAAATATCTCACTTGACCGCAGTCAAACAAATCCTTATATATTTAAAGGGAAGTAAAGCGTTAGGCCTCTGGTACCTGTGGGAAATGACTTCAGCCTTCAAGTGTTCACAGATGCAGATCATGTAGGATGCAGATTAGATCGAAAAAATACTTCAGGTGGATACCAATCAGCTGGTCTCCAAGGAAGCCAAATTGTGTCTCGTTGTCTACCGCAAAAGCAGAGTATGTGGCCGCAACCAACTGTTGTTGTCAAGTTCTATGGATGAAGACTCAACTCATGGACTCCAGATACAGAATGCTTCGGGTACCAATTTATTGTGATTTAGAGAGTGATATAGCGATTTCTCATAATCCTATTCACCATTCTAAGACGAAGCACATTGAACTACAGTACAACTTCATCAAGGATCACATCCTTAAAGGTAACATCGAACTCATTTTTGTTCCCACTCATGAAGAGATAGTTGATGTGTTTACTAAGGCACTTGATGCTACAAAATTAAATGTCTTTATGGAAATTCTAGGAATGATGAATCCAGAACCGCAATTCTTTTTGAATTGATAAGTACCACAGACCATATTTGATCTCCAAATGCAAACGATTTGCTTCTTTTCTTCTCAAATTAAAACTCTTGAACCATTTTATTCACTATGGTTCTAGAATAATATATTCCTCATATACTTTTCAGTATACCTAGTATACCGCAATCATATATGATCAACATATTCTTTGGGTCCTTTATTTATTTTATTTCTAACTTCATTATCAAGTATTCTTTCAGCTAATGCTACCGCAGTCAAACTGCATACCACCACGGTAATCTGAATCCAACTGTAACTACAATAAATGACACCGCAGTCATAACTTCATAAAAGTTGTGAATAATGTTGTGTGCTATTTAATGAACCTTAAATAAAAACATTCTTGCAAACATTCACTATGTCGCACATGACAGTTTCAGGTCTTTTTCAAATAACCTTTCCTTTCCTTTTTCAGATAAAAACAAATGAATCGTTTTTCACATAAATGAAATCTTCAAGAAATATTTTCTTCAACCAGTCATATCACCCGACCGTTGGCTGTCAAATCCGTTTCCACTTCCCTATTTTTCACAACGGTTAAAACAATTTTTCAACCCCGCGTTCAGGCGGCGTGTGATAATGGAGCTGTTTTGCATTAAATGTTCCTTGTTTCTTGGAAATCATTTATTTTTGATTTTTTTATTTGTAGCTGATAATGGTAAAAACCCAAGGGTTTTTTTTAACTTTAACAGCTATAAATAAGTCAATTACAATAAGTTTTGAAATCCGGAGGTATAAAAACCCCCAATTTCCCCCAAGATAGCTTTTACGCTATCTGAATCCTTCGAAGAGCTCTTTATCTTCTCCATCTTATTGCTCAAATAGTTTTTCTGCAAGTTCTCAAAACTTTTAACAACAATGGTGAAATCTGGCATTTCAAGGAAACAATCAAAGGCTTCCGACTCTACTCGCCCAACTGAATCTGAAACCACCATCAATGATTAAACCCCTTCCATCGCATCGAGCAACTTCAGAGCCATCTTTGAATATCATCCTTCATATAACGAGGCTATCAGATTGATGATCAAGTTCCTCCCTAAACACCCACTATATGGTGCATTCACCTCTTTCACAGAAGTAGTTCCATTGCCGACTCTGTTCAAGTGTGCATTTTCTGCTTTCCGTCCAAGCCACAACCTTCAAGAAGTGCATCTCAACCTTGTGGTTGATTCACTAGTTATTCTAACAAAGAAAAATTCCTAGAAGCAGTCAATCTTAGGGTTCTTCCTTCAACAAGATTTTACTCTCCATGCCCTAATGACGTGATATCAACCATGTACCAAATGGGTTACTAGAAGAAACTCAAAGGGATCGGTGAGTTCAAGAAAAATCAACTTCCAGCTATGTGGCAGTTTGTGTGCCACTACGTCATCAGAAGTCTCTCCGGAAGAACAGGTAGAATGGACAATATGGGGATCAAGCTCCTAGAAATTGTTCGGAGCATCTACACCGGTAATCCTGTGAATTACGGTCAAATTATATGGGACGACTTCTTGTAGTACATTCCCAAGGAAGATCCAAGAGAAGATGCAAATGAGCTCACTTTTTCTCACTTCTGGTCGCTATGCATCTCAGATCTGCACAAGGACGCCAAGCTGGATATGGTCGAAGACACCAACTTATTTGCTACTCGCGATCTGGAAAGGTACACGGTTTCTAAAGATCAAAAACTTTCTGGACCCCTTAGGAGATTTCCCATGTATACTTTAGAGTTCATTGGACTCACAATTCTTGATGTAGTTGACCATATTGTGGGTAAGAGTGGTATTGAACCATACCACTCTTCCCAGCCCAAAACAAGTCAGACTATTGTAGCCCTTACTGCAACACAGGTTCCTCCTAGTACCACTGTTCCTACTGCAACACAGGTCCCCCCCCTTCTACCGCAGACCAGATAGCTCAACCCAAACTCAAACGAGTCAAGCAAACTGTGACTTCAAAGAAAGCACCACATAACATTGTCAAAAAGGGTTGCAATCTTTCCATGAAACGCAAGTCCAAAACCATATAATCCTCTGTTGCGGTTCATCACTCTCCCTCTAAAACTCAGGATTCCCCATACAATGTTGAAGATGATATTCATCATGAGTCTTCAGCTTCAGGAGACGTTTTTAGAAGGAATTGTTGGATTAGTGTCTAAGTCCATAACTATTTTGGTATGTACTTGACCCGATGGTGCATGGTCCTTTTGGGTTGCCTTCACCAAAGCAACTTGATTGGAGAAATAAATAGAGAGAGAGGTTATTATGATTTATTAATATGTTATAAGAATAATATATTAAAGGAGAAATCATATTTGTTTAATTAATATTGGTTAATAATTAATTAAGAATTAATTTTGTGATCAAGTGTAATTAATTAAACTAGAGGGGCTGAATTGTAATTATGTGATAGTTACAAAATAAGGTAAGGATTATCTTATATATATGGTGAACGAATTTGAGGTGATAATCACTTAGAATTTGACTAGGATAAGGGTTTCTAAGACTTATCTTATGGTTGCTTGGTGGGCAAGCAACTAGATAAGGATAAGGACTAAAACCCTAATCTTTACACCTATATAAACCCCCTAAGGCACATGAATTCGTCTAACCCTTCCCAAGAAGTCCTAAGGACGAATTCTAACACCTCTCATCTCTCTTTATACCTTCTCCATTTGCTCTTGGTGTTTGTAAGCCATTAGAGGAGTGACACTTGTGACTCTAAGCCTTCCAAAGGTCAATTCAAGGAGGAATTGGATTGTTATTGCTATATAACAATCAAGGTATGTTCTTAAACCTAATTACATGTGAATTCCGATTTCCATATGCTAGAATTAGGGTTCAAAGTCTTGGATTCAAAGTATGTGCAATAGAGAAACCTAGATCCAAGCTTTAGGGTTTGTATGAGCACATAGGATGTATTATGACCAAAACCCATCAGGAATAAACTCAAGCTCACCCCTAGTCAAAGCCAAATGCATACCACGACTCATACCGCGGTCTTTCAAAAGACTCCAGTAGTCATTGGAGCTACCACATGCTCACCTGTTCATACTCAATCGCACCACTCAGATACAACAAGTGTATCTGTTTCATCTAACCATGGAGACATACCCACAGTCGGATCCTAGGTGGATCCTATTGGTTCGAGTTGCCCTAAGGTCTCCAGGGCATCATACTTGCACGTTTTTGAGCTTGAGGAGTTTAACTCTATATTCCTTCGTTCCGCACAAACACTATAAACGCATGTTGCACCTTAGGGTGCTTCTTCGGCCTTTTCTAAAACTGAGCTGAGGCCAGACTTGACTTCAGGTCAAGCAGACCGAGGAAGCTTAGGAAATCCTATTCCACCATCATTACTCACAAGTGGTCTAGGCGTGGGGAGCATAATTATATAAGGAACCACGAACCCAAGGGACACCTCAGCGCGACAAGGAATTAATGAATATGGTTCTGATGATTCTTGGACTCGATACCGTCTAAGTATCGAGTCCGAAATCAGAAAGTTCGAAGCATTCAAAAGGGTAGTACAAGAAAGGAAAGCTCAGCAATTCCAACAACAACAACAAAAATAGAAGGACGTTCAAATGGTTACAAAGTATTGGGCAGACTCCTTCAGCAATGCTAAAATTGTTCACGACATCTTGAAGATTCAGGAATGGATGTCCTAAATGGAAACAACAGTTCAAAAAGCTCAAGTTCTGGAAGGTGGTGCTGGTCCATCAAAGCCTCCTCAAAATGACGAAATCCACGATTCCAATGACAATGGAACCGCAATAGAGATAAGCTCAGACCCAATGTTTGGTCTTGATGACATTTATTTGGATGATGTTCAGCAGCCTCCTCACTCGGAAGAATTTATGATGGTATTCAAAGATGAAGAGTCGAGTGGATCCCAACACTCCACCTCAAAACCCAAGGCAAAGAAAAAGAAGAAACTTGCTGTTTGAAGAAAGGAAGTCCTTAGCCTTCAATCCAAATTCGATCAAATCTCACTCATTTTTGTAGAATATTTACGAATCACTCTAGCAAAAATGTTTATGGAACATATAATTGCATACAAAAGAATGACTTTTGAATCGAGTTCAAGGAAAAATATACCTGCCAAGAAGTACATTCTTACAATAATACATCGCATTTTCGTAAGAATAAATGGAATCAATTCGATCATTTGGACCATTGGAGAAGATCAAGCGCATTTGTTCAAGAATTATATATTTAAGAATGCTATTTTTTTAAGAATTTTATCCATTTTTGATGACATTATGTTAGAATATTTATAATTCTATTAAAAATTATAAAACTATTATTTTGTATGAATATATATGAATTTGTGTTTAAGTTCGGATATCTGTGAATATATAAGAATATTGTTATTATTCAACTGGGGTCCAAGAATTTTGTTATTCTTCAATAATATTCTAATAGAATAATATTATGATAAAACATTATTCTAACAAAATAACATTATAATATAATAAAATCGGTTATGCTTACAAATTACATTAGAATTAAATTTTAATTAATTTTTTATTTAAAAAATCGGACTTTTCAAATCAAGAAAATTAATTTTATCTAAAATCTGGAATTTTTCTTTTTTAAATTTATCTTAATTGACTAAAATACACTTACAATGAAATTAGATTGTGTTTTTCTATTATCTTTAAATTAATAATATTTATTAATCACTTTCTTAAAATAAATAAAATATTTGGTCCACAATCAATCCTACATTCACAAAATAGATAGTTAGAACACATGAACCTAGTCCTATAGACATCCTTCTTAATAAATAAAAATGATTTTACCACTTGTCATCTTCTAATGCATTATGTCACATGACTTTTTTCTTGTCATTTTCAACTTTTTTTCACATGTCATTTTATGAGTTTTACACTTTTATTTTTTTGGTTTTTCCCATTTTATTAAATTCCACATGGTACTCAAATGTAATAAATATAATAAATGTATATCAATTTAATTAATGAATTTTCCTTCTAATTTCAAAATTATTAAATTAAAACCTCAAGTTTCTTTTGTTTATTTATCTAAAATATTTGATTAAATTTTAAAGAGAAAAAACACTTTAATTATAATAATGATAGAGTTGCAAAAATGGTCCATATGTTTGGCAAAATTCTATGGTTTTGGTCCAAAAAAGTTTGGTTTCTATGGTTTTGGTCCAAAAAAGTTTGGTTGTGCATCAATGCTCCAATTATAGATACTTTGTGTGGTTTTGGTCCCTATAGTTGGCATTTTTTTATGGTATTGGTCCATACCCCACTTGAAATGAAAAATATGCCCTTTCATAATTATTATTTTTAATTTAATTTATTTATTTTCTAATTATTCTAATTAAAGAAAAAGAAAAACGAAAAAAAAATCCCCTTAATATACATCACCCCACCTCTCTCTCCCTCTCTCTCTATGTGTGTGTGTCTCTATCTATATATCTATCTATCTCTCTATCTTACACACACACATTCTCTCTCTCTCTCTCTCTCTCTCTCTTTCTCTCTCTCTCTTTCTCACAGACAGTATCCTCCCAGCACCACTGCGGGAGTGCCATTTTTTGATGGAGCACCACCGTCGGAACCCTAACTTCACATGTATTCACCTCCATTCTAGCACCTGCATAACCTTATTCCATCAAAGGTTCAAACCTGCATCAGAAACATCTCCATTGCCGCCACATGTTCTTGCCGAAAACACCATAACCACAAAGGGAACCCTCCATCATTACCACCTATTTTGGGTGGATCATGTTGCTCCTTCGATCACAACGAGATATGGGTTTCATATATGGGTTTCAGACGATAGGTGCTCCTCCGGCCATAACAAGATCAGGAAACTCTAGCTTCGACGAGATATAGGTTTCAAGTCTAAGAAAGAGAGGCTTGGTGGTGAACGAATGGTGGCAGGAGGCGAATAGATGGTGTGGAAAAGAATGGATGGTGGTGGCGGCGAACAATAGCTCCAACAAGATTTAAGCTTCGATATTAGGTTTTAGAGATTTTCGTCGGAGGGAGGTGTAGGTGGTCTTCTGATAAGGAAGAAGTGGTCGGAGAAGATTACGACAGTTGATGCTTCTAATGAAGGTTTTTTGTTGGTAGATCAAAGCTTTGCGTCGTAGGAAGGTGTTTTGTGACATCTATAAAATTCATGCCAAATTTAAACTTTTAAAAACATTTCAAATACTAAAAGTTATTACAAAAAGGTTTCTAAAATAGTTTATATCAGAGTATCCCAGAAAGCCAAGTCAAAATATGAGGAAGTGTACGGTCACTCCTTCGCCTTCCCGCTATCATCAGAAGTACCTGAAACAAAATCAACAACTGTAAGCTCGAAGGATTAGTGAGTTACCCCCAAATACCAACCTCATATAACCATAAACATATCATGTAACAAACACAGAACAACCATGCATCTCGAGTCTACAGTGTGACTGGTCCGCCCACACCAGGCCTTCAGTCCACCTGGCCCACCCTCTGAGTCTACAGTATGACTGGACCGCCCGCACCAGGCCTTCAGTCTGTCTGGCCCACTCTATGAGCCTTGGCACATTTGGACCGCCCTCTCGGGGCATTCAGCCTATCTGGATCGCTCGTCGGGCCTTCGGCCTGACTAAGTGCCCTCTTGGGTCTACATTCTATCCGATCTGCCCTGGGTATGTTGGCCTACAACACGAAGTAGGACCCGCCTCAATCCAATACCTATACCAATCAAAAAATCATGTGCACATAAATATCATACGCTATCATGTATGTAACACATGATCATACCGATCTAACATATCACTAACACAACAACCATCCTAAGACTAGGATACCGACCTAACTGGTCACTAACGTAACATCATCATATATACCAGGATACCGATCTAAACTAGGTCACTAACATAATATCATCCTAAGTACCAGGATGCAGATCTAGCAGATCAATAAACATAACAAGCGAATACCAAGATACAAATACAATAAATGGCCGAAATTGGTGCCTTAGACCCTGTTGATATAGTGAGAATAAATCACCTCACAATGCCGGCCTGAACTGAAGAATCGAACTCCCGAATCTCTATCTTACCGGAAATTCCCGAACTATCAGAAAATAAAAACCAAGTCATTACATAGCATAGAAATCTTGACTAAGATCCACACAATCCATCATGTCCATTCTCTTTATTGGGCCAAGGCCCAATGCCTATTCCATAGCCTTGAAAGACCTTATACAAGGCCCATTATTGGTCCATATTACCAAATTGGGCCCAACTCCCTAATTGGGCCTGAATCCAAGATCCATTATCAAAACTTGGCGCAAGTCCAGTTATTTAGAGAGTCCAGCAAGGCTCAAGCCGAGCTAGTAAAAAAACAGCCCAAAACCCGAAGCCCAAAACACAAAAAACCCAACAGAGAAAGTACGCGGTGCGTACTCCTCAAGTACGCTGGGCGTACTCTCCTGATGTTGACCACCATTAGGGTAGTTGACCCAGTATGTTGGGCGTACTAGATTTACGTGGGGTGTAACCTCGCACATCTTAAAACTTGAATAACTGCTTAATAGATTAAGCACTTAAGCTCAAACTTCAGATCTACTGCTCAAATGTGCTCTAGGACCATAAAGTATCAAACTTTAGGACTTTGGTCGACTGAATAGGGCTCAATACATGGTCTTAATCCATTAAGACCTCCTACAAAGAACTAGGGACCCATGTAGCTCAAGGGACCTCATTTTTATGACTTAGTACCCATTCTAGGGTCTGAAAGGACAACTCAAATTGTCCAAAACGAACCATGCATCATAATGGGACTTTATGGGATAAAAAGTGAAAAGAAACTATCAAGGATAGATCTAGAAGAAATAGGTGTAAAGGTAGAAACTTTATACCTTCTGGAGCTCCCAAAACAGATGATGAACCAAGATCTACAAGCCAACCTTCCCTCCTTAGCTCCTTGACGCACAATCTTCTTCTTGAAGGTGCCAAAAACACACTTATAAGCTCAAGAATGATCACTAGGAGGCTAGGGTTCTCTCAAGACGGCTAATGGAGTTATGGAGGCTGAAAGAGATGAGATGGAATGGTACATAAGGTGCTTAAACACTCCACAAACCCTAAAAGTTAGGGTTCCATCCTGGCATACGTACGCCCTAGTAAGCTTAGCATACGGCATGTACGCTCAGCGTACTACTTAAACTTCCAACTTACCATTTTTCCACTAGGGCCTCCTTTTTCCACTTCCTTCTAAACCAAGGGCCAAATTTCCCTAATTAAAATCCGAGGGATGAGTTTGAACCTACAGGAAAATGGGATGTTACAACTCTCCCCCACTTAAATTCGATTTTGTCCTCGAAATCATTCCTTACCATCCCCGGCAACCCGACATCCGAAGGAACACCTTCGCAACCATGACATCTGACGAATATCGAAGGAGACTAAACCCAATGGGAATCTTGTCATTCCAAAAAAGACGAATCCATAAACCCATGCGACAAACAACCCTACTCTACCTAAAACTGGCAATCTGGAAACTTGAATTCGGTCTGCCCCCTGAAAGACCACTCATACAAACCATCGCTAGAACTCTTCCCATTACTTCTCACGGACTACCCATCCCTGGGATCTTGAGGTTCCTACCCGAAAATAGAACCATGGATCATAATCCACAGAACCCATGTGCCTACGACTTACCGTCGGCCCGCACCGGGCATCTTGGCCTAATGCATTGAGCAGGACCACCTTAGCCCAATCAAGCACAACATGCCACCTAATAGACCATCAGGATAAAATTTCCACATAATACCGATAATAATCTACCATGTCGCTCCTTGTCTTCCACCACATCCATAGATTACAAATATGCCAAGCCCAATTGATCATAGGGTCTGGTTATCTTCGGGATGGAATACCCTAGATTGGAATACCAACATGTCGAATCAATTCAACCATCGGGTTGAAATTCTTAGGGTTTGTTGGCCTACCGCCTCAACCCTACCGCTCCTCTTGAGCCTCCATGCCTACGACTTTCAGTCGGCCCGCACCGGGTATCTTGGCCTACTGCATAGAGCAGGACCGCCTCAACCCTACCCACATATAAAGTGTCGCCATAAACGATCAGGATAAATATCTAACCCGGTTCCCCGAACATGAATGAAAAGACATTCTAATCCCAAGCCTTCTTAAAGCTGAAGAATACCCATTCGGATCTACTCCCAGTCCCCAACTGGAATATTACCCGATCCAAGAAGCTTAATCCTCTTAGACACTCCGAACTGATGAGATCACCAAAATCCTCTGTACTCCATCCGATCTCTAGTAACAACTTCTAATCCAACCAAGAATACACCGGAGTCTTCAGCCTACTCCATTAGCATGTTCAATACTAGGGGACAGACCAACTGATTGATATAGCATAGCAGCATACTCAATACCCGCACATAGATCTACAAACACATATTGAGTCTTCAGCGTGACTGGAATGCCTCACCAGGCCTTCAGTCTATCTGGACCACTCTCAGAACCTTCAGCATGCCTGGACCGCCTCTCTGGGTCTTCAGCCTGTTTGGACCGTTCTTCGAACCTTCAGCATCTCCGAAACGCCTCTCTAGGCCTTCAGCCTGTCTAGACTGTTCTCCAAGCCTTCGGCCTGACTGCTACGCCCCACCGGCCTTTAGTCTATATGGACCGCTCTAAACTGTTAGGTATCTCCCTGGACCACCCCTCCTGGTGATCTCGTCCATGCAGACTGTTCTCACCCACTTGGGGTTCTGAACTCTTGACCCATTATGTGGACTCTAACCCCGACCTAACCCTAGGCCTCATGTCGATCTCCCACCCTCTCGAAAAACCGTGGTCTGTTCCCTGGCCCACGTATCTACCACATGCGCTAAATAAACCGCACACTCATGCTAATGCACTATCGAACCCTGGCTGCTAACAGAACCCTCAATGGCTGATGCCCCATCAGAGAATTTCCAATTCTCCCCCACTTGGGACACTAACTACTACCTTCTGGTAGCGAAACCAAAACACAACTCGAACGTCCCTACTAGGTATTATCACCTTTAACTATGGAACAGTTAACCCTTGAGCGAATGATTACTGCAGAACAACCCTCCCGACATAGATCAACCGATCTTCAAAAGAAACCAAATCCCAGCGGAACACTTCTGCATCTTCTATTCACCGCCACTAGACCTGGAACGGTGATCCTATATCCAAACTCCCCATTCTCCAACACCCCTGGATACTAACCGTCTACAACCCATTGATACAAAACTCCCCTTACCCTCATATCTTCTAATGAATCATGCAGGAAAGGTGAAAAAATTCACAATATAATCATAAACAGTAAGTTAAGAAATGGAAACATACCCGCAGCCACATCTGGCGTTGTCCTGACCTCCTCTGCTGTAAGCTGGAAGGCACGTCCCTGAGCCCTCAGAGGCTTTGCTCTACCCTGACCTGCGATAGAAGTCCTCAATGTAGCAAGTTGTGGACAGTTGGCCTTCATGTGACCAACCTGATGGCAGTGATAACAAATCCTTACGTCCTGAACCGGGGCCAACTGGCGACAATCCCTCGCATAGTGCCCCTCCTTTCCGCACTTGCGGCACGTACCACCAGACTTACAAACTCCGGTATGACCATTCCCGCACTTCTCACAAGTGTGGACGCTCTAACCTCCTATCCTATAATCAACGGTCTTGGACCGCTTCGGCGTCGGCTGAGCGACCTGCCTCTGCTCTCGCAACTGTAACTCAATCTCCAGCTCCGTCCGCCAAGAGGCCTCCTATAAATCCATTAACGTATCACATCGCTGGGTAGCAACAAACTGTCTAATGTTAGTCTTGATCATACTCAGATATCGCGTCATCTGAGCCTGCTCAGAAGCAAACTCTGGGCAAAACAACGCTCTCTCAGTGAACATACGAGTGATCTCCGTCACCGACTCTATATCCTATTTCAACTCCAATAACTCCTAAGCTAGCCGCTTACGCTCGACCCATGGAATGTAGTGGGAGTGGAACATCTCCCTAAACTAATCCCAAGAAACTGCAGCTCTCCGCTCATCCTAATAAGACCCTGTCATCAACCTTCACCAGTCTTTCCCCCCAGACCTCAACATGTTAAGGGCACACCTGACCTTCTGGTCACTCGGGTAGGGACATGTGAAAAAGCACCCCATCTATGTCCGATAGCCACCTCATGGCTATGATAGGGTCCTGAATCCCATGAAAAATTTGGGGCTTCGTGTTGTCGAAGTCCCGGTACTGGAAGCCCCGACTGGCACCTCCCCCTGTCGTTGTTACAGTCGTTGTAGCTGCTGCGGCATCTGTCTCAACTACGGCTGCGTATTTGTCATCAAAATACTCCATCATAGCGGTCTTGATAGACCCAAATAGCGTCGAAATCTGACTCCGGACAATCTCGACCACCTCCTCACAGATGATATCCCTAACTCGATCCTTTGTCAATGCTGGTCCATCCTGACTGATGACCTCGGGTGCTACTGGGCCACCTTGAACGTCCTGTCCTAATCCTGCTCCGGATCCCATCACGAAATGCATCTTAACTACCATATTGAAAACATAACAGGAAGATATCAGACAATCCGCACAAACGACGGGGAAACTAACCCCTAATCACACCCTAGGGATTGTGACTTCCTTGCTACGCGTATGGGTCCTGTGCTTTCAGTAGTACGCGCCCATACTACCTTCCACACCTACCCATATTTGTCTCAAGTATCATCACAACACCCTAACAATATATATAAACATAGCGAGCGCTCAATCCTCACTCCTAGAGGAATGCTAAAACATCTCCTGACTGGCTTCCCGGCCTCGCACAAACCACCCATAAAACTTCCACAAACCCTGCAGCACTAGTGTATGCTAGCCATACATAACACTGGACCCTATAGACTTTCGAATATCCAACCCTACTCTAAGCTCCCAACATAACATAAGGCCAAACCAAACATTCTCAGGCTATAAGATCTTAATTATGTATAACCGTGATGCACACACTAAGAAACTATAGTAATGATTTCAATCTCATATAAATGAAACCCCAGGCTAGCAGGCATCATGTAATCAGGTAATTCTATCATGCAATTCCTGAAGATGCCTAGCCTAGTACTAGCATGTTGTTCTAACATATCACAATATCAAATAACTATATGGTATTTTGGGGTCTACTTACTGGCTCCGGCTAATCATACGCTTGCATCCTCCTTTTGTTATATTGAAAACCTTTTAAAATCATTTTGATATTTTCCTTAGTTTGAGACTGGATTCACACGAGTGTTTCTCCAATTCACTCAAACCAAGGCTATGATACCAACTTGTAACATCCATAAAATTCATGCCAAATTTAAACTTTTAAAAACATTTCAAATACTAAAAGTTATTACAAAAAGGTTTCCAAAATAGTTTATATCATAGTATCCCAGAAAGCCAAGTCAAAATATAAGGAAGTGTACGGCCACGCCTTCGCCTTCCCGCTATCATCAAAAGTACCTGAAACAAAATCAACAACCGTAAGCTCGAAGGCTTAGTGGGTTACCCCCAAATACCAACCTCATATAACCATAAACATATCATGTAACAAACACATAACAACCATGCATCTCGAGTCTACAGTGTGACTGGTTCGCCTGCACCAGGCCTTTAGTCCACCGTCCACCTGGTCCATCCTCCGAGTCTACAATATGACTGGACTGACCACACCAGGCCTTCAGTCTGTCTGGCCCACTCTCCGAGCCTTGGAACGTCTGGACCGCCCTCTCGGGGCCTTCATCCTATACGGACCACTCGCCGGGCCTTCGGCCTGATTAGGTGCCGTCCTGGGCCTGCTGTCTATCTAGTCCGCCCTGGGTATGTTGGCCTACAGCACGAAGCAGGACCCGTCTCAACCCAATCCCCATACTAATCAAACAATCATGTGCACATAAATATCATACGCTAGCATGTATGTAACACATGATCCTACCGATCTAACAGATCACTAACACAACAACCATCCTAAAACTAGGATACCGACCTAACCGGTCACTAACATAACATCATCCTATATACCAGTATACCGACCTAAACCAATTCACTAATATAATACCATCCTAACTACCAGGATACATATCTAGCAGATCAATAAACATAACAAGCGAATACTTGAATACAAATCTGATAAAGATTCGGGCTTGGTGCCTTAGACCTTGTTGATATAGTGAGAATAACTCACTTAGCAATGCCGGTCTGAACTGAAGAATCGAACTCCCGAATCGCTATCTCACCGGAAATTCCCGAACTAACACTTAATAAAAACCAAGTCTAATTTACCAATCTTGACTAAGGGTCCACACAATCCATCATGTCCATTCTCTTTATTGGGCCAAGGCCCAATGCCAATTCCATATCCTTGAAAGTCCTTATTTAAGGCCCATTATTAGCCCAATTTACGAAATTGGGCCTAACTCCCTAATTGGGCCTAAATCCAAGATCCATTATCAAAACTTGGCCCAAGTCCAATTATTCAGAGAGTCCAGCAAGGCTCAAGCCCAGCTAGTCCAAAAACAGCCCAAAAGACAAAAAGCCCAACAGAGGAAGTACGTGGGGCGTACTCCTCTGGTACGCTGGGCGTACGCTCCTAATGTTGACCACCATCGAGGTGATTGACCCAGTATGCTGGGCGTACTAGATTTATGTGGGGTGTAACCTCGCAGATCTTAAAACTTGCATAACTGCTTAATAGATTAAGCACTTAAGCTCAAACTTTAGATCTACTGCTCAAATGTGCTCTAGGACCATAAAGTCTCAAACTTTAGGACTTTGGTTGACTGAATAGGGCTCAATACATGGTCTTAATCCATTAAGATCTCCTACAAAGAACTAGGGACCCATCTAGCTCAAGGGACCTCATTTTTATGCCTTAGGACCCATTCTAGGGTCTGAAAGGACATCTCAAATCGTCCAAAACGAACCATGCATCATAATGGGACTTTATGGGCCAAAAAGTGCAAATAAAATACCAAGGATAGATCTAGAAGAAATAGGTGTAAAGGTAGCAACTTTATACCTTCTGGAGCTCCCAAAATAGATGATGAACCAAGATCTACAAGCCAACCTTCCCTCCTTGGCTCCTTGATGCACAAGCTTCTTCTTGAAGGTAACAAAAACACACTTATAAGCTCAAGAATGATCACTAGGAGGCTAGGGTTCTCTCAAGATGGCTAAGGGAGATGTGGAGGTTGAAAGAGATGATAGGGAATGGTCTATAATGTGCTTAAATACTCCACAAACTCTAAAAGTTAGGGTTCCATCCTGGCATACGTACGCCCATCGTACATATGTGTACGCCCAGCGTACTACATGTACGCTCAACGTACTACTTAATCTTCCAACTTACCATTTTTCCATTAGGGCCTCCTTTCGTCACTTCCTTCCAAACAAAGGGCCAAAATGCCCTAATTAAAAACTGAGGGATGAGTTTAAAGCTACAGGAAAATGGGATGTTACAGTTTTCAAGTAGTGGGAAGTATAGAGGTTGAATATAACAGTGGGAAGGGTAGAGGCAGAGGGAGGTGTACGTTGTAAAGATATGATAAAGGTGACGGTGGTGGCAGTCAGTGGTGATAGTCGTGGACGGTGGTGGCAGTTGGTGGTGATGATGTTTGTGTTCTTGAGTTTTCATTAAATATAAACGGAGAGAGAGAGAGAAAGAGAGAGAGAGAGACGATCTTTTTTCATTTTTAATTAATTAAAAATATTTATATATATATATATATATATATATATATATATATATATATATATATATATATATAAAAGTCTAAGGGGTATAATAGTATTTTTAAGTTGATAAGGACCAAAACAATAAAAATGTCTAATTTTGGACCATTGGTGACCATCAAAACTTTTTGGATCAAAACCACATAATTTTACCAACCACAAAGACCATTTTTGCAATTTTGTCTTTAATAATTCAATATTTTTTTCAACTTTCTTATAAGTTTAAACTTTTCAAATGTTTAAAATTTCATATTTAATTTTTCTTGAAAATAAACCAATATAATACATATGTCTCACAGCTAATAAACAAAATATTACTTATAAATATATAAATTACAATTAAACCAACAAATGCCCAGAAAATCTTTTCAAGAGAAATAACTTTGTTGTAAATAATTCCGACTAAAATTAAAGGCATAATTTCATATTTTGTATCATTTTGTGAGTAAGATTAATTTATAAACTAATATTAGTACGTAACGTATGATATGATGAAGGTTTTTATAAGGAAATATATATGGATGACATAAAAAGGAACGCTCTTCTTCAATACATGATGGATCAGCCTTTGAAGAAGCAATATAACAAGACTTACAAACCGCTGAACTCAAATTCATATTTTGTGAAGACTATATAAGTTGAGTCCAAAAACATGATCATTAGATTTTGATCAAAATAACTTTAATTGATAACAAAATTAGTACCCTAGATAGCCCAATTATCAAATCGAACAGATCAAAAACAAAATTGAAAATAAAGCTTGGAAAATGAGAAGGTAGAACAAAGTTACTTATTTTTGCATCAAGAAGAGAAATCATTTGCAAAAATCGAAAGACCACAAGTAGATTCTGATTTTAAGAAGGAATTACAATTTCTCTCATTATTTTTATCAATACTACAAATAGAATATAGACATATGTCCATCTATTAGAAGAAAATAATGGACATGAGTACACATCTAAGGTATGTATACCTTTATTGTATTCCAACCATGTAAATTGATTCCAAAGTACTACTTTCATATTATATTCCTTTGTTTTATAGGTATTGGCATGTAATTACAAGTGGAGTGCGGCAATTTAAAGCGAGGTCAGTACATGAGGTTTATGTTGTGTACTTGAACCAAAGAACATGTGTATGTAGAGGATGGCAACTAACCAGTATACCATGTGTGCACATCATGGCTGCTATTAGTTATCTAAATGAGAATGTGGAAGACTATGTGGCAATTTGGTTCACACCACAAATGTTTAGAAATTTCTATAGGTATACAATTAAGCCTTTGAATGGAAGTAAAATGTGGCCAACCAACATTGGTTAGACTATGTTGCCCCCGATACATAGAAGATCACCAGGCATGCCTACAGTCAATAGGAAGAGGGATGCTTCAGAAAAAGAAGGCAAACATACTATTAGCAAGGAAGGGGTTGTTACAAAATGCAGCATCTGTAGACAACCAGGTCACAACAAAATCAAATGTCCGTCAGCCAAAGAAGGTTGTTTTCATATCATCTTTCATTCATTAAAAATAAATATAAGTGTTATCTATCAATGCATAATAAATTTAAATGCAAGACCAAATACTAAACCCAAAAAGAAGAAGGGTAAGCATGTTCCTGAAGTTTAAGATGAGTCTGAATATGAGATTGAAGAGGTGGCTGAAGAAGGAGAAATGGAACCTGTTCTTGACTTGGAACCTGAGATTGAAGTGGAAGAAGGAGAAGAAGAACACGTGGTTAACTTGGAACCTGAGATTGAAGTTGAAGAAGAAGAATAAGAACCTATGGTTGACTTAGAACATGTTGTTGAACCTGTTGTTGAAGTGGAACAAGGAGGAGTTGTTGTAGAACACCAAGAAGGAGAAGTTGAACCTGTGATTGAACTGTAGCGCCCGCAGATTTGGGCTAGTCAATTTAGAGATGATAAGCGTCAAAAATGAATTTTTTTTATAGATGATTATTTAGAATAAATAATCTTAACAAAGTTGTAGTATATGTCACAAGGTTTCCGTAAATATAAAGAACGCCGAAATCCGAGTTATAACATAGAAGTTATGACCTGTCGAAAAGTTTTGCGACAAAACCGACACGACACCGGGAAGTGTAAAAAGTGAGTTCATGATAGAGTACTTTTTATCCTTAGTGGTCTAAATGAAATTTTTATAGTACGTCTCCACCTACGCGTGTATATAAAGAACGTCAAAAACGGAGCTCGTATGCAAAAGTTACGACCTTCCGAAGATACAGCTGTCTGAGAGCATGACACGTGTCAGAAACCCTAATCTGATTGCACTCACGACATGAGTATTAATTCTCACGACCTGAGGAGTCAAACGGACACTAATCGTTCCAGAAAACAACTGGGAAGTCTACGGGACGGCTCTTGGAAGCTCACGACGTGAGCATATCATTCTCAAGACGTGAGAAGTCATCCGGACACCCTTTGGAGCTAGAAACGCAGATGGCGGGTCTACAAGGTGAGCAGGCATGACTCACGAAGTGAGCATGTTTAGATCACGACGTGAGAGGCCAAAAACCAGCCTATAAATAGCCATTTCGACAATAAGCTTCCTTACACATTCTACTTCCATTCTCTCTCGTTTTCCGAAGGCCGTTTCCCTTCCCGTGCCTGACGATCACGAACCAATGACCGTTTCTAGTTAGATTCTATCAAATCACGCCACTAAGGTGAGTGCATGGTCCCTTTCATGAACATGATTTTAATACAAGTATTTTTTAAAAGTATTGAATATATGTGTGTGTGAAATATTTGTTAATGCCTGAAATACGTGTTAAGAGCATATCTATAATATATGATGATTTAGGATACATAGTAAACCTAAATTAATTAAGAGGAATATTGGATAGTATCTTCTTAGGAGTACGAGTAACATATACATGGAGGGTAGAACTTTAAAATACGTCATTAATCTGGGAGTATGGATTAAGACATAGTCATTTGTCCTTAGTCCGAGAGTATGAATAGGACATAGTTATTTGTTATTAATTTGGGAGTATGGATTAAGACATAGTTAATTGTCCCTAGTCTGAGAGTATGGATTGGGCATAGTCATTTGTCATTGATCCGAGAGTATAGATTAGACTTAGTCAATTGTCCTTAGTCTGAGAGTATGGATAGGACATAGTTATTTGTTATTAATCCGAGAGTATGGATTAAGACATAGTCAAGTATCCCTAGTCCGAGAGTATGGAATGGGCATAGTTATTGATTCGGGAGTATGGATCAGACATACCCGATTCGGGAGTATGGATTAGGTAAAAAGATAAATTTTAGATCTGAGGGTATGGATTAGGTAAATAGGTTAATTTTAGATCCGAGAGTATAGATCGTGTCGTTGTGAGGATCGATGGGGTGGGGTAAAGTTGCTTATATATGATGGAATTGTATATTTTGTGAGTTCTGACAAATATATATATATATATATATATATATATATATATATATATATATATATATATATATATATATATATATATATAATATAACATTGTGAGCTTGAAATCCCTATGTACTCACCAGGTTTCCCAACCTGACCCACTCAGTCTATTTGTATCACATGTATCGATACGAAGCTACTTTACACTAAGAGATTTAAAGGAGATGTAGATCACTAGTGTAAATAAATGTAAGGTCTGTTTATGCTTGTGTGTCAGTATTGACGATGACATCCAAATGTTTTAATGTGAGTAAAATATTTCTTCGGAAATGATTTGACAATATATTTATCATGTTTTTCTGGGAACAAATTCCACAATATATTTCTTTAAAAATATACTCTGATTTTCAATTAAAGCATAAATAAACCAGTCTTTTCTGGCCGGGAAATTTGGGGATGTCACATGAACATGTTGAAGTTGAATATGATAATGGACATGTGGTTGAGGAACTAGTTGCACAACATGTTGTTGAAGTTGAACAACTAGCATAACCATTAAAGAGGCAAAGGAAATACTCAGAGAGGATCACTGAATTGACATTGAAGAGGATTGCCATCACCACAGATGGATATGATTTAAGTATGACTAAACCTGTTACTTTAGAATGATTCCCTTTGATAGTTTAATTATCTCTTTTGTTTAAGTATGTATTTTATTTAGGGCAGAAAACACTATGCTTTTGTCTTTTAGTACTTTAAAATTGATGTAAATCTGCACATTAAAAACTGTGCTTTTGTTTGTTAGTGCGCTTTAAATAGAATCTACATTATTCAATGTTGTTTTTACATATGATCCCTTCTTTTTTACTATTATGCCCTTCATACTATTATGGATTGCATATACTACATCATTTGGTAAGGGGTTTCTTTTTTACTAGAAACGTGTCTTATAAAGTGAGAGATGTTGAATTATTGGATGAAATCCACTAAACAAGGGTAAAATTATGTGAAGTAGTCTCATCTTACATTCATGATTTGCAGCCTACAGGTGTTGGAATTGGCATCACATCCAACTATAATTTTTCACATTTATTCTCGTTAATCATAGTCAACCATAAGATTCAAATTGTCAATTCAGCAAAAAAGGACATGCTAATTTTTCATTAAATTTGATCCACTTACAATTTGACATTTATGTCGTTAAAAGTGATACTACAAACAACATAAACAACACAATTACATAACTTTTGAGACTACTAATTTCCTACTCGTCTTATCAAATTCTTCATATGTATTCTTTTTGTAAATATTGAAATCATGGCCCATAATGGTAATCCTCACTTCACAGGATTGTGCCCCCACTTCATCTCTTTTCTTCTTGTTGACTGTATCTTCTTCATTAACCCATTCCCAGAATTTGCATTTAATTTCTAGGTTATCCTAAAATAAATAATACAAAAATTAGTGAAAAAAACCTTACTAGATATAGATTAAACCCCACATACCTTTGAATTAGGGCAAACCCTAAACTCTTTTCCAGGATTATCTTTGGTCGTTGAAGTCCAAATAAAAGAAGGGTAACCACAATCACAAGGATTTGAAAAATCAAGTTTCGATTTTAACTTGGGCTTTTTCGATCTCGATCTCGAGCTGGAGTTGTGCGTAGAGGAGGAAGCCATGGAAGAAATCTTGCAACAGTTTTTAGGAATGAAGAAATCGTGCCCTAAGGTCCATTAGTAGGGAGATGTGGGTGTAATAGCCACGTATAGATACCTAATTTCCACATCACCCATTTTTTATTTTTAATTATAAAATACCGGGATTACCTCTTGTATCCGGTTGCCAATGGTAAAATGTGTACACGAAACACGTATTAATTTTTTTTGTGTAAAAGAAAAAAGATAAATGGTATATTTTGAACACGGGTGAAAGATGATTACCCTTACAATTCATTTTCCCGGACTGGAAAAAAGCAAAAAGTAAATATAGAGGGTTTATCTAAAAAATCCTATAATTAAAACCTTATGCAATTTATTTCGATAAAACTACCAATATAAACAAAGACACCTAGTTCGTTTAAAGTCTCTAATCATTTGATCACTGAAAAGTTCCACAATGCTACCATAGGTGTTAAGGACTATTTCTCCAAGAGTTATCTATGTTTTAAAAACAAGACAAACATATAAATCTACCTTATAATAAATGAAATCTAAAAATAACACATGTCATTTTTCTAAACTTTTTCTCTGACATATGACATTTTTTTAAAATAACTATACTTTTTTTTTATAACAAATCGATTTCAATCCAAACTTCAAAAAAAAAAAGTTACCCTAATATTGAACACGATTGAAATTCGTGATTTTTATTATTCTTGCTCCTTTATATGCATTTATCTTTCAAAATTTGAATTTGTATATCATTTTAGTTATGTCCAAACAAGTCCAACTTGACAACATTTCTCTTGTTTTAAAAGTACTAGGTGTAAGACCTATGTATTACATGAGTTGATAAAAAAATTAAATATAAAAATCTAAATATTTAACAACTTTAGATTTATAAGAAAATAAGAAAAATAATGAATTATCAAAATTGATTTTTTTATCTTTTAAATTTAAATAAATAAACAAAATAAACTAATGAGCTTTAATTTGAAAATTTTGAAATAAGAACTTAAGTCGATTAATAAATTGATATTCATTTATTACTAAATTTATTGTAAGTATTTCATTAAAGTATTATGTGAAATTTATTAAAATAGAAAAACTTATAAATTGTCATTTGAAAAATAAGTTAATTTAAAATAACCACAAAATGACATTTGATAATTTGAATTAGAGTGTGACATGTGACAAAAAAACTTTCATTTATTAGAATAGATTGATATTTTTAATCTTTTAATATTTATTATATTAAACATAAATTTTATTACTTTGAACTAAATCCAATGAATAAAATGATTAATTTTTTCCCAACATCTAAAATAAAGAAAATAATAATATATAAATAATAAAAAGTGTGTCTAATTAAGAGATACGTTAAAAACTTTTGTGAGAATACAAATATATTTGAAAATTTTAAAATTAAAATCGATTATTTAATTTAATGTTGGAGGTTGTTGAAAAAACTTTGAGGATTTGAGTTGAATAACATTAGTTTATATTATTTTCATTAATTTGTTTTAAAAAAATAACGATGTTGTCAAATTATGCATAAAGGTAGTTAATATAAGAAAATATGACATTTGTTTGAGAGAAAAAACTCTTTGTTTTTGTAAACACCTTCCATCTAATAAGCAAAAGAAAAATAACATTCAAATACCTACAATATCCATATTTGATACGTACGCTTAGAAGGGTAAGTGCATATTTATGCAATTATGTTTCATATTTTTATGAATTTATTCAACACAAAGGTTTTTGGTAGAAAAATATACAAGCATGTTCCAAATCATTTACTAAAATGTCACATTGATTATGTTAAAATTTAAACAAGCATCCAATGTTGTATAAATTAAGTGTTGGTAAATTTATGATTAACGATTATGTTTTTTTATAGTTTATATTAATTTATTTTGTCAACCATTAATTACACGGTTATAACCTAATTACAAAAATATAATTAACATAACATGTCATAGTTATCCAACTTAAAATCTATATCATATTGACCCTTTTTTAACCATATTTGCGGAAATCTTCTTTTAGCATTTTTCAATATTTTATAATCATTTTTTTAATTCTTACATGTCTTCTTTTTTGCCTGCTGTCATCTTCCTTGTTGCAATTGGCTATAAGCATCAGGTAGTTGTATGGATTCCATTGTGAAATAAACATTCGGTGCTTGATTACAATTGATGAATAGCTTTACAAATTTAGAGATTGTGTGATAAGAAGTAACGTGGTTATTTTTTGGCTTTCTTTATGATGTTGAAGAGAGGGCAGTGGATTGATTGTTTGCTTGCCTGTTTGTTTTTAAAACATGGATGCATACTTACAGCACTGCATACGTGATATTTCTTCCAAAGCTTAACAATGATATTCAAGAAGTTTAACCTATAAGGAGCCATTGAAGAACTTACAGAATCTAGCGCTTATCATGGTATGTATGTATTTTAGATGAAAGTTTGTTCATGTTTCGACTTTTGTATTTGCTTAAGATGGTTATGAGTTGGGGAATTTAACAGTTTCTTGGCATTCAGTATCCATGTATGATCTGTAACTTTAAAAACAATTTATAGACAAAGAAGAATGAGAATCATTTGCAAAATAAAAAACATCAAGTAATTAATGATATAGTTTTTTCATAAAGTTCAACTTCTTGACAGTGTATTTTGTAAGACAGTTGGGCTTGAAATTTACTAACTTCCTGTCAACATATATCCTTGTTCAAAAAACTCAAACGCTAGTGGCTATACTCATTAGTGAAGCATACAAAATTCAAAACTTTGAAAAACGAATCGAAAATCAAGTGAATTGAAGACGTACAACAAAATAAAATACAGAAATACACAACAATTTCGTTTTACAGAATCAATCGTATAAACGCCGACATGGATTACATAAAATAAAGCAAAAATCGCCTGTGGATCGAAGAAGCAGAAGAGAAGCAAGTAAATAAAAACGGAAAACTTCAAAAATGAATAAACATTCCAATTACAATCATGTCAAGACAATAACCATGAACACGAATTGATTTAATCGGACGAAAAAGAAACCAAAACGTGATCGCAAAATTCCAAAAATTGCAGCCACCAGAATCGTGATTGGTGCAGAGCAAACATCCGTCAACAGTCAAGAAGAACGTGATCGCAAAATTCCAAAATTCTACCATAGTTCCAACTATATATATAGGCACATTGCATTTTCATAAACAAGTCATACAATATTAATTTTGAGATATTTGAGCGGGAGTATCAAGATTTTTGATACATGGAGCAGCATCAGAATGAAGCAACCACTGCATCCTTGGCTGAAAAAGTTACTCCGGCAGTCAAGAAAACCCTCCTATTAATCCTGCACTGCATCCTATTATCTGCCGGAAACTCTTTTGGCCCAGTAATCACTCGCCTCTACTTCCTCCACGGCGGCCACCGCATCTGGCTGAGAGGATTCGTTGAGACAGTTGGGTGGCCGTTCACTTTGATCATCCTCATTGTTCTCTACTACCACCGCCGTATCGCCGGAAGAAACAACGGTAACAACCACCCAACAAAATTCATTTATATTCGTCGGAGATTATTCATAGCGGCGGCTGTGATTGGTTTTCTAACCGGTCTCGCCAACTACTGTTACTCCTTCGGCTTCTCCCACCTCCCTCTCTCCATATACGCAGTCATCAATGCGACTAGACTCATTTTCATGGCCATTTTCGCTTTTATTCTCGTAAAACATAAGTTCACACCGTATTCTATAAATGCGGTGGTGCTTCTCACTGTCGGGTCATTGCTGATGGCACTTCATGCTAGCGGCGATCGCCCTGAAGGGGAGAGGAAAAGGGAGTATATTTTGGGCTTTTGTATGACGGTGGCGGCAGCGGCGTTGTATGGGTTTGTGTCGCCATTGATGGAGCTAAGTTTCAACAAGGCAAAGCAGGAGATCACGTATACACTTGTGATGGAGGTTCAGATGGTGATGTGTCTCTTTGCTACTGTGTTTTGCATGGTGGGGATGATCTTCAACAATGATTTCAAGGTACTACAAATTTGAACTTCGTTTGTATCGATAATTTGAAAATGACAAAAATAACCTTTAACAACAAAATATATATATATATATATATATATATATATATATATATATATATATATATATATATATATATATATATATATATATATATATATATATATATATATATATGAACCACATCCGTTACAATCAATCTTGATATCTAAGTTGTTGAATAATAGTATTGTTTTTTTTTTATCTGTTTAATTTACAGGTGATTTCGAGGGAGGCAAAAGATTTTGGATTAGGAAAAACGAATTATTATGTGATTTTATTTGTGAGCATAATATTGTGGCAGTGTTTCTTCGTGGGATCAATGGGAGTCATATATTACGGATCGTCGTTTTTATTAGGGGTCATAGCTACGATCCAAATTCCGGTGATGGAGATATTCGCCGTGACTTTATTCAAAGAGAAGTTCCAAAGCATAAAGGGTGTTGCTCTTGTTTTATCTCTTTGGGGATTCGTTTCCTTTTTCTATGGCGAGTATAAGTACACGAAAATGAAGAAGGGTAATACACAATCTACTCTTGAAGTAGTGTAGTCTCGTTGATGATTTCCCATATAACTGTCTTCAACCTTTAGTGCAATTATGAGATGTCTTGATTAACTGAAGTTCTAAAACGTTATCACTAAATTTAATATTGAAGTCAGAAAGTTCAATCAGATTTTTTTTTTAATATTGAAGTCAGAAAGTTCAATCAGATTTTTTTTTTGTAGCTACATTGTTTAACAAACATTTAAGTAATTGTAATGTGGTGCTAGTATTTTAGAATGTTAACAAAACATTCTCTAATCTACTTTTAAAGTATATATTCTGCTTAAAGAAGAAGCTATGAACCATCAACCACAAACTCAACATGTATATTTCCAACATCTATTATCGCTATAAACTTCTGTAAATAAATTATCTATTAATGAAAATAGTTACAAAAGTGGTAACTTTTTATAAGTTGAAGTATTACTAATATTATTATAAAAGAGTAAATTACAATGATCCTTATGTTTTTGTAAACTATTATCATCGAATTATGATTGGTCAAAACACTAGATACTTAAATATGATTGGTTTATTGTATGTGGCAAACAAAAGGAATGAGAAGTGTTTTTTTAGTTTTAACAAGAATATGACAAGTATCATGAGTCAACTTGACATTTTAGGGGTGTTTGGATAGGAAAAAAAAATGTTTATTGTTTATTCCCACGATAAGCTAACTTTGAGTGTTTGGATAAAATCCAGCTTATTAAGTTAAATAAGCTAATTTTAATAAGCATCTCTCCCCATACTTATTGCTTATTGCTTATTCTCACCACAAATAAGCTAATAAGCAATAAGCTAATAAGCTAATCCAAACACCCCCTTAATCTAAAAAGAAAAATATAAAAATAACCATCGCTGTTAAGGGGGTAGCAATAGGATGAGATTAGAACGGATATTGATAATTCCAGCCTCAATCTAATTGTAAAGCAAAATGATTCGTACACAACATTTTTTCTCCGTACACAACAAATTATGTTTTATAGGATTGTATTGTACAACATTTTAAAACATGAATTTTTATATATGAAAAAATATTGTTGTATACGAATCAGTTCCCAATTATAAAATCGTATTTCAAACTCCATCTTATGATTTTCCGTTAGTAAATAACCATCTTATTACAGGTATACCTACGAACACGGGTGTTCCAATTTATGATCATATTACTCGTTGGAATATTCGTTACCAAACCGAATCATAACTCATCCAAAAATTGATTTGTTTTTTCATTACTTTCAAATTCTTAAGGATAAACGATTTTAATATCTAAAACATTATAAATAAATATAATCATTAAGATTTAAATATCTAATTTTCATGACAAAATATCAACATCAATCCAAATAATAATAATACCATAAGTAATAAAAACAATACCATTAATTTTCTAAGATGTAATTAATGGTTTACATTAGAAACTTTATGTTTATCATTACATATAATACTATAATATAATTTAAAAATGATATTAATAATAATATTAATATAAGTATTATAAAATTAAAAATGGCTCGGATCGGATAGAACAATATAATTGGACGAGTATTATCTTAATTCCATAAAATACTCAAACAAGTGAAATTTTTAGAACAAATGTCATATATTATATTACTAAGTGTGATATCATATATTATATGGGTTTATTTAAAAGAAAATTAAATATGAAATTTTAACAATTTGAGAAGTTTGAATTTATAAGAAAAATAAAAAAAAATTGAGTTATTAAAATTAATGAGACTTTAATACATAAAATACATTCTATATATAAATTCTTTCTAATAAATACCTTACATATTAAATGTGAAATTTTAATTTAATAAAATAAAAAATACAATAAAATGACAAATGAAAAATAAAAAATTCAAAAATTCTAGAAAATATCATGTGTACAAATTAAAGAGAATAAGAAATGTTGCAAAAAGATTTTGATGTATCGATAAACCATGTATCCGGCGTAGAATTATGGGCTCGGTTTTTTCTATGGCAAAATATAGATACACGAAAATGAAGAAGGTAATACACACCACTCTTCAACTAGTGGTCTTGTTGGTGATTTCCCACATAACTTCAACCTTTAGTGCATTTATGAGTTGTCTTGATTAACTCAAGCTTTAAACGCTATCACTAAATTTAATATTCAAGTTAGAAAGTTCAATTAGATTTTTTTAGTTACATTGTTTAACAAATTTAAGTTATTATAACGTGGTACTACTTTTTTAGAATGTAAACAAAACATTATCTAATCTACTTTTATAGTATATATATTTTGCTTAAACAATACGATGAACCATCAACCACAAACTAATTAAGGATATACATTTCCACATTTCCAACAATTATTATCGCTATAAACTTCTATATAAAAATTACCTATTAATGAAAGTAGTTACAAAAGTGACAACGTTTTATAAGTTGAAGTATTACTAATATTATTATAAAAAAAGTAAAAGAGGAAGTCCGAGAGAAATGATCTCATCGTGCTTTTTGGGAGAGAGGAAGCTTCAAGACCTCCTTTGATTGCAATGGTCCTTATATTTTGTAAACTATTATCATTGAATTATGATCGTCAAAACACTAGATGTTTAAATATGATTGGTTTATTGTATGTTGCAAACAATAGGAAGGAGAAACGTCTTTTAGTTTTAACAAGAATATGACAAGTATCAAGAGGCAACTTAACCATCGTAGTTAAGGGGTAGCAATGGGACGAGATTAAAATGAATATGAAATTGTATAAATAATTTCAGCCTCAATAATTGTATTTCAAACTGGATCTTGTCCCATCAATGTTCGGTAAGTAAATAAGTAAAGGGTTTGTATTTTTACACTCCACCTATTTTAATAAATGCAAACTTTTATAATCATTTGGGGCATCTCGACACTTGACTTGGTGAAAAACCACTCGAAAAGGGGTGATATCTTGGAAAATAGCATTTTAGGGCTGAAGTCTATCTCTAGGGGCCAAACCCTCCTTGGACCGAGGTCCCAGGAAGCAAAACCGGAGCCTCCTTGAGTAGCCGCAGCCATCTAACCGCAGCCCCTTAAGGAACCGTAGCCTTCGGACCGCAATGGCTAAGGACTGGAGCTACGAGGACGAGGCTGCTGAAGACCGCAGCGGAACCGAACCCGGAACTAAGCACCGCAGCCAACCTTCATTTCGGACCCTCCTGACGAGCCACCTGCGGTATCTGCTTGGACCGCAGTCCCCTCCCCTTTGGACCTAATTCAGTGACCTCGGAACTAAGGCTGCTGAGACCGAGCCCTCGCCCAGACTTCGGATTTTCCACCTTTTTACCCGGTTTTCGACAACGACTCCGTTTTAAGCCTGTAAGTTATAACCAGAGTCTCTTATAGGGAGAGCGTGATAATTGTGTATAGATCTATATTGGGTTTGACACCCCACACCTTGCTGCTAGCTACAGTGGGACCTGCAGGTCTACGGGTGACAAGATTCATAGTATCTTAACGTCTGAAAAGCGTTGTGCAGGTTATTTATCGTCATAGTATGGTTATAGTGACTCACATACGTAGTTAACTATCTTTCAAGTTTACATGGACAATTTTACTTTGAAAAGGTGTTCACTTCCAAATCAAAAGGGGTTTTATGCCGATTTAAAACCACTTTTATATCTTTAAGTACGGAAAATACTTGTTTATTTTCGGTCCTGGGGTTTAGTACCACATAATTTTTATAAGGAAAATATAAGATTTTCTTTGGAATCATATCTCTGTTAAAACTATATTTCATCTAGAATTGTTAGACTTCAGCTATAATTGCTAAATGTATATGCTAGAGTTATATAAGAATCTAGTCATAATCGACTTAGAATTGGTGGCCCGCCTTACTTCCTGTTCCTTGTTTGGTTGTGGACCTAGGGCAGACCCATTATATTCGACGGTTTATTTAATTCAAATTTTATATAACTTATATACACTGGGCGATTATAGAAGGAATCTATGGGTCTTTCTAGGATTCATTATCGCGTAACATAGAAGTATTCATCTCACTTAATAAAGAAAATATTGGATTTTCTGGAAGCATACTTTGTCGCTTCTACAAGGAAAGCGGTTTCTTTGTCAAACAAAACTCTTATGAACTCACCAACTTAATTGTTGACACTTTTTCAAAACTACTGGTTTTCCCGAAAAAGTAGAAACGATATGACTTATGATACCGGATCCAGGCACTCTATATATGTGGGCACCTGATATCTATGAGGGTTCACCCACCCTGGTTACAACATTCCTTTCTATTGCGCCTAAAATCTCTAGTCGTAGACTATTAGTCGTTCCATTGTTGCACCACCCCAATGTGTGTTGCGTAGTAACTGCCTAGCTATCTGTTACGTTGTCAAACCCTTCCGAACAACCACCTATGATGCAGAGACTACGAGTGACGGACAACTAAACGACAACGAGTGGTTGCTTTACCGTCTTGTTCCGTCGCATGTCGTTCTTCCGTCTTTGGGAACACTAGTTATCTTTGGTTTGGTAAGGCCGACTCGATGGTTGCGGAGCAAGGTTACCAAGGGAGTGGTTGCTTCGCAAGCCTATATATTACGGTCTAGCGTTATCGTCGTTGTGGCGCTTGCCGTAGTGGTTGTTGCTAGTAGTTAGGACCACTACAAGTTGTCGTTACCATATTAGGTTGTTAGGACCACACCACTCGTCGTTATAGCACTAGTCCTTTTTTTTTGTTCGGCGTTAGGGGGCCCCACGAGTCGTCGCTAGCGTCATCGGTTGTTTTGAACACAAATCGGTCACACTACTGGTTGTTTGGAACGCTAAGGCCGAAAGGCAGGCGGTCGGGAACACTAAAGGCGCTTGCTCTGGGCGCTAGGGGCCGTTGCTCACGCAAGCGAAAGGGTGAATTCTTTCCCGGTATGCCGCTCCGCGAGCTAGGAGCGAGAACTACTAGAAAATGGTGAGATCATTAGATCATTAGTGAAAGAAGGACCAACGACGATCCTATCCTAAAGGAGAAGAAGGAGTAGGAGGAGTCAGTTTTCTTTGAAGATCGAGGTTTTAAGAAATAAGGAATGCAAAAAAGAGTAAGAACTACTCTACTTTCTTTATTTCTCCTTGTAGTATTAGGGGTCTTATTGTATTTTATTGGGGTCCGGTGCGGACAATCAGAGTTTGTTCATGCCTTATTCTTTAAGGCTACTCTTTCTTTTGGGGTTCGATCTCTCTCGCTACTCTTACTTAAAGTAGGGTGTTCCGGTTTTATTATTTTTTTGATTGGTTTTGCTGCGAGGGCTTTATTCGCTAGTGGGGCCGAAATCTATATGATGAGTCCGTCGGGTGGGGGAATAATCCCTTCCAATTCTGGTTCCTCTTGGACGGAGGATTCGTTCGAGATCAAAGTGTTGATGGAGCCCTCGCCCGAACCGGAAATGGAAGGCACATCGGCTCGTTCTGCGATCCCAAGGGTGGATGAAGCGGGCCCCCCCTACCCACAATTGTAGCTTGGAATCGTCGATGCGAAATCGAATTGCACGACTCGAGGGGGACGGTAGCTCCTATCTGCTGGATAAGGAAAAGGGAGAATATTGGTCCGACATCAAACTCGCGCTGGGGCAAGCTCCCTCCCAGCAAGAGTATCAAAGGTTACTCGAGTTTGAGAACAGGGATCTACAGATCCGAGAACTCAAACATGAGTGTCTACGACTTTTTCAAAAAGTCTTAACCCAGAATCCTACCTTGGCCGCCCAGGCCCCTTACAACCCCCAAGAAGCGTTTAACGACTTCTTGGGCCAACATCGCGACCGACTGGACCAGAGGGAATTGGAAGTGGACGTGGGAGAAAGGGACCAAGAAGAAATCAAGTTTTTAGATCTCTTGAGACAAAGGCTCAAAAAAGATGGCCCTGCCTATGTTACATACATCTTTAAATAACTCATTTTGGGATTCTAGTGTTTTAGCGGAAACGCGACCGGATGTAGTCATTTTAGTTTTGCTTTGATTGTGCATGATGAACCGGGTGATTTGATAATATAAATGGGAATGCGGCCAATCCAAGATTGGATATACAGTAAAGATCTTTTGGCAGAAATCAAAGACAAGGGCAAGTACTTAGCTTAGAGCCCTGAGCTCCTCGGATCGGAAGAAGACCAAACTGCGAAAGGAGAAGCCCTCTTCAGAACCCATACCCTAAGTCAATTCTTTTTCTTTTATTTATTCAGAATGAGCCGCTGAAACTTGCTTGCGCATGAACATCATGAACATGCGGTAGACTTCTCGGAGGTGCCAGTAAGGCTAAGGCGGCTATGGCTGCATTTGCCAAATCCGAGGGCTGAGGGGTGCCCACTGGTCTACAGCATATGATGCGGGTTATTGCCCATGCCTTTTTGTTTATAGAGATCGACTAGAAGAGAAAACCACTTATACTGCCTACTTTATTCCTAAAGGAAGAGAATTCATTCCCATTCCTTAGAACAATAAACAGCTTCCATTGAGTCTCTAAATGAAAATGAATGAGTCTCTGAAGCTACCCTCACTCAATGCGAAGAACTCTCCGCCCAAAGCTTTCCTTTCCCGGAGCGAGCCCTACCCGGAGCAGACAACTCTTGATCTTGACTGGCAACGGAATTCGCGGCACTCACTTTCCTGGGCCTTCGATCGATCTTTTGTGGGAGAAGTCTCTTAGTACGGGATAGAAGGGGCAGCTGCTGTGGGAGTAAGCATAAACAAGCAGTAAGCCCACCACCGATCTATCTCAATGCCATCGGCAAGCTGCTACCTCGGGGCTATTATCCCGGGTTGTTCTAAGACTGAGACAGAGAATAATGAATTCGAATATGCTATAATAAGAACACTTATTAAATCCGGATCTATTTTAAACAAGGTGACACCTTTCCGGCAACTACTCCCGGGCAAACTGCAACTACCTTCGAATAGGTTCTTTCTCTAAAGTCAGGGTTCGCATAATCTGATAAAGAAGGAAGGGGATTTATTCTCTTACTCACCGGGTTAGGGTTTTCTCTCTTTTCGAAATGCTAGTTTCATATTAGACTTTCAAGCTGCGGCTACCCGGGTTTTCTTTATATAGCTATCCCGCAACTAATCCTAAAACAGCTTCTGCAGATATAGGATAAATAGAAGATAGAGTGAAAGAAGTCTTTATCTCTGTACCATCCCTCTACAGACTGACTTGAGATAAAGAAGAAAGAGAAAGACTTTCTGTGAAAACTCCTATTACTACTGGGGTAGCTCCCGAACCTTCTTAAACTTCTTCCCCGGATTTCTTCGAGACTTCAACTTCACTTCTCAATCGTCTAAAAGAAAAGGTGGTCTGTTCCTGGTAAAGGTATTTTTCTATTCACTGGACACCCACTGAAACGACCTCTATAGTTTAGGGCTCAAACGACGGCTCTTTCCTACCTTACTTCTCAACCAAACCAGATTAAGCAAAGCACGCAAAGATGTCCACTGTCTATTCATGTTATTCTTTTTATCCTCGAGCAACGGTGGGACCTATCGTCAAAGAAGACTTTTTCTCATTCGAGGTATCTATACCAGGCATCTCCGCGAAAGTCTAATTATCAAGTAGTTCAAACAAGAGAGGCAAGCGCCTTATATATAGGGCACTAGCGCTTCGCCTACCACACCACACTTCCTCGATCTCGCCATAGGAAATATTATATCGGAGTCTTTTGGAACAACTTGCGGATTTTCCTTGTTCGTTTAAAGCGGAAAGCATCCTTTGGAGATCTTCCAAGGAAGACTCCCGATCTTTTTGTCGTCCTTGAAAGAATTTCTCTCAAATGACTTTTGTCAATTCCCATTCATCGTTGGGATAAAGGGATTTCATTTTGGCGATGATTTCATTTTTGAATTCAAAGTGTCGAATAGCTATATCCCTTAATTGGGCTTGTTGCTCTGCGTTGAACTCCTTTAGTGGCTTTAGAATGGAGTCTGCCCTAAGTACGTCTTGAATTTCTGCCTTAGGAAGTCGATTTATTAGAGAAGCCATTTCGTTGTCCTGAAGTTCAACGTTGATAAATTTATTGTTTGGAATTTGAATCCATTGTTCATACACTATTTTTGGCAGTTCATTTAGATTTGGCACTTTCCATTGTACAAGCAAGATTGGTTGGATTAGCCCACTTTTCTGTAGGTTATATATTTACTTATGCGGTTTGTCTTGCCTCTATCTTCCCGGGACTCCTGCGGGCTAGAGAGATGGAACTACTAAAGCAGCTCCCTCTGCTTCTGGAACTGTAAAAGGGTTGGGGGCAATCACTTTTTAGATCATGGCTTGTAATCCCGGAGCCTTTCCCTTATCTTTTAGCTTACCTAAGGTAATTTATTAAGATAAAAAGTCTAGGATTGAGATCTGAGCAATCATTTTTCCCCAGCTACGTTTTAGGGTGGTAATTGGTTGCTTGGTCGATTGCTCTCGTTAACGACCACAAAGGCATACATAGAAGGCAGATGAGAGAAAGCGCTCGATGAACGATGATTGAAGATTGCAGCATCTTTTTGATAAAGACAGCATTAGACCTGTACATTTTTGAAGCAAAATTCGGCCAGCGCCTCGACCTGGTACAAAATGGCCATCTTACTGAATCCGAAAGGTCGACTACGACAAAAATGTAGTTATTCCCCCTTTAATTTAAGAGATAGGGCAATCGTCCTACGAAATCTATGGTTATGCTTTTCCCATGGCCAGGAAGGTATTGGGCTGATAAAGCCCTTTAAGGGAGAGAAAATGGGGGGCCCTAAAATGCCTCGGGACGACTGCACGTTACATCATAGCAGCACGACCAAATGGAGGCGGAAAGCCGGTTGGGCGCTAGCGCTTTATATTATACTAATATAATATGAATTCAATTAAGTTAAGGGCTTTTCCCTTATTAGTAAAGTTGCTCGAGGCCGGAAAATGAGAATACAATCTAGAAGATCTGGTCGAATGGTAGAAGAATCTATGGATTCGTTAGGAATCGATAGTCGTTGGCTGGACATACGAGTCACAACCAGCCGGGAAGAGGAGGGATCAACGACGGAGCTACTAGCTACTAGTTGTAAAGGAAAGGACAAGACCACCTTTCGTACATTTCTACTGGTCCAGACATTCGAATAGCGAACGAAAGACCAGGAGATTGGATCTAGAAAGCACTTCCAGCAGGGTTGACGGCTGTGTGGTCCTCATTCAGCTGGAAGTAGGAAAGAAATCCCGGCACGACCGATGACTTAGTCTCCTTCTCCGCTTCGACTCAACCACCTACCTAACCTCTTAGAAAAGATCCGATAGATAGCAACTACCTAACTTTTAAGCCCTTCACCAATCAAGGTCTTTCATCTAGTAAGTCCTAGTACTATGTTCTCCAAGCTTGACTAATAGAGTAGGCATGCCCTTTAGAGAGCAGTAGAATGTTGGGTTAGCTCTGCCTTTAAGTGATAGGGGGTGAGGGGAACTGCTCAGAAATGTCTTAGTTGGTTGAGGAGTGACCGATCCGGTCAGTCAAAAAATAGTAAAAAAAAAAGAAAGTCTGTCTGGTCTGGTGTAGCTAATGTGA
>NC_136408.1:4917500-4952466 GCF_051521515.1 Lactuca serriola
GGAACCTATCAATTCTAAACTTTAGAAACCATACTCCAAGACTTATATCCATCCATTCGTTGGATCTATCCCTTGTCTTTGACTAAGAACACCACCAAAACACGCAGAAAGAATACTCGAAACACACTGATCGTGAATTTCACCCAATCTCAAACCCAGAAGTTGTATTAAAAACCTTAAATACACCCTTGACTCCTTGACACATCATTACCAACCCAATGCTCCTATGAGCAAAGATGGTTAATCCAAGAATCCTCACGTTGCACCCAAGGCCCTTATCAACTCAGGTGTACCCTACCTGACAATAACTCGAGACATTCACAATGAACTTCATGACCGAGGTTCCATAACCGATACCCATCATTGGTAACTAAAATCTTAATAAACAGCTCACAAGCAAACCATATTTATAATGTAAACACTTCACAAGAGACTTCTGATGCACAACTATTACTCCCAACAACCCTTGACTGCCCGCATGTTCCAAACCATCTGGCCACTAAGACTCCCGACTCCCATTATACAATAACATCCAAAGTACCACACGCGAACAAAAACATGATCATTGGGTCTACAACCTGTGTCTGGAATACCCATACAAGGTCCTCAACATAAGTCTGGATTGCCTCCGAGCCCACATCATGAGTCTGGAATGTCCTTCCGGACCCTCAACCCATGTCTGGAATGCTCCCGATATCTTGACGATCCAAATGACTACCGATCCCAAACATGCCAATAATACTAACAATCTTGAGACCTAAGAGTCTCAATCAATTGTCCACCAGGTCCCGCCCACATGAAACTTACAACCATTGGTTCATGATATATCGTGTCACATTCTAACCACTAAAATGATAAGCTCATGGTACCACATTGATCTTGTCGTCATTCCACCACTCGCCTAAAAACTCACGACCAGCACCAAGGGGCCTAAAGACACTCAACCTCAATCCACCATCTTGCAAGAACCTAATCAACATCCTCTCAACTCTAACCGAACACAACACTGCCATATTCTTTTACCCCACACAATTCCTTTCATAGTACAAGCTGCTACCAATGCAAAATCCGACGAAAACATGGTCACACACGATGCATGAATGGGATACACGATCACACTCTTGTTCCAATTCAAAGGTTATAACCCAAATAAGAACCATGTATATAATTTGAACCAAGTGCTTCATTGCTATGTTGTCCAACCCACATATATTCCTTACAAAAATATCTAATGAACTTACCACAATACACCCTTAAGGGAACCCACAACCTTATCCAAAGGGTGAAGTACCAGAAGGTCTAACAAAATGATGAACCTCAATCATTAACATAAAACATTCTCCTGAACGATCGAAACAAGATCCATTAACTTGATTGAGACTGAACAGACCCCATCAATATGTAACTATCTCGACAAGACTTTTAATATTATCCATAAATGCTGCTAAAACTCTGGTCAGATCCATCCAAATACCAACCATGCCAGTGTGCATGCCAAAAATTAGATTCTATGTAGATTTAATGTCATGTCTACAAAAACTGAATAACGTTGCCCCAACTTCTAAACTTCCAATAACTAAGAACATCTCCCAAACTTGAGCCGAACTTGATGATAGGTTGACGCATCTATTGAACTTCAACTGATACTTCAAAAGAATTTTCGTTATTGATGATGAATGAAATTTCCGATGATCTAGGATACATTGACAACTAATCCCATTATCCAATACACTAATGAACCAAAACCCACGAGGAACCATACATACCAAACTCTGAAACTAATTGACTGATCAGTAACTGCCCATCCTAGACTATAAATGTCACACCCTGGCCGTCGGCGGAAACACCGGGCAGTGTAATGTCATTTCTCGTATCATAGTTATCAACTTCCTGAAAACACATGAAATTTAAAATACGTCAACATAAAGTTGGTGAGTCCACAAGTTTTGACTCCATATAAAATTATACATTTTCCAAGTTCAAAAGTATAGTTTTGAAAGTATTATTTTGAGTTTCCAATGTTTAGTATATATATCCTAGGTATAATGGTTTACTTACCAAATAAGTATATACCTATAAGTCTCATATATTATAAATATAAATGTTTGTAATTCCATAAAAACTAAGTTGCTACGTATAAATCTTATTTCAATTCTATACGAGTAAAACCGCTACGTATAAATCTATTTCAATTATATACAAGTAAGTAGGATAGGTATAGTGGTCTACTTAATATACAGTAATATAGCTACTAGATTCTTATACTTAGAGTGTCACACCCCAAAACCATGAACGGCGGAAACGTTCTGGGGCGGAGGACATCATGTATAGTATCACAACAATGAAAATTAGTAAACAAGCAATAACATCATCCATTGCATTAATAATATAATTTTAATACAAGTGTGTTCTGTCAAATTATAATAGACACTAAAGTATAATCAAAATGAAAGATGAGTCTTAAACGAGCTCCATCTTCTCTAAACCTTGCATCGGTACCTGTCTATCGTTGACCTGAGGATACAAGTTATTTTGAAAGAGAGTATCAGCTTTAAAGCTGGTGAGATCATAAGTATTAATGTGTCTTAATTTTTAAAACTTGTAATGAAATACATGAAAATGTTTGTAGAACAACTACAAATGTTTGAAAAACCCTAGAAATCTTTATGATTTCTACTATTATAAAAGGGAGTCTTCTACCAAGACCCAACTGCTTTGAATGTAGCCTTCTACCAAGACCTAACTGTGCTACTATTATTATTATTATTATTAGAAATTGTATCCTTTGGTACTAGGATACTCAAATATAATTCACCTCATCCATTATGTGAATGAGTCACAAGATAAAGGTAATAATATAAATAACCTAAGTATTACCCTTTGGTACTAGGGTAACTAACAGTGTTAACTGAAGACATCTGTAGATGTACATTTACCTCTGTTGCTAACAACTGGGTATAAGAATAGTTAGCCCCTTAAAGTATACCTGTAATGGTATCAACCGTTGACATCCGTGGATGTGATTTTACCTCTATAGCTAATAGAGATTCTAGGAATGGTTAATCCCGCAACGTATCCTTTGGTACTAGGATATTAAATCCAATCTATCTCCTCGATTATGTGATTGTATCACAAAGTAAAGATAATAATGAGGATTATATAACATAATCTATACATATAAAATGTAATAATAACTCATCATATATTATCTATGTAACCGTACTCATGTAAATGTAATAATGTAAATGTACTCATGTAAATGTAATCATGTAAATGCACTCATGTAAATGTAATCATGTAATTGTATAGTAATGTACTATAATGTTCTGCGTGTGCTAGTTGTAACGTGTGTTCTCTCTCTATCTAGCATGTATAGTAATGTACTGTGTGTACTAGCTGTAATGTATGTTCTCTCTATCTAGCAAGTATTGACTCATGAATGAACTGTCTCATTGTATGATATCGCGTTCTAGTAATGGTTCCAGTATCTTCCAAAACTACCCATATGGTAGCTTACTAGTAATGTAACTGGTACGTATGAACATGGAAGTATACCCTTGCTACCCAAGGGTACTAAATGAACTGGAAGAACCTTTATGACTATATATGTACACATGATATATAACTAATATTTAAACGACCTTCGGACGGGTACCCGATATCCCACCAGACCACATCTCAAGCGCAAAAAGGAAATAGGGTGGGCAGGCCTTCCTAAGCCTTTTAAACATTGCATATATAACTATACATACGTAGACATGAAATTGATAATATGAAAGCATAAAATAAGTTTTGTAAAACCTTTGAACAAGATTACTATCTAAGAAAAGATCGACTTGATGTTAATCTATAAAACGGGTTGAAAGCATGTGTTTGATAAAACAGTTTAAGTATAAAGAAACATTTGTTTGAAACACAATTGTAAATGAGTTTGAAATGAAGCATACAGTGTAAAATGAACAGTTTAATAAAGAGTTTTAAACATATAAAACGTTTATGAAAAATCATGTGAAGAAAACTGTTTGGTAAAAACCGCTACTATGTAGTAAATCATTTGAATGCTGCTTATTAATCACATGTGATTGATATAATAACTAGCATGATTCTACTTGTATCCCCCCATAAAACATTTAAAAACATTTAAAACATTGATTAAGGGGTATGAACTCGCTTGTTGTGAGTGGTACGAATAAACTGAAGACGTAGGATTGCTAGGTGTCAAGTGAAGTCTTGAACACACTCTATGATCCTAGTTAACATATAATATCACATATATGTATCAAATTAGTCTATAAACAACTAATAAACAAGTCAAGACACCTTAGGACATGTTAAACACCTTTAACAAGTGTTTTAAGCCTCAAGGATTGCATCTAAGTGTTATAGGGAAAAGCTATTGTGTGTAGGGTTCAAGGAAAACTCCTTAATGGAGTTCACGGACCTAATGTCAACAACAAAGGAGTTTACAGTCGTAAACTCATGGGTTTATGGTCGTAAGATCCTACTTAATAGACCATTTGTTGTTTTGGGGCTTTACAAGACCCTAAGAAGCATTTCTACTTAATGGTATGGTCTTTGGAAGAGTTTAGGGCATCCTATAACTCCTTTGAGGAGTTCATGGACCTGGGACCAAATCCCTTGGAGATTACGGCCGTAATCTCCCATGGAAAGGGTGTTTTTGGTGTTTTCAAGTCCCTAACTTAACTAGGAATAAATCTAGGCTAGTGTCCAAGGCTTAAGGAGAGTTTAAAGCACACTTTGGCCCTTTTGTTTGGAGTTCACGGCCCTGGAACTTCTTGGGCAGTGAACACCTTACTCTTGGTGTTCTAGGGGTGTTTTCTAGTCCTAAACACATTAGGGTACAAGTCTAAACTAGTTTCATTGCAAGAGGAAGGGGATAGGGCACTCTTTGCCCCTTAAAGAAGGGTTTATGGTGCAAGATGTTCTTGGGCCGTAAACTCTTTAATCTTGATGTTTTCCTATGATTTCTAGTGTATTAAGCACATAAGAAGCTCTATAATACCACTAGATAGAAGTACTCACTTTCTAGGACGAAAGTCCGAAGATCCTTGAGAGAAAATTCGGCTTTTCTCAAGTTGGAAATGTAACTAATGAATAATTATGGCTGAGAATCATATATATACTCGTGGGGTTTTTGGTAGAAAATATTTCTATTCAGGCATTGAATTCTAATATCAACGAGCTTTGGAATAACAGAGTTGCACATTACCCTAGTGCATCCAATCTCCTGATATCTCCATAAGTGTAAATCCTGAAATACTCCAAACTTATTCCAAAAGTCGGAACATTTACTGCAACTGTTCTAACTTCTATTGACTTGATATGTTATACAGAATGGAAATTTCGGGTTGTCACATCATCCCCCTGTTAAAGGGAATTTCGTCCCGAAATTAGAATTTTGGTAAGGAAGTAGGTATGAATGATCTAGTCATGAGGTGGAAACTTCCTAATCGATTGGTTCTCGCGCTCATTAGTGAATTCGGGTCCTCGGTTGGTATCCCAACAAACCTTCACTAAAGGGAGGCGGCGCTACTTCGTCCGCTTGACCTCTCGGTTGAGGGTTGCTACAGTTCTAATACGAAGGCGTGGATCCCGTCGAGTAGACTTACGAGAGTCCTAACGGAAAGGAATGATTTCAAGATCGAGACGCGAAGGGTAAAATGTACGTTACTACGCTCGCGGAGTAGGTGTAGTTTGTGTGATATAGGACCGATCCTGGTAAGAATCTCGGAGGTCCTAACTATCTTGGATTTAGCTTTCCACGCTTTACGAAGCGTATTAAGCCATTCCCAGAGTGAGACTTCCTAAAGAATTTGGTCTCTCACTTTGAATTTCCAAGGTTTCTTTTTCTTGCTTAACTTCCCAATCAAAGGCCACCCTCTGCTGGGTCAAAGTCGTAAGGGTTTCTGTAATTTGCGAGGAGTTCTGAATGGACTACGATAGTAGGTCTGCAAGACCTAGAATTTGGCGAATTTTTGTCGGCGTTTCTCGTGTCGACAAATTCTCAACGGTTTTGATAAATTGACAGAGCAATCAAGAATTTCCACATCACTAATAGTGTGTCTTAGGAAATTTTGACTCTTCAATTCCAAAACTCGTGTTCAGAGAACTTTGCGAAAAGTATCTCCGAGGGTAATGTTTCCATGGATTCCCTCTTACTACGAGGGTAGATAAGTAAGTCATTACATGGAGAAATGACGAACTGATCCAAGTAAGAAAGACGTACCCTACTCATTTAGCTCATGAATACTATGGGCATATTGGTCTTATCCGAAGGGTATCACTACGGACTTGAAGTGTCCACATCAATTTCGGAAGGTAGTCTTCAGGACATCCTTCCATAACACTCGAACTGGTGATATTCGGATCTCAGATCCATTTCTGAAAGTAATTCTTTCCTTGCGTTTGCTCAACCAATTCATCTATGCGAGGCAGAGACAACGATTTCTAATGAAAAATCTTGACGGAGTCCTCGATAGACGAGGTACATACGATGCAATCCGTCGACCTCTAGAAGAATGAGATCGGAGTTCTCTAGGGTGAGAAGCCTAGTCTTCCAATTCTATTTCTGTGTAGTTCGCTAAGTTGTCCGGGCTGTTCTTGTATCTCTGTAGGTGTTTAGACTGTAGGGCGATCTGTTTACAGAAGTCGTACTGGGTTCTAAGTTTGTTCACATGACGATGCGATTACTCGTAGTCTTGGGTAGTCTCCGTCCTGAAGTTCATATTAGAATTCATACATGGTTCAACGATCACAATCTCGTGTATACATGTCGTATATAATTAAGATTGAAAAGGTAGTCAAATTACTGATTCTTCTTTAAGCTCACATCCCATCGAGGAAAAAGAAGTTAAAGTGAAATCATCAATTCTAAACTTGTAGAACCTTGATTATATATCACCCTTATGTATACATTCTTCAGCGACAGATCAACCGTATGGATCTTTGGATTGAACTTGACGTACTGTACGAGTGGTACTTCGGGGATTTCTTCGGAAAGGAAAAGAACTATGAGGTACTCCTTGCACGAGTACTTCGGTGTTCTGAAATGACGGCTTCGCTGGAACGGCGATTTCGAAGGAAGAGATGTACGTATGATGCTGGTATTGGTGCGGATCAAATTGAATCTAGTTGTATGATAATGTCAGAATCATAAGGAAAATTAAAGACATTAGATTTGAACATAAGGCGTTACAGACAAACACAACCGTGCAACCATCAACAGAGTTACAGTACTTTAGACTTACTACAAGACCATTGCTGCGAATGAGGTATACTACAAAAGACAAGTATACACAGCACGAACATCCCTAAACGGACGGGATCTCGCAAAAGATAAGACTCTAGTTGCACTAGTTTTGGGATGGTTTATAAGTCTGTTACAGCAAAACACCTAAATTACATTAACGTGGGTCCGGAGTAGGCTCTCCTGCAGCTATGATCCTGAGAATCTTCCCGTCTGCGCCAGAGTTCTGCGCTATCGGGCAATCCTCCTTGAGGTGTCCAATTTCACCGCATTGGTGACATATCTGGACAGCACCAACATTGGTGATGGAAGTGATGTGTCGAGCTAGAGTGACGTGGACACGAGTGTTCTCCTTGTTTATCCACATTGAAATTTTCCTTTCATAGGATCTAGTTTTAATACCACCATCGTAAGCTTGGTTGACTTTGATGTTAGGGGCTTGAGTGATGGGTCGTGCCAGTGCTCCACAGCTACGAGCATGGTGCCCTATTTTTAGGCAATTACAATATTGCATCTCATGGCAAGTCCCATGATGATGGAAACTACACTTATCACACTTCGGGAGTTTTCCCTCGTATGGCCTGCTCGGTACGGGGATGGCAGGGGTTTCCACTTGCTGCTGTTGCATGGCCAGCCTTTGGGATTTCTTGCGTTCTTTCTGGGATTGACGCTTTCGTTTCTTGTTCTCTGCTTTTCGGCTTTGCGAGCCTGTGACTGTTACCGTTTGACGACTTCCTGGATGGATACTACGATCGGAATCTTCAACCCCATCATGAACATTGATTGTGCTGATAGCGCTACGGTGTGCAAGGACAGCGGTTACGGCAGCCATCACGACAGCTGTAACTGCGGTTTGGAAGGTAGCGGCATCCATAGGAAAGGCAGGGGTTTCGTTGCTCGGCTGATTGTTTCCGGATGACAACATGATTCTGTAACACAAAAGATAAGGATTTTGTGAGCGATTCTGGTTGACCCTAGATGTACTTCGATTGTTCAAGTAAAGAGTAAGAGTATGTTTTCGACAGTTTGACCAACATCCCTATGATGCAGTCCTAGTACGGATTGGAAGTATGTTCGCGAAGGTTTGACCTACATCCCTATGATGCAGTCCTAGTACTGAGTGGAAGTGTGTTTATGAAGGGTTGACCTACATCCCTATGATGCAGTCCTAGTAATGAGTGGAAGTAAGTTCGTAGAATGGTCTCAAGACGTTTGTCGTTCAAGCCGAGGTATCATTGGTTGGTGAATAACATGATCCAACCACTAAAAGAGACTTGGAAATGTCTCCAAAGCTAAATTACTATAGTCCAATGACTTGACTAAAACATGTTTCAAATAGACTCCAATGAAAGCATGATACGAGTACTTGAATAAAGAATGAAATAGAAGTTATCCGAATGTCAATATCTTTGATATTCATGACGTAAAAGTTCGGGAAAATGACCTTGTAAAAGGGTCTTACATCATATCCAGAGAAGATAGTTCTTGACAGCATAAAGACCTAACCAAAAGTACTTACAATACAAGATAGTTTCGTAGAAAATGCCACATCGGGCATATACAGAAAACAATTCCTTTTAACAAGGAAAATGAAGTAAAGCATCTAGTACTGGCGACGATCATCCCTCTGGTGAACTCTCAGTTCAGCCAGTTAACGTTCAATATCAAGTAGGTGTCTTTCGTACACCCTCTGGCATACTCGAAGTTCTATGACTTCGACTTGTTATTCAGCTAGTTCTTGCAGCAGGGTTTCATGGTTTCTCTTAGATCTCTCGCGAGCATCTTCTAGACGAATGGTGCGGAGGGTATGCATTCTCGCATCGGCGACAACTTCTGTGATCTGATGTAGGGCTGTCTTGCCTTGAATCTCATTTCGGGCCACTATGCGGACCAAGATTGGCAAGATTCTATCTGTGAGCCCCCATTGCTCAGGTCATAGAAGCTTCGGTCACCATTAAATGGCATGGGCTGATCTTGTCCTTAGCTCCATGTTTCTATGCATTCCACCCACTCAGGCATCGGGCCTTGAAAAGCCGGACGAGGGTTAGGAATTGGAACGGGAGCTGCCTGGGGTAGGTTCTCAACCTCGGGTTCGGAGTTAGCATCGTCCGAAAGGTCTTCATCATGGTGATCATTCACAGGGATAGGATGATCATTCTATGGTTCTTCTTCAAACCATCCAGCAATGACCTCATTCGGAAGGTACTGGTTGCCGTGGGGATGGAGTCCAGCCATGTTATCTACGCGAGAATTGGGGTAAGAAAATAATTATTAGACGAACTATCTAGATAATTATTTAGAAAATCTTCATCAGTTACATCGCTATTTGTGAAGTGCATACCAGTTATATCTAATCAAAACATGATAGGCCTTCGAATAAGTGACCTTAACTCCAAATTCACATAGAATAGGGGGAAAGCAAAATTTTGACAGATTCTAAGTCTATAACATCCTACTTACATATAGACTTAGTGTATCCACTTAGCAACTATCAACTTACTAATGAAGATCCCGTTTTAGTTCATACATATAAAGTACTTATAGTAACACCAAATACTCCTATAGTATTTTAAGTTTAATGTTATGTTCTACTGTTCTCATTGTGGTATTGTTGGTAAGATTTTAGACTTGTTGCAACCACACAACTACACTTAGGCACATGCTAGTCAACCCTCGGATAATATAGTTGATCAGGCTATATATTCCCAGTTTTGACCATATGTCTCTAAGTCCACCTGTGTTGCCCAACAATCGTAATTCTTTTGTACTGTCCTAGTGACACTGATTTTAGTATGAATTCAGGCACGCATACTTAATTAAATATTTTATTATTTAAAGTATAAACTCTTGGTCAGAGTATTTTTAATACCATTGTATTTATAGTCAGTATATCTTTTATGGGTTGATATACTTAATTCACAATAAACAATGCTCTGATACCAATCTATCACACCCCAAAACCATGAACGACGGAAACGTTCTGGGGCGGAGGATGTCATGTACAATATCACAACAATGAAAAGTAGTAAACAAGCAACAACATCATCCATTGCATTAATAATATAATTTTAATACCAGTGTGTTCTGTCAAATTATAATAGACACTAAAGTATAATCAAAATGAAAGATGAGTCTTGAATGAGCTCCATCTTCTCTAAACCTTGCATCGGTACTTGTCTATCGTTGACCTGAGGATACAAGTTATTTTGAAAGAGAGTATCAGCTTTAAAGCTGGTGAGATCATAAGTATTAATGTGTCTTAATTTGTAAAACTTGTAATGAAAGACATGAAAATGTTTGTAGAACAACTTCAAATGTTTGAAAAACCCTAGAAATCCCTATGATTTCTACTATTATAAAAGGGAGTCTTCTACTAAAACCCAACTGCTCTGAATGTAGCCTTCTACCAAGACCTAACTGCGCTACCATTATTATTATTATAAGAAAGTGTATCCTTTGGTACTAGGATACTCAAATATAATTTACCTCATCGATTATGTGAATGAGTCACAAGATAAAGGTAATAATATAAATAACCTAAGTATTACCCTTTGGTACTAGGGTAACTAACAGTGTTAACTAAAGACATCTGTAGATGTACATTTACCTCTATTGCTAACAGCTGGGTATAGGAATAGTTAGTCACTTAAAGTATACATGTAATGGTATCAACCATTGACATCCGTGTTGGAATAGTGTCTAAGCCCGTAACTATATTTGGTGTGTACTTGACCCGGTTGTGCATGGTCCTTTTGGGTTGCCTTCTCCAAAGCAACTTGACAAGGTAATTTAAGAAGAAAGAGAGAATATTATGGTTTATTAATATATTATAAGAATAATATATTAAAAGAGAAATCATATTTATTTAATTAGTATTGGTCATAAATTAATTAGGAATTAATTTGGTGACCAAAAGAGATTAATTAAATAAAGGGGTATAAACTGTCAAATGTATGATAGTTGAGTTTTGGGTTAAGGAAACCTGATGGGCTTGAGGGGGAACGAAATTATGATGGGTATCCATCATATTTTCATCCAAGGCCTTATTCCAGAAGGTTCTTTGGGCTGCTTGGTGGCTAAGCTGTCCATTAGGGTTTAGACTGAAACCCTAGTAGCCTGTAAGTATAAATATGACCCCTAGGGCATTGAATTCGGCTACCACTTGATTCTAAGAGAACCCTAGACCAATTTCTAGCCTCCCTCTTCCTCTCTCATATTGCCTTCTTGCTTGTGGGGTTTGTGAACCATTAAAGGAGTTGCATTTGTGACTCTAAGCTCAAGAGAAGAAGAGAAGATGATCTAAGCCAATATTTGAAGAGGTAAACATCTAGATCTGATTCTATATGTTGTTTTTGTTATTTGTATGCTAGATTTGGGTTTGTAAGTCTTGGAATCAAAGCATGTTCAATAGAGAAACCTAGATCCGAGCATTAGGGTTTGTATGAGCACATATGAATGTTTATTATGCATAAAACCCTTCACTGGTATCAGAGCCTTGATTGGTTTCAATTGTATGTGAAGCTTAACTGTTTTGTTTGCTAAAAATCAAGTTTTTTGCCTCTGCCCGACACAACTCGGCGAGTCAGTATCTGGACTTGGCGAGTTGGCCCTACTCGGCGAGTCCAGGTCTGACTCGGCGAGTTTGTGCGCCAGACAGAGGGTATTTCGGGATTTAGCTGCTGTTTTGACTTGGACTTGATGCTTAAATTGTTTTATGAAGTTAAAATCTGAATTTTATCTTAATTAAATGATTATCCTTGCCAAAACAATAGATAATTTCAAATCTTTTAAATATTGGTTGTTTATGTGATAAATATGGATTATTTAAAGTTATTTGGTAATTATCTAATGACTAAAATAAGATTAGGTCAAATATAGATAATTATGAAATTAATTGTTTAATTTGAATTATTTTTTATTTGATCCCTTATGTTTTGAAAACTTCAAGACTTGCCCTCAAGTTTTGAAATTTGAATTTGTGATTAAAAGTTTAATTTTGAATAATTTAAATTTCAAACCCTTAGAATTTTACAAGTTTAAAATTCAACCCTATACTATTATATATTATTACAAGTTTAATTAATATATATATATATATATATATATATATATATATATATATATATATATATAACTTAAAATGCTAGGCGTACCATTAGTAGGCCTCATTCACGAATCCAGTCTATAAGGTGGGTATAAGGTTGCTGCCTATAAAATGGCGCTTAATGGGTGTACACTCACACCTACCGCTTGCTTGACTGGTGGAGGGTCGTTAGCCGAACGGGTAGGATAGGGCAACCCTCTTCCCATTAAAAGTATAATGTAAGATACAAAGTAACTACATGTTTTTTTTCCAAATTCCCAATCTTAGTTACTTTAGGATAAAATGTGAAAATGATGTTAATCCATGGAATTACACTTCGTACCCTTGTCAAACGTTGATGGAGCATGTGTGGTTAACCGACACATCAATTTGGGGATGACATTGGTAGCTAAGGGTGACTCGATGTTTGGCATAGATCAATGGAGCGTGTGTGGTTTACCGGCACATTGATTAGGTGATAGAGACATTGAGTGCACCATGTTGATTCGAATGGTTATTCACAATTTGTTTGCGATCCTCAGTATCCCAGTCACAAATTTGAAATGCATATCGAGATTTAAACATGCCATTGAAAAGTTCAATGAATCTCAAAGATCTAGGAGTTTTCAATACATTTAAAACCTAAATTGACTTTTCGTTTTTCATGGTGAAGATTAGTGAATCGTCATTCACTTACCTTCAAATTATTTACTTTTAGAGTACGGCATCCCTTTCTAAGTTGTAAATAATGTTGTTGGATCCTAGCCCTAATTTCTCATTTGGGTGTTTAATTAGGGATTCACTTCTAATAAAACTTTGTTCCTTTCCTTTTTCAGATGTCTGCAAACAACAACAACGACAACAATGCTTCTGGGTCATTCTCGTTGATGAACTTGTGTCAGAAAGTGACATTTGATGGTTCAAACTTCAACGAGTGGATGAGGTATATTTTCATGATCACACGCTATGAGGACAAAGAATATGTCCTCGATGAAAAGCTTGAGAAGATCATCCCAGATGTTGCTACTCCTGAAGAGTTGGCCGCCTTTGAAGCCCACGAGTGTGATGCTACGAAAGTTCACTGGATCATGCTGGCCACCATGAACCTCGAACTCTAAAAGTCCTATGAGGACATGTATCCGTATGAAATGCATCAGGATTTGCTGGACAGGTATCACCAGAGCGCGAGGCAAGAGCGCTATGATATCATTACTAACATGATCACCGCTAAGATGGGGAGTGGAGAATCCCTAACCTCTCATTTGTAGAAAATGCAGAGGTATGTTGATCTTCTTCTGAAACTTAATGTTAAGTTTGATGAGGATTTGGATATCAACATAATCCTCCACTCCTTGCCCTCTTGCTACAACCAGTTTAGGATGACCTAACACATGAACAAGGAGGAGGTCTCCTTGAGCAAGCTCCAAGGACTCTTGAGGACTGCTGAGAGCAACCTCAAAGACAAATCCGTTGCACCTCTCCTGTGATGGCAATAGGTCAAGGAAAGGGTAAAAAGAGGAAGGCTCCATGTAAGAGCCACCATAAGGGGAAATCCCATGATGGTTCGTCCTCAAGTGGGACCAAAGCCGGCCCTGCTAAACCCTCTTCCGATCCTAAAGAAGCAGAATGCTTCTATTGCCACCAAAAGGGCCACTAGAAGCGAAGCTGCCCACAATATCTGCAAGACATAAGAGATAGGAAGATTAAGCCCACCTTTGCAGGTATGTATTCTATTAAATCTAATAACTCATCATTTTCTACTTCATGGGTTCTTGATACAGGGTGTGGTTACCATATTTGTTCTGATATGCAGGGCCTAAAAAGAAGTAAGGAGGTGGAACATGGAAAGATGAACCTTATTATGGGAAACAGAAAATCGTCGCCTGTGACCAAAGTCGGTGTTTATTCTGTAGTGTTGAGTAATGGGTTAGGGATAGATTTAGACAATTGCTGTTATTCGCCAGATATGGCAAGAAACATTATTTCATTTCACGGGTTGTTTAGACAAGGTTTCAGATATTCTTTTGAGAATAGTAATGGTTCTGTTAATGTTTATTTGAATGGTGTCTTTTATTTCAATGCATTACCTTGTAATGGGATTTATGAATCTGTGATGATTGTTGATAATTTATGAAATAATGTTTTGAATATTGATTCGTCTACTAGTCTAGACAAAGCATGCTTGTGGCATTGTCTCCTTGGCCATGTCAACAAGAAACGCATAGCCCAACTCCAAAAGGATGGAGTGTTGGAGTCATTCGACCTTAGGGACGATGACATGTGTGAATCTTGTTTACTTGGGAAGATGACCAAGTCACCCTTTACTGGCACTTGTCAAAGAGGTGAGGGTTTATTGGATCTCATACACACCGATGTGTGTGGGACCTTTAGATCCACCACAAGGGATGCTTGCCGCTTCTACATGACTTTTACAGATGATTATAGCAGATATGGATATATCTACCTGATCAAGCAAAAGTCGGAAACCTTTGAAAAGTTCAAAGAGTTTAAGAATGAAGTAGAGAATCAGCTGGGCAGGAAAATCAAGATGCTTCGGTCAGACCGAGGAGGAGAGTACCTAAGTCTTAAGTTTCACGACTATCTAAAAGAATGCGGAATTGTTTCGCAATTGACGCCTCCGAGGACGCCACAATTGAATGGTGTGGCTGAGAGACATAATCGGACCTTGTTGGACATGGTTTGTTCTATGATGAGTCGGACTTCGTTGCCAATAGCTTTCTGGGGGTATGCCTTAGAGACTGCCGCCCATATCCTTAACTTAGTTCCCACCAAGAAGGTTTCCAAGACTCCTCACGAGATGTGGACAGGGAAGGCTCCCTCGTTGGCACATATCAAGGCTTGGGGTTGCAAGGCTTTCATAAGACGAGAGACTCACGACAAGCTAGAACCTCGTAGTGAGAAGTGTTATTTCATTGGCTATCCGCAAAAGTCTTTTGGCTACCTTTTCTATAGACCGAGTGACAATGTTGTCTTCGTTGCTAGAAGAGGAGTTTTCCGAGAAAGGGAATTGATAAGCCAAGAAGACAGTGGGAGGCAAATTGAACTTGAAGAGATTCAAGATCAAAGCGATGAAGGAACCTTTAGCATTGGCATTTTTTTTTTTTTTTTTTTTTTCTTGCACTCGTTATTCCGATGTCCCTAAAACAAAACATAACTCTCAATTTATAGATACATTGAGAGGGTCTGATCCTTGCCTAAAATGTCAGGCATGACGTTTTTATCCACTAAAGATTACATTATTGTGGACAGCTAGAAAGCTTCTAATAATGAAGAAGGGCATTATTATTTCGAGTGGCTGGGGCCATTTGACACGTGAAGCATCTTTCTTTAAGATGATGATGATTTGTCATCTTCAGAGGGGGGTCCCTCCATTGTCTCCGAATCTTTGCTTTCGCAAAAGTGACAAAGATGTTCTTCAAAAAGTTGTTCTGCATGTCGGCAGAAGTGTTGGCGTGTAGCATTGGATACTTCCATGCTATTGTTCATGAATTTTTCGCCAAACTTGGAGGCTTGACGAAGATCTTCTTGGCTGGTGTTGTTGTAACTCCAGCTTGTAATTATACAATGCGAGTCGGTATAATTAATCTTCTTTTTTGAACCAGAGATAATCTCGATGATTTTTTCTGATATTCTTCTTAAACCATTGATGCGATTGGGATGAAGAATCTCTGTAAAAGGTAGATCTTTGTCTTCCATTGGTTGAGATTGTTCAATATCTCTATTGGCTTTAGAAAGACCAATTTCCAGAAAGTGGTATGGAGAAAGAGTTGATTCTTGAATCCATTCTGGGAGTGAAGAGATGCATCTGATGTAGATCGGATTATCTTTTGCTTTAAGTACTTTCTTTCGAAAGTTTTTAATGGATTCTACCATGTTGCTTGGGAAGAAAATGAGTTCTTGAAGGTTGCAACTTGGGTAGATATTGTCGATTAGTCCAGCTTGAAAGGCTTGGTATACTAATTTTGCATCTGATCCTTCGAGGAAGTTGAACAGACTTTTTGTTTTCTTGTCCGTAGTGAAAAACTTTTCATGAACAAGGTCTTCTGGGCATGCAGCTCTTGCTTTCTTCCAGATTGTTCTGAAGTCTTCGAAAGAGATTTCAGGATAGTTAACCATTTGTTGAGCGTTATTTGGAACGTCAAACCTTTGGTCTCTGTGAGCTTCTTTGACTTTATGAATTTTTGGTCGAAGAAGTGGTTGGTTAGTCTTGCTTGTATCGTCTTGATAAGTGGCAAGGCTTAATCTTGCAGATGCTTCATTTCTGAATTTTTTGCAAGTAACTTTATCAACTTTACAGAATGTTTCTGTAATTCCCCAGTCAGTATGAACACCGGCATGAGGTCCTTTGTAGATTACATAAAATCTTTCAGCTTCTTTGTTAAGAGCTTTTTTGTAATCTGGTGTAAACTCCTGCACAGATTTGTTGATGGGTGACAAGGTTGTCATTTTACTGATTCCTTCAGTACAAGGATTGGTATCAACCAACAAGCTAGTTTTTCCATCAGGAAGAGGAGTAGCTGTCTCCTTTATTATGCTTTTTAGCAAAGCATCAGCTTTCAACGGATTTGTTGATTCTTTACCAGGTGCCGTTTGCACTGGAATAGCCTTTGTTTTTGAGCTTTCGCTTTCCGGTACATTGGTGACCGTTGTTACTTGTTCATACAAGTTGATTTTCTGCTCAATTGCAGATAGCTCTATGAGGAGCATTTGTTTCTTCATCCTCAAAGTGTTGAGGTCTTCCATTTTTGTAAACTCAAATTTTTGTTTACTTTTTTCTCTAATCTCCCCCTCTCTTTTTTGTAGGTGAAGTTTTTGTGAGGAAATATGTCTTGAGGATCATATCCTTTTATAGGGCTCGAGAGGAGCGAGTGAGATCATGGATGATGTAAGGTATACCTGAAGTCACGGGTGAGGCAGTCTGCCAGTACGTTTTTGTTTCCTGCGAGATGTTCAACAGTGAAAGTATATCGTGAAAACCACTCTTGCCAACGTATTAGCCGGCCTAATTTGTTATCTCCTGCAATCTTAGTTCGGAGGAAATAAGTAAAATTTTTATTATCTGTACGAACCAGGAAATTTACTGGTGTTAAATATACAGAGAATTTTGTAATAACTCTTTTTACAGCGAGTAATTCTTTTTCATTGCTATGGTAGTTTTTCTCAGCTGCTTTGAAACTGCCAGAGGTGTACCTGCAAATTTGTTCTTCGTTTTTGGGGTTTTTAGCTTTTAAAACACCTCCCCAAAATTCATCAGAAGCATCAGTTTCAATAATTAAACTGTCTTCAATGTTTGGAAGATAAAGTTTTGGAAAATTGATTAAAACTTTCTTTATCTTTTTGATGTAGTCTGTATCAGCATTTGACCAATTCCAAATGACATCTTTTTTTAATTTTGCCTGTAAAGGTTTTCTCATGGCTGCAAGTTTTTCAATATATGTTTCAGCATAAGTTAAAACACCAAGAAATCTTTGTAGTTGCTTTTTGTCTTCTAAAACATTTGGAAAGTCATGTAAATGTTCAAGAATATGTTTTTGAGGACAATGGGTACCTTCATTTATTTCTAAACCTAAAAAATTGATTTTTGTTTTGAAAAGATGAGCTTTCTTTTTTGAAAGTATTATACCATATTTTAAAATAGTTCTGAGAACCTGTGTGACATGAACATAGTGTTCTTGTTCATTTTTGCTGAAGATCATGATGTCATCAACGTATACAGTGCAGAAACCTTCAAGGCCTCGAAGAGCATTCTGCATGTGTCTTTGAAAAATACTAGGAGCTTGTTTAAGCCCAAAGGGTAGTACTTTCCATTGAAAGAGTCCATCAGGACATGTGAAGGCAGTGAGAAGCTGCGATTCTTCATCAAGTAGAACTTGCCAGAAACCTGACTTGCAGTCGAAACTTGAATAAATGTTTTTTCCTCGTAGAAGAGTCAAGAGTTCGTGCATATTGGGGAGATTATGTGAGTCTCCAATAGTTGCATCATTGATTGCTTTGTAGTTAACAACCATTCGCTTCTTTCCTCTTCTTTTCTCTGCTTCTTTATTGACAAGAAAGGCAGGAGACATATGAGGGGATTTTGATTCTATAATTAGTCTCATATCAAGTAATTCTTTGATTTGTTTGGAAAATTCTTCTCTATCTTGTAGAGAGTAAACCATAGGTTTTTCTCTAATAACCGTTTTGGGATCAATAAGCTTGATTGAAGCTTTCATCCATCCTTTGGTTTTATTTGGATCAATAGGATTTTCAGAACAAACTTTTTCAAGAAGATCTTCAATCTGTTTGAACCTGGTAGTTTGAATAGAAATAATCCTTTCTTTATTAATCTCTTCATGAGTTATATTAGTACCTGGAATTTGTTTTTCTTTAGAACCTTTTTCTTGAGTTTCAAGAAAACCTGGTTTTCCTTTGCTATAGGCCTCTGTAACCTTTTTTATAATTACCATATCATTATTAAGATGAAAGGCAATTCTATCTATCCATTGTATGAATGGTCCATAGACTTGACAGAAGTTGTTACCAATTATGATATCAATTCCTGAATTTTGTTGGTAAATAGTGGGAACATTGAAATGTTCTCCTGAAAGTTCGAGATTAATATTTCTACAAACTTTATTAATTTTTATGGTTTCACCATTTGCAATAGTGGCACTAATTTCTTTGGGAGCGTTTTCCCAGAGTTCATCCGGAATGATGAATTTGCTTGCAAGACATAAAGATGCACCTGTGTCTACAAAACAATGTACTCTAAATTTTTTATATCCTTTAAAGTTAAGGAAGGCAGAAACATAAATAGAGTTTGGATTAGTAAGATTCATGATAAGGGAATCATCAATCTTCTGGAGGTTTACGCAAAAATGGTTAATCTCCTCCTCCCTGAAAAGCGAGGTATGTATGGGACTAGTCTGAGTCATCCGTTGTTGATTCGTATTCTTCAGTGTCTGATGAAGATTCTGTTTCAACATGATATATAAAAACATGTTGCGTACCATCATACTCTTCTTCAAGAGCTTCATAGCCTCCATTGTTAGCGGTTTGTAAAACCTTGACTTTGTCAGGGTATTTTTTTCTATTTGGACATTCGTTTGCGTAGTGTCCTTCTTCATTGCAGATCCAACACCTACATTTTTTCTTTCCTTGCGGACAAGAAGTAGTTTTCTTAGGTGTTTCTTTTGATGGTTTCTTGAAGTATTTTCCTGGTGAAAATTTTCTTCTTTTCTTTTTCCAAAAAGATTTGTATTTCTTTTTGTTTTTATGCTTTTTCTTAGTATAATTTTTCTTTCCAATATCAAAGTTTTTGAAATCAGAGAGAATGCTACAACAATCTTTGCTTATAGTTTTAAGCTTTTGTTGTTTATATCTGTCTTGACAGATTCTATCAATTTCTTCTTTTGCAATTTTTGTTGCGTAAGAAAGACTGGTTTGCTGGATTTCTCCAGTAGCTTCTTTTTTCCATCTGTCTGTACAGGTTTCTCCAATAATTGGAATTTTCATGAGATAAGCAGATATCCATTGCGCATATTCACTTCTCTGTGGAATATCATACAAATATGATTCATACATACATGTGTATTTGTCGAGAAGACTAATATCATGTAATTGGAGTTTAGTCATTGAAACTCTTGCTATGTCAACCTTCTTATTAATGGTGAAGTCTTTATTAGAAATATAATCAAGACCTAAGAAAGTAGTGTATATGACATTTATGAGATTATCAAAAAGATCTGAGCCATGTAGTTCTTCATTCCAATTATTGTTTCTTAGGAATTTCTGCACGATTCCATCAGTTTTGTGTTCTAAAAGTAGTAGAACATTTTTTGCTTTTTCAAATTCATCTGGATTTGTTTGTAAGATTAGTGAAATCTCAGTAACCCATTTTTCTACAACTCTTTCTCTGAGTTTTAAATCTTGGATACAATCAATATTGAGTACATTGATCGTATTGGGTCCTTGGCCACTATTTGGAATTCCATTGTGGACAGGCATTTTGAACTCGTATTTCTTTTTATTGCCTCTTCTTGTGGCTGTATAAGAAGATTCTGCTTCATCATCTTCCATATCTGAATATTCGAACTTAACAGTCTTTGTATTTGTTTTAAAATTATCTTCTTGTTCTGATTCAGTATCGGGTTCATTTATTTTAGTCATTCTAAAATATTGATCAAAAAGTTTGGGTTCTTTTTGATACAATTCTTCACATTCTTCAGTTTCTAAAGATAAAAGCTGAATAAGCTTTTGGTCAGTTTTATCATAATCTTCATATTGAAGGTTAAAGAAATATTTCTCGAGACGTTCAGAGATTGTTTCTTTCATTTTTATTCTTTCTTGAAAATGTTAATTTTCTGGGAATCTTTTGAGCTTCCTAAGTCAGGGTTTCCAACACTAGGATTGGGAGGTGAGTATTTCTTAAGACCTGAATATTTTCCAGGCTTGGTTTTTTGTTCTATGATGGAGATATTCTTGATGTGCTCAAGTATGTCTTTATTACATGGGCAAGAGTCAATCTTTTCAGATAACTCTTTAGTAATGTCTGCAATAATTTTTGCAGATGCTACTTCCAACTGGGTAATGGTTACGTATTTATTGAATGTTAAGTCCATGTTTATAATCAGCCCATCAATTTTTTCATTAAGGAGATTGATTGATCTATTTATCTCGGGTATCGAGGTGATTGATTTATTGAGCTCGGGTATCGAGGTCATCCTATTAGTTGTTTTAACTGATCATGTATATTAGTGATCTTAATGTTGGTTTCCTTAAGAGTGCCCTCAATATTTGCCTTTTTGGCGACTTCTTCAACAAATTGGTTGTTTTTTAAAGAGTTTTCTAAAAGAATTGAATGTTTGTCAATAGACTGGGTTAACTTGATAGTTAATTTATTTTGTCTTTCAATAACTTCGAAGAATTTTTCAAAATCTTTTTTATCAAGATTGTTTTTAACCATAAAGGCTAAATCGTTTTTAAATTGGTTAAAAGGTATTTTATTTTTTGAAATATCTTTAGAAATATCTTTTGAAATACCAAGATAATGGCTTATTTTTGAAGTTTTTAAAAGACATCTTGCAATGATTTGGTTGAGATTATTGCAATGATTTACGATTGTTTGAACACCAGCTTTACCAGAAGTAGAGAAAACGTATTCTTTCTTTTCAGTATTATCGTCAAGAGTTTTAATTTTGACTGTTTTACCTTTTTTATAGAAATGAGGAAAATCAATTTTATTATTCATTTATAATGTCAGTGATTTGTTTGATATTCTGGCGTAGACTATCAATTTTTAAAGACATGTTTCTTATTAGGTTATTATCTTTTCTCTCCGAGCTTTCTCCTATGTGGAGTGAATCCATAGAAATTCTTGGTCTAAGAGTTTCTCCTAGAGCTTTTTTATTTCTAGCTATATTTAAAACCCAAGAGTTTTCTTGAGGATTTATGTCGCAGAATTGTTTATCTTTGACATGGCCTATTTCTGAAAAGACATCATCAAGTTCGATGTACTCGTCTTTCTTATAGTCTATGCTATGGTGACTGTTGGTCAGGGCATATCCTATGAGATATGTTATGGTGAAAGGTTTATCACCTGGACTCATTAGGTCACTTCTTTCAAAGTGATGTATAAAAGATAAGGTTTTATCTATATTTGCAGATTTTAAATCCAGAGCAAACTTTGGATAGACTGAAAACATAAACTTTTGGTAAGCAAGGTTTCCCTTTGCAGCACCTAAGATGCAGTCCTGTCTGTCAGTAATTCTGTTGTCAATTAAGGCCATTTTTATGGGAGAATTTATTCCTGCTTGGAATTGGGATTTTAACAAAATTTTTACAGCTCCGATATGGACCATTCTAATTTTTGATCTAATCTCAACTGGAATACTTTTTAAGTTATTATGTATTTGCTCCTTAGTTAAAAGGGGTAGAAAGACAGCTCCTATTGTATCTTTTATGTCTACGGACATTTCTTTAGTACTAACAAAGTAGAAAATTTCATTTTTCCTTTTAAGGGGATTTAGAATACTAAGTTTAGAAGGAACATTTTTGAAAATGTTTTCTTTCTTTATTTTTAAATCAATTTTCTTAACTCTAGAGAGAAGGTCTTGTTTTATTAAAAGATTTGCATGAAAGCCGTCTTCATCTTCAACATAAGTTAAGATTTGTTTTTCTTCTGAATTATTTTCTTCAGTGTTGTTGAAAATTTCATTATTCATTTTAAGAAAAGCTAACAGGTTAAAATAAACTTTCTGAGTTTTGAAACTAATTTTTTATTTCTATCAAGATGTTCTTGATGTACTTTTTGCTTATGCAGGAGATACATACGTATATTAACCAAGTTTGGTATATATTCGTTAGTATGTTTATTTTGTGCTTGTAGAATTCTGAAATCTATATGCACCAAGTCTTTTTTATTATTGAAAAGTATTTCTTTATGTTGAGAGATTTCAATCTCTTTATTATGAATATGTTCAAACTTTACTCTGTAAAGTGTTTTATTATAATGTAATGCCATATTTATCAGGGAGGAGGAGATTAACCATTTTTGCGTAAACCTCCAGAAGATTGATGATTCCCTTATCATGAATCTTACTAATCCAAACTCTATTTATGTTTCTGCCTTCCTTAACTTTAAAGGATATAAAAAATTTAGAGTACATTGTTTTGTAGACACAGGTGCATCTTTATGTCTTGCAAGCAAATTCATCATTCCGGATGAACTCTGGGAAAACGCTCCCAAAGAAATTAGTGCCACTATTGCAAATGGTGAAACCATAAAAATTAATAAAGTTTGTAGAAATATTAATCTCGAACTTTCAGGAGAACATTTCAATGTTCCCACTATTTACCAACAAAATTCAGGAATTGATATCATAATTGGTAACAACTTCTGTCAAGTCTATGGACCATTCATACAATGGATAGATAGAATTGCCTTTCATCTTAATAATGATATGGTAATTATAAAAAAGGTTACAGAGGCCTATAGCAAAGGAAAACCAGGTTTTCTTGAAACTCAAGAAAAAGGTTCTAAAGAAAAACAAATTCCAGGTACTAATATAACTCATGAAGAGATTAATAAAGAAAGGATTATTTCTATTCAAACTACCAGGTTCAAACAGATTGAAGATCTTCTTGAAAAAGTTTGTTCTGAAAATCCTATTGATCCAAATAAAACCAAAGGATGGATGAAAGCTTCAATCAAGCTTATTGATCCCAAAACGGTTATTAGAGAAAAACCTATGGTTTACTCTCTACAAGATAGAGAAGAATTTTCCAAACAAATCAAAGAATTACTTGATATGAGACTAATTATAGAATCAAAATCCCCTCATATGTCTCCTGCCTTTCTTGTCAATAAAGAAGCAGAGAAAAGAAGAGGAAAGAAGCGAATGGTTGTTAACTACAAAGCAATCAATGATGCAACTATTGGAGACTCACATAATCTCCCCAATATGCACGAACTCTTGACTCTTCTACGAGGAAAAAACATTTATTCAAGTTTCGACTGCAAGTCAGGTTTCTGGCAAGTTCTACTTGATGAAGAATCGCAGCTTCTCACTGCCTTCACATGTCCTGATGGACTCTTTCAATGGAAAGTACTACCCTTTGGGCTTAAACAAGCTCCTAGTATTTTTCAAAGACACATGCAGAATGCTCTTCGAGGCCTTGAAGGTTTCTGCACTGTATACGTTGATGACATCATGATCTTCAGCAAAAATGAACAAGAACACTATGTTCATGTCACACAGGTTCTCAGAACTATTTTAAAATATGGTATAATACTTTCAAAAAAGAAAGCTCATCTTTTCAAAACAAAAATCAATTTTTTAGGTTTAGAAATAAATGAAGGTACCCATTGTCCTCAAAAACATATTCTTGAACATTTACATGACTTTCCAAATGTTTTAGAAGACAAAAAGCAACTACAAAGATTTCTTGGTGTTTTAACTTATGCTGAAACATATATTGAAAAACTTGCAGCCATGAGAAAACCTTTACAGGCAAAATTAAAAAAAGATGTCATTTGGAATTGGTCAAATGCTGATACAGACTACATCAAAAAGATAAAGAAAGTTTTAATCAATTTTCCAAAACTTTATCTTCCAAACATTGAAGACAGTTTAATTATTGAAACTGATGCTTCTGATGAATTTTGGGGAGGTGTTTTAAAAGCTAAAAACCCCAAAAACGAAGAACAAATTTGCAGGTACACCTCTGGCAGTTTCAAAGCAGCTGAGAAAAACTACCATAGCAATGAAAAAGAATTACTCGCTGTAAAAAGAGTTATTACAAAATTCTCTGTATATTTAACACCAGTAAATTTCCTGGTTCGTACAGATAATAAAAATTTTACTTATTTCCTCCGAACTAAGATTGCAGGAGATAACAAATTAGGCCGGCTAATACGTTGGCAAGAGTGGTTTTCACGATATACTTTCACTGTTGAACATCTCGCAGGAAACAAAAACGTACTGGCAGACTGCCTCACCCGTGACTTCAGGTATACCTTACATCATCCATGATCTCACTCGCTCCTCTCGAGCCCTATAAAAGGATATGATCCTCAAGACATATTTCCTCACAAAAACTTCACCTACAAAAAAGAGAGGGGGAGATTAGAGAAAAAAGTAAACAAAAATTTGAGTTTACAAAAATGGAAGACCTCAACACTTTGAGGATGAAGAAACAAATGCTCCTCATAGAGCTATCTGCAATTGAGCAGAAAATCAACTTGTATGAACAAGTAACAACGGTCACCAATGTACCGGAAAGCGAAAGCTCAAAAACAAAGGCTATTCCAGTGCAAACGGCACCTGGTAAAGAATCAACAAATCCGTTGAAAGCTGATGCTTTGCTAAAAAGCATAATAAAGGAGACAGCTACTCCTCTTCCTGATGGAAAAACTAGCTTGTTGGTTGATACCAATCCTTGTACTGAAGGAATCAGTAAAATGACAACCTTGTCACCCATCAACAAATCTGTGCAGGAGTTTACACCAGATTACAAAAAAGCTCTTAACAAAGAAGCTGAAAGATTTTATGTAATCTACAAAGGACCTCATGCCGGTGTTCATACTGACTGGGGAATTACAGAAACATTCTGTAAAGTTGATAAAGTTACTTGCAAAAAATTCAGAAATGAAGCATCTGCAAGATTAAGCCTTGCCACTTATCAAGACGATACAAGCAAGACTAACCAACCACTTCTTCGACCAAAAATTCATAAAGTCAAAGAAGCTCACAGAGACCAAAGGTTTGACGTTCCAAATAACGCTCAACAAATGGTTAACTATCCTGAAATCTCTTTCGAAGACTTCAGAACAATCTGGAAGAAAGCAAGAGCTGCATGCCCAGAAGACCTTGTTCATGAAAAGTTTTTCACTACGGACAAGAAAACAAAAAGTCTGTTCAACTTCCTCGAAGGATCAGATGCAAAATTAGTATACCAAGCCTTTCAAGCTGGACTAATCGACAATATCTACCCAAGTTGCAACCTTCAAGAACTCATTTTCTTCCCAAGCAACATGGTAGAATCCATTAAAAACTTTCGAAAGAAAGTACTTAAAGCAAAAGATAATCCGATCTACATCAGATGCATCTCTTCACTCCCAGAATGGATTCAAGAATCAACTCTTTCTCCATACCACTTTCTGGAAATTGGTCTTTCTAAAGCCAATAGAGATATTGAACAATCTCAACCAATGGAAGACAAAGATCTACCTTTTACAGAGATTCTTCATCCCAATCGCATCAATGGTTTAAGAAGAATATCAGAAAAAATCATCGAGATTATCTCTGGTTCAAAAAAGAAGATTAATTATACCGACTCGCATTGTATAATTACAAGCTGGAGTTACAACAACACCAGCCAAGAAGATCTTCGTCAAGCCTCCAAGTTTGGCGAAAAATTCATGAACAATAGCATGGAAGTATCCAATGCTACACGCCAACACTTCTGCCGACATGCAGAACAACTTTTTGAAGAACATCTTTGTCACTTTTGCGAAAGCAAAGATTCGGAGACAATGGAGGGACCCCCCTCTGAAGATGACAAATCATCATCATCTTAAAGAAAGATGCTTCACGTGTCAAATGGCCCCAGCCACTCGAAATAATAATGCCCTTCTTCATTATTAGAAGCTTTCTAGCTGTCCACAATAATGTAATCTTTAGTGGATAAAAACGTCATGCCTGACATTTTAGGCAAGGATCAGACCCTCTCAATGTATCTATAAATTGAGAGTTATGTTTTGTTTTAGGGACATCGGAATAACGAGTGCAAGAAAAAAAAAAAAAAAAAAAAAAAAAAAACACTCTCTATCTAGTAAATTTTCAGTTCAATGTCTAGTGAGTAATTCCTCCCTTAGAAGGGGAAAAATGTAAAATATTGTAAGAGTCTTCCCTTTTTGGGAACTCTGTTATCAATAAATCTTTGTTTTGTTATTTTTGAGTGTTCATACAATTTAGAGTGATGAAACTTGTAAGTGACAGAGTGTCAGGTCGACGATGATTAACAGTACCACAGGCACCATGCCAACAGGGAAAGCAACCACACAGACCAATGAACGACACAGGCTGGCTTGAATAGTTTCTATCTATGTAAGTATAACACTCACTACATCACAATTACACATTTATTGATACAAGAGTCTTCTTTTCACAATTTTTATATTTATTCCCTTCTTTGTTAAAACATAAATTCCGTACACATCCACACACCCAAACTGCTCTGATACCAGTTTGGGTGTGTGGATGTGTACGGAATTTATGTTTTAACAAAGAAGGGAATAAATATAAAAATTGTGAAAAGAAGACTCTTGTATCAATAAATGTGTAATTGTGATGTAGTGAGTGTTATACTTACATAGATAGAAACTATTCAAGCCAGCCTGTGTCGTTCATTGGTCTGTGTGGTTGCTTTCCCTGTTGGCATGGTGCCTGTGGTACTGTTAATCATCGTCGACCTGACACTCTGTCACTTACAAGTTTCATCACTCTAAATTGTATGAACACTCAAAAATAACAAAACAAAGATTTATTGATAACAGAGTTCCCAAAAAGGGAAGACTCTTACAATATTTTACATTTTTCCCCTTCTAAGGGAGGAATTACTCACTAGACATTGAACTGAAAATTTACTAGATAGAGAGTGTTTTTTTTTTTTTTTTTTTTTTTTTTTTCTTGCACTCGTTATTCCGATGTCCCTAAAACAAAACATAACTCTCAATTTATAGATACATTGAGAGGGTCTGATCCTTGCCTAAAATGTCAGGCATGACGTTTTTATCCACTAAAGATTACATTATTGTGGACAGCTAGAAAGCTTCTAATAATGAAGAAGGGCATTATTATTTCGAGTGGCTGGGGCCATTTGACACGTGAAGCATCTTTCTTTAAGATGATGATGATTTGTCATCTTCAGAGGGGGGTCCCTCCATTGTCTCCGAATCTTTGCTTTCGCAAAAGTGACAAAGATGTTCTTCAAAAAGTTGTTCTGCATGTCGGCAGAAGTGTTGGCGTGTAGCATTGGATACTTCCATGCTATTGTTCATGAATTTTTCGCCAAACTTGGAGGCTTGACGAAGATCTTCTTGGCTGGTGTTGTTGTAACTCCAGCTTGTAATTATACAATGCGAGTCGGTATAATTAATCTTCTTTTTTGAACCAGAGATAATCTCGATGATTTTTTCTGATATTCTTCTTAAACCATTGATGCGATTGGGATGAAGAATCTCTGTAAAAGGTAGATCTTTGTCTTCCATTGGTTGAGATTGTTCAATATCTCTATTGGCTTTAGAAAGACCAATTTCCAGAAAGTGGTATGGAGAAAGAGTTGATTCTTGAATCCATTCTGGGAGTGAAGAGATGCATCTGATGTAGATCGGATTATCTTTTGCTTTAAGTACTTTCTTTCGAAAGTTTTTAATGGATTCTACCATGTTGCTTGGGAAGAAAATGAGTTCTTGAAGGTTGCAACTTGGGTAGATATTGTCGATTAGTCCAGCTTGAAAGGCTTGGTATACTAATTTTGCATCTGATCCTTCGAGGAAGTTGAACAGACTTTTTGTTTTCTTGTCCGTAGTGAAAAACTTTTCATGAACAAGGTCTTCTGGGCATGCAGCTCTTGCTTTCTTCCAGATTGTTCTGAAGTCTTCGAAAGAGATTTCAGGATAGTTAACCATTTGTTGAGCGTTATTTGGAACGTCAAACCTTTGGTCTCTGTGAGCTTCTTTGACTTTATGAATTTTTGGTCGAAGAAGTGGTTGGTTAGTCTTGCTTGTATCGTCTTGATAAGTGGCAAGGCTTAATCTTGCAGATGCTTCATTTCTGAATTTTTTGCAAGTAACTTTATCAACTTTACAGAATGTTTCTGTAATTCCCCAGTCAGTATGAACACCGGCATGAGGTCCTTTGTAGATTACATAAAATCTTTCAGCTTCTTTGTTAAGAGCTTTTTTGTAATCTGGTGTAAACTCCTGCACAGATTTGTTGATGGGTGACAAGGTTGTCATTTTACTGATTCCTTCAGTACAAGGATTGGTATCAACCAACAAGCTAGTTTTTCCATCAGGAAGAGGAGTAGCTGTCTCCTTTATTATGCTTTTTAGCAAAGCATCAGCTTTCAACGGATTTGTTGATTCTTTACCAGGTGCCGTTTGCACTGGAATAGCCTTTGTTTTTGAGCTTTCGCTTTCCGGTACATTGGTGACCGTTGTTACTTGTTCATACAAGTTGATTTTCTGCTCAATTGCAGATAGCTCTATGAGGAGCATTTGTTTCTTCATCCTCAAAGTGTTGAGGTCTTCCATTTTTGTAAACTCAAATTTTTGTTTACTTTTTTCTCTAATCTCCCCCTCTCTTTTTTGTAGGTGAAGTTTTTGTGAGGAAATATGTCTTGAGGATCATATCCTTTTATAGGGCTCGAGAGGAGCGAGTGAGATCATGGATGATGTAAGGTATACCTGAAGTCACGGGTGAGGCAGTCTGCCAGTACGTTTTTGTTTCCTGCGAGATGTTCAACAGTGAAAGTATATCGTGAAAACCACTCTTGCCAACGTATTAGCCGGCCTAATTTGTTATCTCCTGCAATCTTAGTTCGGAGGAAATAAGTAAAATTTTTATTATCTGTACGAACCAGGAAATTTACTGGTGTTAAATATACAGAGAATTTTGTAATAACTCTTTTTACAGCGAGTAATTCTTTTTCATTGCTATGGTAGTTTTTCTCAGCTGCTTTGAAACTGCCAGAGGTGTACCTGCAAATTTGTTCTTCGTTTTTGGGGTTTTTAGCTTTTAAAACACCTCCCCAAAATTCATCAGAAGCATCAGTTTCAATAATTAAACTGTCTTCAATGTTTGGAAGATAAAGTTTTGGAAAATTGATTAAAACTTTCTTTATCTTTTTGATGTAGTCTGTATCAGCATTTGACCAATTCCAAATGACATCTTTTTTTAATTTTGCCTGTAAAGGTTTTCTCATGGCTGCAAGTTTTTCAATATATGTTTCAGCATAAGTTAAAACACCAAGAAATCTTTGTAGTTGCTTTTTGTCTTCTAAAACATTTGGAAAGTCATGTAAATGTTCAAGAATATGTTTTTGAGGACAATGGGTACCTTCATTTATTTCTAAACCTAAAAAATTGATTTTTGTTTTGAAAAGATGAGCTTTCTTTTTTGAAAGTATTATACCATATTTTAAAATAGTTCTGAGAACCTGTGTGACATGAACATAGTGTTCTTGTTCATTTTTGCTGAAGATCATGATGTCATCAACGTATACAGTGCAGAAACCTTCAAGGCCTCGAAGAGCATTCTGCATGTGTCTTTGAAAAATACTAGGAGCTTGTTTAAGCCCAAAGGGTAGTACTTTCCATTGAAAGAGTCCATCAGGACATGTGAAGGCAGTGAGAAGCTGCGATTCTTCATCAAGTAGAACTTGCCAGAAACCTGACTTGCAGTCGAAACTTGAATAAATGTTTTTTCCTCGTAGAAGAGTCAAGAGTTCGTGCATATTGGGGAGATTATGTGAGTCTCCAATAGTTGCATCATTGATTGCTTTGTAGTTAACAACCATTCGCTTCTTTCCTCTTCTTTTCTCTGCTTCTTTATTGACAAGAAAGGCAGGAGACATATGAGGGGATTTTGATTCTATAATTAGTCTCATATCAAGTAATTCTTTGATTTGTTTGGAAAATTCTTCTCTATCTTGTAGAGAGTAAACCATAGGTTTTTCTCTAATAACCGTTTTGGGATCAATAAGCTTGATTGAAGCTTTCATCCATCCTTTGGTTTTATTTGGATCAATAGGATTTTCAGAACAAACTTTTTCAAGAAGATCTTCAATCTGTTTGAACCTGGTAGTTTGAATAGAAATAATCCTTTCTTTATTAATCTCTTCATGAGTTATATTAGTACCTGGAATTTGTTTTTCTTTAGAACCTTTTTCTTGAGTTTCAAGAAAACCTGGTTTTCCTTTGCTATAGGCCTCTGTAACCTTTTTTATAATTACCATATCATTATTAAGATGAAAGGCAATTCTATCTATCCATTGTATGAATGGTCCATAGACTTGACAGAAGTTGTTACCAATTATGATATCAATTCCTGAATTTTGTTGGTAAATAGTGGGAACATTGAAATGTTCTCCTGAAAGTTCGAGATTAATATTTCTACAAACTTTATTAATTTTTATGGTTTCACCATTTGCAATAGTGGCACTAATTTCTTTGGGAGCGTTTTCCCAGAGTTCATCCGGAATGATGAATTTGCTTGCAAGACATAAAGATGCACCTGTGTCTACAAAACAATGTACTCTAAATTTTTTATATCCTTTAAAGTTAAGGAAGGCAGAAACATAAATAGAGTTTGGATTAGTAAGATTCATGATAAGGGAATCATCAATCTTCTGGAGGTTTACGCAAAAATGGTTAATCTCCTCCTCCCTGAAAAGCGAGGTATGTATGGGACTAGTCTGAGTCATCCGTTGTTGATTCGTATTCTTCAGTGTCTGATGAAGATTCTGTTTCAACATGATATATAAAAACATGTTGCGTACCATCATACTCTTCTTCAAGAGCTTCATAGCCTCCATTGTTAGCGGTTTGTAAAACCTTGACTTTGTCAGGGTATTTTTTTCTATTTGGACATTCGTTTGCGTAGTGTCCTTCTTCATTGCAGATCCAACACCTACATTTTTTCTTTCCTTGCGGACAAGAAGTAGTTTTCTTAGGTGTTTCTTTTGATGGTTTCTTGAAGTATTTTCCTGGTGAAAATTTTCTTCTTTTCTTTTTCCAAAAAGATTTGTATTTCTTTTTGTTTTTATGCTTTTTCTTAGTATAATTTTTCTTTCCAATATCAAAGTTTTTGAAATCAGAGAGAATGCTACAACAATCTTTGCTTATAGTTTTAAGCTTTTGTTGTTTATATCTGTCTTGACAGATTCTATCAATTTCTTCTTTTGCAATTTTTGTTGCGTAAGAAAGACTGGTTTGCTGGATTTCTCCAGTAGCTTCTTTTTTCCATCTGTCTGTACAGGTTTCTCCAATAATTGGAATTTTCATGAGATAAGCAGATATCCATTGCGCATATTCACTTCTCTGTGGAATATCATACAAATATGATTCATACATACATGTGTATTTGTCGAGAAGACTAATATCATGTAATTGGAGTTTAGTCATTGAAACTCTTGCTATGTCAACCTTCTTATTAATGGTGAAGTCTTTATTAGAAATATAATCAAGACCTAAGAAAGTAGTGTATATGACATTTATGAGATTATCAAAAAGATCTGAGCCATGTAGTTCTTCATTCCAATTATTGTTTCTTAGGAATTTCTGCACGATTCCATCAGTTTTGTGTTCTAAAAGTAGTAGAACATTTTTTGCTTTTTCAAATTCATCTGGATTTGTTTGTAAGATTAGTGAAATCTCAGTAACCCATTTTTCTACAACTCTTTCTCTGAGTTTTAAATCTTGGATACAATCAATATTGAGTACATTGATCGTATTGGGTCCTTGGCCACTATTTGGAATTCCATTGTGGACAGGCATTTTGAACTCGTATTTCTTTTTATTGCCTCTTCTTGTGGCTGTATAAGAAGATTCTGCTTCATCATCTTCCATATCTGAATATTCGAACTTAACAGTCTTTGTATTTGTTTTAAAATTATCTTCTTGTTCTGATTCAGTATCGGGTTCATTTATTTTAGTCATTCTAAAATATTGATCAAAAAGTTTGGGTTCTTTTTGATACAATTCTTCACATTCTTCAGTTTCTAAAGATAAAAGCTGAATAAGCTTTTGGTCAGTTTTATCATAATCTTCATATTGAAGGTTAAAGAAATATTTCTCGAGACGTTCAGAGATTGTTTCTTTCATTTTTATTCTTTCTTGAAAATGTTAATTTTCTGGGAATCTTTTGAGCTTCCTAAGTCAGGGTTTCCAACACTAGGATTGGGAGGTGAGTATTTCTTAAGACCTGAATATTTTCCAGGCTTGGTTTTTTGTTCTATGATGGAGATATTCTTGATGTGCTCAAGTATGTCTTTATTACATGGGCAAGAGTCAATCTTTTCAGATAACTCTTTAGTAATGTCTGCAATAATTTTTGCAGATGCTACTTCCAACTGGGTAATGGTTACGTATTTATTGAATGTTAAGTCCATGTTTATAATCAGCCCATCAATTTTTTCATTAAGGAGATTGATTGATCTATTTATCTCGGGTATCGAGGTGATTGATTTATTGAGCTCGGGTATCGAGGTCATCCTATTAGTTGTTTTAACTGATCATGTATATTAGTGATCTTAATGTTGGTTTCCTTAAGAGTGCCCTCAATATTTGCCTTTTTGGCGACTTCTTCAACAAATTGGTTGTTTTTTAAAGAGTTTTCTAAAAGAATTGAATGTTTGTCAATAGACTGGGTTAACTTGATAGTTAATTTATTTTGTCTTTCAATAACTTCGAAGAATTTTTCAAAATCTTTTTTATCAAGATTGTTTTTAACCATAAAGGCTAAATCGTTTTTAAATTGGTTAAAAGGTATTTTATTTTTTGAAATATCTTTAGAAATATCTTTTGAAATACCAAGATAATGGCTTATTTTTGAAGTTTTTAAAAGACATCTTGCAATGATTTGGTTGAGATTATTGCAATGATTTACGATTGTTTGAACACCAGCTTTACCAGAAGTAGAGAAAACGTATTCTTTCTTTTCAGTATTATCGTCAAGAGTTTTAATTTTGACTGTTTTACCTTTTTTATAGAAATGAGGAAAATCAATTTTATTATTCATTTATAATGTCAGTGATTTGTTTGATATTCTGGCGTAGACTATCAATTTTTAAAGACATGTTTCTTATTAGGTTATTATCTTTTCTCTCCGAGCTTTCTCCTATGTGGAGTGAATCCATAGAAATTCTTGGTCTAAGAGTTTCTCCTAGAGCTTTTTTATTTCTAGCTATATTTAAAACCCAAGAGTTTTCTTGAGGATTTATGTCGCAGAATTGTTTATCTTTGACATGGCCTATTTCTGAAAAGACATCATCAAGTTCGATGTACTCGTCTTTCTTATAGTCTATGCTATGGTGACTGTTGGTCAGGGCATATCCTATGAGATATGTTATGGTGAAAGGTTTATCACCTGGACTCATTAGGTCACTTCTTTCAAAGTGATGTATAAAAGATAAGGTTTTATCTATATTTGCAGATTTTAAATCCAGAGCAAACTTTGGATAGACTGAAAACATAAACTTTTGGTAAGCAAGGTTTCCCTTTGCAGCACCTAAGATGCAGTCCTGTCTGTCAGTAATTCTGTTGTCAATTAAGGCCATTTTTATGGGAGAATTTATTCCTGCTTGGAATTGGGATTTTAACAAAATTTTTACAGCTCCGATATGGACCATTCTAATTTTTGATCTAATCTCAACTGGAATACTTTTTAAGTTATTATGTATTTGCTCCTTAGTTAAAAGGGGTAGAAAGACAGCTCCTATTGTATCTTTTATGTCTACGGACATTTCTTTAGTACTAACAAAGTAGAAAATTTCATTTTTCCTTTTAAGGGGATTTAGAATACTAAGTTTAGAAGGAACATTTTTGAAAATGTTTTCTTTCTTTATTTTTAAATCAATTTTCTTAACTCTAGAGAGAAGGTCTTGTTTTATTAAAAGATTTGCATGAAAGCCGTCTTCATCTTCAACATAAGTTAAGATTTGTTTTTCTTCTGAATTATTTTCTTCAGTGTTGTTGAAAATTTCATTATTCATTTTAAGAAAAGCTAACAGGTTAAAATAAACTTTCTGAGTTTTGAAACTAATTTTTTATTTCTATCAAGATGTTCTTGATGTACTTTTTGCTTATGCAGGAGATACATACGTATATTAACCAAGTTTGGTATATATTCGTTAGTATGTTTATTTTGTGCTTGTAGAATTCTGAAATCTATATGCACCAAGTCTTTTTTATTATTGAAAAGTATTTCTTTATGTTGAGAGATTTCAATCTCTTTATTATGAATATGTTCAAACTTTACTCTGTAAAGTGTTTTATTATAATGTAATGCCATATTTATCAAGGCTCTGATACCAGTTTGGGTGTGTGGATG